>NC_052171.1:603769-905654 GCF_902713615.1 Scyliorhinus canicula
ACAGCAGCCATTTCGCCAGCTGCTGTAGGATGCCACACATCTTAGAGAAATAAAGCCTCAGTTGTATTCAACTCTCGTCTCTGTGCAATTGATCGTGCATCACAAGTGTAATTTGCAGAGATCAGTGGAAAAAGACTGGGGTGTGAGACTAAATTAGACAGCTCTTTCAGAGAGCTGGCACAAGGCTGACAAGCCAAATGGCCTTATTCTGTGCCACAAGAACCTATGATTCTAGCCAAAGTTCATGTCAGCTGTGTGGCACCCCAAAAGTACCTGCACAGGCTGAAGTTGACCCTTTTAAATTACCATAGGTGCATGGTCATGCAAAAATATTTAAATATGCCACAGACTTAAATATGTCACCAGCAGGCCCCAAACTAAAAGAGGTACTTACCGCAGCTTATATTCAAGTCAGCATGCTCCAGAATGTCCCAACGTGAGTAATGTCCCTTGATAAAGAGAGTCAGCATAAACAGAGTTCATCTGGGACTCCGAGACACAGTATAGCAGGCAAGTGCATGGGATTGGGATGACTGCTGGGATGACTGTATCTTTAGAGAACAAACACCAACAAGGACTGGTTGGGCATAACTCCCGGTTTTTTTGTTATCATTTGGATTGATGGTTGGATCCTGGCTGCAGAAAATAAATATCTACCCACTGGCCAATTGGCCTTCAAAAAGAGATGGGCATTTTCCCTCCAGTCAATGTTTGATCATTGATATGGTGTATCATGCTGTGGGGACTGAGGATAAGGCTCATCAGCTTACTGAAACATCTCAATTACTTTCCTCTTGAACCAAGTCAATGAAAACTGCAATGATGTAATTCTGCTTGTACTACTTTATTTCTGGAGCAGAACATTTCTCTTTTCACATCATCAAACCTCCAGCAATATAAAACGGGTTCACCCTCACATCCAAATCTGCACTGAAACCTCACTTCTGTACCTGAGCACATGACCTCGACTGGCACTCACCGACAGGAGGGGAGGAGGCAGCAGTTTAGAGGTTAACTTTTTCAGTCCAGCATTGGTGTCCAAAGTTCTCCTGGTGCCCGGGTCAACATTCTGTCTCCCAAAATATTTTCAAAAAAGGGAGATTGGTCATTCATCTCAGGTGCTGGAGTTTGCACATTCTCCCTGTGTCTGCGTGGATTTCACCCCACAACCCTAAGATGTGCAGGGAAGGTTAATTGGCCATACTAAATTGCCCGTCTATTGGAAAAAAAGAAGAATTGAGTACTCTAAATTTTGTTTTAAAATAAGATGAAGTAAAACTACAGAAAAGTACGAAAAGGTCAATGCTTGAGTTTTTTGGCAGTTTAATTCCAGGCTCCATGCAGATCTAGAGAAGCAGGAGAGGAACATTCAATAAAAAGGCCTTGGGCTGATGAAAATCCAGGCAATGGGGGCGAAAGAACACATGTTCAGGAGTATGGCCGATATATACCTTTCTTCCTGCCTTGAGCAATGATGTCAGCAGCAGTCTTACTCATTACTTTGGTCACATAGAGCGGGCAGTTGGTTTGATTTGCAATAGTGATGGCCCGGTTCACTGCTTCTGCTTCAATCTGCAGAGGGGCACACAAGCACAAAAAACTTCCTAAAATCAGTATTCAAAGCAATGACTTAACCACTAACAAACAATACATAAATAATGGAACAGAAGAACATGCTGCTCAGTGCATCCATTCATTCCATATACTGCACAAGCTACCACATAGCTTCCAAATTCACCCAAATTCCACAACACATACCCCTAACATCGGTCATTTTCAAACTCAGGGTTAGGCCGCATGGCAGGTGTCGGGAGGGTTCCAGGGACATTGTCGCGGTGTAATCGTCAAAGGTATTTGAAGATTAAGCATGGCAGTTTTGAGGACAAACCTCTTCATTTTTTTCAACGGATACAGTGAGAATCTATATCATCAGTTGAAGTCCTTCATAGAAATATAACATTGAATGACAAAGCAACTGAGACCGTGAGGACCAAGCAGGCTTGGCTGTCACATTAAAGGTAAACAAAAATGGTGGGTCACGCGAGTCGGCCACCGCAGGTCGGCCGCTGTGGGTCGCAAGGGTCGGCCGCCGTGGGTCGGCCGCTGTGGGTCGCAAGGGTCGGCCGCCGTGGGTCGGCCGCTGTGGGTCGCAAGGGTCGGCCGCCGTGGGTCGGCCGCTGTGGGTCGCAAGGGTCGGCCGCCGTGGGTCGCAAGGGTCGGCCGCCGTGGGTCGGCCGCTGTGGGTCGCAAGGGTCGGCCGCCGTGGGTCGCAAGGGTCGGCCACCGCGGGTTGGCTGACCCGTGGATCGGCCGCTGTGGGTCGCAAGGGTCGGCCGCCGTGGGTCGGCCTGCGTGGGTTCTCAATCGTCAAGAATGTTCAATACAGAGAATACTGGGAGAATCAGGGACATGGGGATAGGTGGGTTGAGATCATTTATCCATAGTTTGAATGAAGCAGGTACACAGGACAGAATAACTCCCTCCTGCTCCTATTTCTGATATTGATCATCTCCAGCTTCATTTGAAAATGTATTAATTGGTGGGTTGCTCTGTCTTAACAATAATTTGTGGCAGAAAGCTCCATTTTGAAGTAGGGCGATTCACCATCCAACTGTGGTTCACTGTCTAACAATTAATCAACTTCTACCTGCTCATCAAACGGCAGTTCTCAAAATCACCTCACAATGACACACTTCACACTGGCAGCCACTGAATCGCACAGAGTCCAGCTTTAATATCTCAACTGTCAGCATAGGCCAGAAATAGACTCTTAGATGATTTCGACCTGTACAATTTAGTCACTCACTACACTAGATAAACTTGGTGATCAGCTGGATTTTACAGGAGCAGCAGTTTCAAGGTCTGATCTGAATTTACAACACACCTAAATTACTGACAAAAGTATTAGAACCAGTATTGTTGCTGCCATTTTATGGTCAAGCAACCTGATAATGGGCAATAGAGCAGATGGTGCAAGATTCCAATAATAGAATCCCAGTTGGAACGGAGGGATGAATTGAACAAAATATGTAATGGATGTCAAAGTTGCACCATCTGTCCCATTGTCCATTACAATGCTGCTTGACCATCAAGTTTAAACAAATCATACTGTTATCCCGGCATTTCAAAACGTATCCTCTTACCTCCTCTGGCCTGCTCAGTACATGGCCTTCAGGTCCAGTGATGCCCAGCGCAAGAATCCTCTGCTGTTCCTGCAACAGGGGAGGAACAGTGGTTAGGAGACAGGGTCAAACAGTCCGTGTAACGCAAAGAGGATAATTCATAGAAACAGCAGAATCCAGTTCTTATTTCATAGAAATGAGCAAGTGACATACTCTCACAGAAAAGTCACACAAGATTTCAATATTGGTAAACTTAACTCACATACAATGTGTACTGATGTGGAAAAGGTAGGCACTGCCTGCTCGTGGCAAAGATCCATAGTCAGCAGAAGCCAGTCTTCAAGAGACAAAAATTAAATTGGGACTTGAGTAGTTGGGGGGGGGAAAGAGATTGTTTAACTTTGGTGTTCTCTTCTTTCAGCTAGGGCTCAGTGGACAGCACTCTCTCGTCAGGAACTTGTGGGTTCAAGTCCCATTGTAGAGACTTGAGCACAAACATCTTGGCTGACACTCGCAATGCAGTACTGAGGTACAGCTGCACTGTAGGAGAAAGGGAAAGGAGAATAGGAGTATCTGGTCATTGTTACACTGTAGTTTGAGGGATCTTCTGTTTGCAATTGACAACAGTGGCAACACTTAAAAAGTAATTTATGGATTTTGCGAAACGTACAAAAGTCATGAAAAATGAAAATCATATTTGAGACTTTCTGGGCGGGATTCTGCGACCCCCCCCCCCCCCCGCCGAGTCGGAGATTCCTGGGGAAGGGGGGGGGGGCACTGATCTGCAGACGGGCCTGTACCGTGGGGGCATTCCTTCTTTCCGTGCTGGCAGGGCTCCGCCATGGCTGGAGCGGAGAAGAACCCACCCTGCACAGAACACGCCGGTGGTTCTACGCATGCGGCAACTCGCGCCAGCCCTGCACCGTTGGTTGGCGCAACGCCAATCCCTCCGGCGCCAGCCTAGTCCCCGGAAGTGCGGAGGATTCCGCAACTTCCGGTTACCCGACGCTGGAGTGGTTCGTGCCGTTCCCGGCGCCGGCCATCCCGCCAATTGGGGGAGAATCCCGCCTCTTTTCTGCAAGGTTGAAGAATTGGTATGGATCACATAAATAAGAAGCACTGAATCATCCAAATTAGTTTTACTAGGAAATTGCCCAGAAACTGATAGCTGGCATGGATGCCATAGAATCATAGAATTTAAATATCAGCATCACTGGCAATGCCAGCATTTGCAGGCCACCTCCAATGCCCTTGGGAAAGTGGTGGCGAGCTACCTTTTTGAACCTCTGGAGTCCATGTGGTACACGTACATTAATGTGAGGAGGGGAGATTAGGATGTTGACCCAACGACAGTCAAGAAATGGTCACATCATCCCAAGTTAAGATGGTGCATAACTTGGAAGGAAACGTGCAGGTGGCGGTGTTCCCATGCAGCAGCCGCCCTTGTCCTTCTGGGCAGTAGAGGTCACAGGTTTTGAAGGTGCTGTCAAAGGAACCTTGCTGAGTTGCTGCAGTGCATCTTTTAGATGTACACACTGCTGCCACTGTGCTTCGGCGGTGGAAGGAGTGAATGTTGAAGATGGTGGATGGGGTGTTAGTCAAGTGGCCTTTGTCCTGGATGGTGTCAAGTTTCTAGAATGTTGTTGGGAGTTGCACTGTTCGTGTATTTCATCACACTCCTGACTTGTGCCTTGTAGATGTGAACAGGCTTTAGGGAGAAGAGATGTGTTATTCATTGTAGAATTATAAGCCTCTGACCTTATCTGGGATAATGCTGTTGAATGCCATGAGATTGGAGAAATAGCAAATATAACTTGTTTATTCAAAAGAGAGGAAGACAGAAATTGATAAGCAACAGGTCAGTTCGCCTAATACCCTTCATGGATAAAATGTTGGAAGCTATTATTAAAGTTGTGACAATAGGGCAGTTAGCAAAATTCAAGGCCATCAGGCAGAATCAACATGGCTTGTGACAGAAAAATTACATTTAACCAATTTATTGGTCTTCAAAGAAGTCATGTGTGCTGTAAGGGCAGCACGGTGGCACAAGTGGTTAGTCCTGCTGCCTCACAGCATCGAGGTCCCAGGTTTGATCCTGGCTCTGGATCACTCTTCGTGTGGAGTTTGCACATTCTCCCCATGTTTGCATGGGTTTCACCCCCACAACCCAAAAGATGGGCAGGATAGTTGGATGGCCACGCTAAACTGCCCCTTAATTAGAAAAAATTGAATTGGATAATCTAAATTTTTTTAATAATATGTGTGCTGTGGATAAAGGGGAATTTTTCGAGTTCCATAACCCATGTGTCAAGGTGCCATATTGAATACATTGCAGAAAATAAAAGCTGACGGCACAGAGTGTGACACATTGGCATGGACTGAAGATTTGCTAGCTAACAGAAAACAGAGTAGGTACAAATGGGTCTTTTCCTGGTTGAAAGGTGTAATGAGTGGTGTGCCACTGGGATCAGTGTTGGGACCTCAACTTTTTGCAATTTATGGTAAATGGGAGGAGGAGCTGGGTGAGGAGATTGAGGAGGGGACGTGGGCGGACGCCCTGGAGAGAGTGAATTCCTCCTCTTCCTGTGCGAGGCTTAGTCTCATACAGTTCAAGGTGCTGCACAGGGCCCACATGACTGGGACGAGGATGAGGAGGTTTTTCGGGGCGAAGACAGGTGTGCTTGGTGCTCGGGGAGCCCAGCGAACCACGCCCATATGTTTTGGGCATGCCCAGCGCTGGGGGAATTTTGGAAGGGTGTAGCAAGGACGGTGTCGAGGGTGGTAGGATCCAGGGTCAAGCCAGGTTGGCGACTCACAATATTTGGAGTTGCAGTGGAGCCGGGAGTGCAGGAGGCGATAGAGGCCGGTGTCCTGGCCTTTGCGTCCCTGGTAGCCCGGCGGAGGATTTTGCTTCAATGGAAGGATGCGAGGCCCCCAAGCGTGGAGGCCTGGATCAATGATATGGAAGGGTTCATCAAATTGGAGAAGGTGAAATTTGCCCTGAGGGGATCAGTACAGGGGTTCTTTAGGCGGTGGCAGCCTTTCCTGGGCTTCCTGGCAGAACGGTAGGGAAATAGGCCGGCAGCAGCAGCCCGGGGGGGGGCAGGGGAATCTATATGTGTTTATTGAATATGCCGGGTGTTTATCTATTCCTTTTTGTTATAGTTACTGGGGGGAGGGGGGGTGTTTGGTTTTGGGGGTTAGTGTGCTTTTCTTTTTTTTGTTGTTAATATTGTTTTCTTGTTGTTATTTTCTGTTTTTGATATGTTTTTGAAAATCTCAATAAAAATTATTTTTAAAAAAAAAACTTTTTACAATTTATTTAAATGATTTGGATGAAAGGACCGAAGGTATGATTGCCAAATTTTCTGATGAACAAGGATTGGTAGGAAAGTCAATTGTGAAGAGGAAATAAGGAGGTAACAAAGCGACATAGTTAGGTTAAGTGAGCAGGCAAACACCTGCAAAGGGATCTAGGAAACTATGAAATGGTCCTTTTTGGCAAGAAGAATAAAGTATATTATCTAAATGGTGAGTTCTGAGATTCAGAGGGATCTAGGTGACCTAATGTATGAATCAAAAAAGGAGAGTATGCATGTTCAGGAGTAATTAGGAAAGTTTATAGAATGTTTTCATATATTGTGGGGGGAACTGATTACCAAAGTCGGGAGGTTATGCTCTGGTGAGATCACATCTGGAGTATTTTGTACGGTATTTGTCTCTTTACTAAAGGAACGGCAGAGTAGTTAGCACTGCTGCCTTACAGACCCGGGTTCAATTCCAGCCTTAGGTCACTGTCTGTGTGGAGTTTGCACGTTCTCCCCATGTCTGCATGGGTTTCCTCCCACAGTCCAAAGATGTGCAGGTTAATTGGGGGGAGGGGGGGGGGGGATCTACACAGTAATTTAGACAGATTATGTAAGCGAGCAAAAATTTATAAGATGGGGAAATACAAATTTGCCCACTTTTGAAAGAATGGGAAATCAGTATATTGTTTAAATGGAGAGACTGCAGAACTCGGCGGTGTAGAGGAATCTGGACATCCTGGTACTTGAGTCACAAATTGTTAGTGTGCAGGTGTAGCAAGAGTTGAGGAAGTCAAATGGAATGTTGGCATTTATTGGAAGGGGATTGGAATATACAAGTCATGAAAAATGTTGTTGCTACACAGGGCTTTGGTGAGACCTCACCTGGAGTATTGTTTACAGTATTGGCATCCTTACTAAAAACATGCAACTGCATTCGAAGCAGTTCACAGAAGGTTGCCTCTTATGAATTCCCAGGATGACCAGTTATCTTCCGAGAAAAGGTTATACTGGTTGGGACAAAATCTATTGGCGTTTGGAAGAATGGGAAGAATGGGAAGTGATGTGACTGCAACATGTAAGATCCTGAGCGAACTTGACAAGGTGTGGTCATGTTTCCGTTGCGGGGAAGTCTAGAACTCAGGGACGCAATTTAAAAATTAGAGGCCTCCTATTGAAGACTGGCTTCAGGAGAAATAGTTTCAAAGGGTTGTTATTCTGTGGCATTCCCTTTCCCAGAGGACAGTGAAAGCTGGATCACTGAATATATTTAAGGCTGAGTTCCATAGATTTCTGATCAACAATGGAGTAAAGGGTGATGGAAGGCAGAAAGGAAAGTGGAGTTGAGGCCACAATCAAAACAACCACCATCTTATCAAAATGCAGAGCAGGGAGGAGGGGTAAAATGGCTTCCTCCTAGATCTTTTGTTGCTGTGTGTTCTGACCTGACAATGGAATAAAGGTCCATTGCTGAAGAAGCTTTGGACTGGGACACCACTCAGATAAACCCCTGTAGCAACGTCCTGGGGCTGAGGATTGGCCTCTAAAACCATAACCGTCTTCCTTTGTTATGACTTTGACCAATGGAGAGTTTTCCCTGAGTGCCACTGACATTAATTTAGCAAAATTTCCTGAACGATTGGGTCAAATGCTGTCTTGATGCCAACAGTAGTCACTCTCACCTCACTGCTGGAATCCCTGACCCTTTGTGATCCAACATCCCTTTCTCACGGGTTACCCTGACTTGATGTAAAGTTGTCTGTTGAAAGCAGTAGTTCCAGACAACAGGACATCAAGTGAATTGAACGGGCTTGCAAAATTGTAAAATAGATATGCCATTACTCTTTATCAGCAAAACACTGCCTAATGGAAATGCATAACAGGTAGGGATTCAAAACCCATTCCTGAGCCTGGGCAGGTCATTTATAGAAAATTCAGGAGAAATGTTTCATGTGGAGAACATTTCGTACAACCTCTCATTTCTCTTCAATTCCTGTCTGAGCTCAAATAAAGGCTGACCATCAACATTGGCATTTACACCTTCTTTCAGAACGCCCCTCATATTTTAAACACTATGAAACTACCCTGAAACACAGTGATTGTCACGTGGGCAGTGAGATAAATACCAACTGGCCAGTTAACCTGGTTTCATGGTCTTTTCAAGGAAGAAATATTGGACATGGTGCAGGAAGAATTCATTGCTCTGTTCTTCACCAATTAATACCATAGACCTTCAACAGTTTTCTGAAACACCAAGTGTATCTTGAAAGATCACACTTCAAACAATGCACTACTCCGTCACTCCTGCTCTGTTTTGTTGTTCAACAGGCCAGTTGGTGTCACTGGAAATCATTCTGGGCTGTCCTTAAGCTGTGACAGGTTACAACATCTCATCTTCCGGTTAGGCACGCTACAGCCTTCCGGTCTGAACATCGAATTCAACAACTTCAGATTATCAGTTCTACCCCACCTCGATCCATTTGTTTTCATTTCATTTTAACTGTCTTTTACCATTTCTTTCTTAATATATATTTAATTCCCCCCCCCCATCTTATCCACCTTTCCTTCACCTCTCTCCTTTTTGCTTCCCCCTTCCCCTCCCCCCACATCTACAGTTCATCCTCTGATATTAGTTTCCCTGCTGTTTGACCTTTCACATCTTTTGTCCTCTCTGGGCACTGCCATTAGCACTCTTTTCCCTTGGTTTCTGTGGCCATTAGCACACAGTTTCCCTGGGTTTCTGTGGATATCATTCTCACCCCACAATATAAATATTTCCAACTTTCTCTGTCTGTTAGCTTTGACAAAGAGTCATCGCAACGTTTGCTCTTTTCCCTCCCTGCAGATGCTGCCAGACTTGCTGAGATTTTCCAGCATTTTCTCTTTCGTTTCATCCATTGCACTCTTCAGTTGCATCTTTAAAATTCACCTGCAGTCATCTTTAACAAAGTTAACCCATCAATATCAGAATCTATTCATTAACGTTTTAATTTATTCTACACCATGAAAATTGTTGGGAATAAACAAGCTCAGGAGCATTCAGTTTACATTCATGTCACAGGAAACTCCCTCACTGGTGCCAAGTTATGTAGTCATTTCCTTCTGTATACTCAGATCCACTTGTGAATATGCAGCCAAAGCAGGGTGAGGTTATTTAGATACAGATCAGCAGTGAATGGTGCAACAGGCTCAAGGGACTGAATGCCTTGCTCCTGTTCACAGACTCCTATGAATCAAGGGTAACCAAAACTCTATTTCACTGTGAGTGTATCAAGAGAGCGAAAACATCCATTCAAATCAGGTTGGGTCAGATTCCAATGCAAATTCAAGATGCCCAATTACTGACTCCTTAACTCAAATGTGCAACAAATGGCACCCTTTGAATGTAACCTGGATTCAGATTTGACAGTATTGAATGTTCATGGCGTCACAGCAACTGTATTACCTCAGCAATAATATCCCCATTTTCAGCGTGAACTTGACCAATGGCCCCCATGTCACGGATTGCACTCAGGGCTTCATACATCTGCAAGTAAAACAAAGAAACAACAAGAAAGCTTATTGTGACCTCAACAGAGGGGCACATTTTTCCGTATATTTCTACTATGTCATTTGTGCCTTACCTGGGCATCAGAGAGTTGATAACGGTCTTTATAAGCCATATAGATAAGGAAGGAGTTAACACCTGATGGAAAGGATTGGAAAGGTGTAAGTGTGTTTTGCTTGGGTTTTTTGTGCTGTTTTGTCATTATGTTACATCAGTGATAAGACATGATTCTGACATTGTGGATAATGGTTGCCAAGTCACTGGGAGGTAAGTACCATTTAAATTACATTCTTTTCAGAGGCAGAGCCAAAGGTTCAACTGCTTGACCAATTAAAAAATGTATATTATTCCACGTACAAGAAATTGAGAGATGCCCCCATCAAAAGTTTGAATAAATCGCACATGCTACATCACAGATTATATAATACTTGCAAGATTCATATCTGGAATTCAGAATTCTTGGGTGTGAGCACTGAGTGACAATGCTGGAGCCATTCCTTACCAAAGGGCATTGGGAGCCCGAGTACTAATTAGCCGTGGAGATTCTGTTTGGGCCTTCAGTAAGATAGCTGCTATCTTGTGCTTTTTCCTCAATCCATACATGACCACAAGATTTAGGCCAACATGTGTTCTCCATAATTTATAACTTTAATGTAATTGGTTAAAGTTCCTGGTCAGAAACCTTGAAAGAGAAGCTATCAGGATCCAGAAAGTCGAGCATGGACTTTCTGGACATGGGTAATTCATGGTTATAAGAATCTGACCTAAGGCAGTAAAAACACACACAGTACAAGTCCCTTTGGGACAATCAACATGTCAGTCTCTGCCCGGGCCAGCCTTTATCTGAGATTATGAGCACCAGCTGGGCGGACCTCCACCCACTAGCAGTGAAGCTCGTTTCCCACAAGTCCCAAGGGGAGATCTGGGTATCCCCATGGGCATCATGGGAGTTATGACAGAGGCATATAATATGAACTACTTGTGTTTATATAGTTCTCCCTCAATCAACCCCACCAATTGCTCCACGAACAATGGGGTGGACAACGATGACGTCCCTGCCATGCCTTCTGCAACTGAACCACGCACATCTTCCACCTCCAACACCTTATTCAACTACTGTTGGGTGCAGCAACCCACCGACACTCCACTTCAGAGGACAATTCAATTCCCACCACTTATTCCACACACTTTCCGACCAAAGAGTCCATTCATCAGGCAGAAAATGCCAAAACCGAAATCGTCAAACAGGAGCTACCAATCAGCACATGGCCACCATCAGAAGCCGAGAGAAGAACAGAGTTAACATCGAGTCCATGTGACTCTTTTTCACAGCTGAAGAGAAGTAGAAATGCAATGGATTTGAGACAGTTGAAGAGAGAGTGTGGAGCAGGTGGATCAAAATAAAAGGTCAGGGACAAGGAGTAGCTCACAAGAGATTTGACAAAGATGTCAAAGACAGAAGACAAAAGGTGCGGTAGTGATAGCGAGTCAGACAGATGCTAATTGCGGCATAAAAGACAGATTGCAGATTCTGATAATAGCAGAACAAGGGTCAGCGCTCTCTGAAAGCAAATCATTAGAAGATGTTACAGACTGGCCCTTTTGGGAAAAATATCAAAATGAAGAGTTCATGGTCTGAAGTTGTTGGACTCAATATTAAGTATAAAAGTCTGTGCAGTGCCTCATCATAAAATGAGGTGTTATTCCTGCACTTTGCCTTGGATTTCACTGGAACATTGTAGCATGCCAAGGACAGAAACGTGAGCATGAGAACAAGATGGTGAGTTGACATGGCAAGCAACAGGAAGGTCGGGGTCATGCTTGTGGACTGGGCAAAGGTGTTCTGCAAAGCAGTCATCCAGTCTGTGTTTATCTCCCCATTGTCGAGAGGATCGTATTGTGAGCAGTGAATACAGTAGATCAAAGTCAAAGAACTGCAAATGAATTGTTGCTTCACCTGGAAGGAATGCAATTGGGTCTTGGACAGTGAAGAGGGAGAGGCATTGGGACAGGCATTACACGTTTCGCCGTTGCATGGGAAGCTGCCGAGGGAACAGGGTGTGGTGTTCAGGGTGTTGGTGAGGAATTGAACAAAAGAGCATGGTATAAAATGGGATAATTAGTTAAGATAGTGTAGAGGTAGATCCTAATACAGGAGGGTATGGGATTAGAATAGTGGATTTTTAAACATTTAGTTTAGGCTGGAGAGAAGGGACAAAAGCTGGTATTAGTCTGCAATTGGGGGAGGGGATGGCTAGCCACTGGGACCATTGTTTTGTTGCAAGGGATACTGGGTGAAAGAAGCCTCAGGATTAAGGAATGTAGGATGAGTCTATTGGGATCAGTAACTGCAAAGATCACCTTATATGGCCAGGTCAAGGAATGTGGGGAAGACCTATGAAAACTTTACATTTGGTCATGTGTATGTGAAACTTGATGCTACATGAATGTATATGAAACTAGATGCTTTTGTCCCCACTTGCTCTGGAAATCTCAGGAAGCCTGGTTGTATCCTGCTGTTATCAGAGTGTGTCTAGCTTGCAAGCTGCTTGGAATAAAATAGATTTTTAACCTACAAATCCGACTTTGGTAATTTTACTGAGACCAGACTGAGGGCAAAAAGAACTCGAATTCTCATTGGTTTGCGGAAATGGCAAGGGATGAACCTATATAAGATCAGGCTGGTGGAGGAGAGAGAGGAAGGGCTGAGTGCAAAAGTGCAGGAGATGGGTCGAACACACTTGAGGGTCCTGTCAACCACAGTGGTGGGGAAATCTCAGCAGAGGAAAAAGGAAGACATGTCAGAACCACCGTTTTGGAATATAGCATCATCGGAACAGATGCAATGGAGGCTGAGAAACTGGGAGAATGAGATGGAGTTACAAATCTGTTTTGTTAGCATTGTTAAGATTTGAGACACATATAACTGTTTCTCAACATGACCTTACCATGCTCCTTCACGAGGAAATCCATCTCTTCTTGAAGGCCTTTATACCACTCTGTGATATCAACGTGCAGCGAGTAGTCACAACAACACTTGTTATCGGCCCATTCTCTCCACTGTTCAAAAGCAGTGATCAAACTGATTCCAGGTTCTGCCAGCACATGGTCAACTGAAATAAACATGGTAAATGTTACAAAATTACCTGGGTGGGAATGTGATTCTATATATTAGTTCCAGAATTACAAGAATCTATTTCTGATTCGGAGTAACACTTGGTGGAAGCGGAAAACAGAGAGCTCGCGCAGAGGTTAGTTGACATGGCCAGCCCACACTAGAGGTGGAGTCTTGCAGGTTTGTGACAAGGGGGCAATGGTAGACTATTTCTGAAGGGCCAGTTACTGTAGTATTTCATTCCCAAGCACTTCAGTCTAATTAATACACAACCGTATTGTTTCAATTACAGTACCTTTCACACCCCCACAGAATAAACAAGGAAGCATCTGCATTAAAACAACTTGCATAAGGATGTACTCATTTGCAAACTGCAATCAATTATTCAGTGCTGGAATCTGATCGGTAGCATAATAATCTGCATGGTCTAACTGTGCAGCAACCAAAATGTGAAAAACAGTACAATGGATATTTAGGGATATGCATCAAATGTGGGCAATTGGGCCGAACATTGTGGTAAAAACTGGGCGCCATGGACAAGTTGGGCCGAAGGGCCTGTTTGCATGCTGTAAACTTCTATGACTCTAATCGTTTCATTTATAAACTTGGATTGTGTCTGACGACACCATTCTGAATGGTGCAATTCCACGTGTTTACCGGCTAATAGGTCACACTAAAGCACAGTCCATTAAGTTTCATCTTCTTTCTACACACCACCAATAACAACACTGAAACTTCACATGCGGAGCACTGAGTATTTCTTCCTCTTTTGCTTAATCCACTTGAGTTGGATGGTGAAAGTAACATTGTGTGAGAGTGTATACAAAGGAGATCTGATTTAATTACTTTTGTCAGGACAATTTTCCTGCACAGAATCATATCCCTCTCTGAGATTTGCACTGCTTTGCAGTGCAATTTCTGCTTTGCATTTCGTGACCTGGGTGATGTGTCAGTGACATAACATTGCACAGTGCTGAAGCATTGAGATGAAGCCTTGAGATGAAGCATTTTCAAAAAGCTCAGCTTTGATTGCAACTATAAGCAGTGGCCAGCAGTACTTGAGGGATTCTGCCACCATAAAGCTGGCTGGCAGTCACTGCCCATACAGTAAATCAAGGCAACATTCATGGCCATTAAGTGGGGAACCGAAAGAGAGTTACCATCATCTGATGGAAAAGATGGGGGGAGAGAAAAGATCAACAAGAAAAAAACTAGTCTTTGATTTGAATCAGATTGTAGAAGACAGTGCAATTTTTGAATTGACGAAACATTTGTAAACAGATGGGATTATTCAACAGAAGGGAAGGACACGAGACAGGGATGAACAACCAGCCAACTCAGAGCTGAGGGCGGCACGGTGGCACAGTGGTTAGCACTGCTGCATCACAGCACCAAGGACCATGGTTCGGTTCCAGTCTTGGGTGACTGCGTGGGGTTTGCACGTTCTCCCAGTCTCCCCCGGGTTTCCTCCCGCAGTCAAAAGATGTGTAGGTTAGGTAGAGTTACAGAGATAGGGGGCGGGATTCTCCAAGTTGAAATCGCGATCAGCGCGGGGGCGGAGAATGGGCTTTGATGCCAGAAACCAGTGCGACGCCGCTCCCACGAGAATCACACGCACGGGGGGAGGGGGCCATCGAGAGGCCTCGGCAGCGATTCTCCGACCAAAACTGGCCAAGTTCCCAACGCCGTGGTTCCAACTATGTTTTGTTTGTCGGGAACTTTAGTCTTGCCCAGTGTCTTAAACTGTACTGCATGCAGAGGGACACTACATTCCCCCAAACAATGACTCTCAACACTCAAGTCTCATGCATCCTTCTATTGTTGCCCTATTTCGGATTGGTGAACTTGGCATACATTGCACTGAAACTTCACGTGCGGAGCACTGAGTATTTCTTCCTCTTTTGTTAATCCTCTCAAGTTGGATGGTGAAAGTAACATTGTGTGAAATAGTGCATACAAAGGGGGTATGATTTAATTACTTTTGTCAAGACAATGTTCCTGCACAGAATCATATCCCTCTCTGAGATTTGCCACCGATCCGTGGGCATGTGCAATCTCGGGGGCCTATATTTTTGGGGCCGCTCCACGGTGTGAGTCCGCCATGTCATGGGACTCACGACTGGAAGTGCAGAGCCCCGTAATCACAGCCAGAGCTGCGAGAAGCACTCCAGGACCCTGCTAGCTCGCTTCAGGTAGGAGAATCACTCTGGACTTTCTTCAAGACAGTCCAGAGTGAAATGCCCGTGTTTTGACACTGGAGTGGGAACATAGCCCCATTATTGGAGAAACCTGCCCAGTTAGGGATTGGGCCTAGGTAGGATGCTCTTTCGGAGGGTCGGTGCAGACTTGATGAGCCGAATGGATTCCTTCTGCACTGTAGGAATTCTACGAAAAAGAGCTGTTGACTGGCGACCAAAAATATGCAGAACACTATTCTAGTTTGTAATTCCCCTTTTGGAGGTGGATTTAAGGCTTGATGTGCAATGTATGCCAAGTTCACCAATCTGAAATAGGGCAACAACAGAAGGATGCAAGAGACTTGAATGTTGAGTCAAGGGACATGTTTGGGGGAATGCAGTGTTCCTCTGCAGGCAGTACAGCTTCAGACACTGGGCAAGACTATGGTCCAATTCAACAGCGGTAACACAGTAAAACAACTAATTCATACATATAGAATAAAGAAGCAAAACACTTGAGCACAGCTTAGTCAATGACATAACAAGAGACATAAAGGAAAAACATTTCAGTTTAAAATGAAACAACTGTAAGTGCCTTCTTTGTGAAGGTATATGTTCATGAGAATGATCTGAGAAACATAAATGAGAGGGCGAGGTGGGAACAGAGGGCAGCAAAGAGCCATTTTAGAAAAAAGGGCAGATTAGCATGGCATATAATTCCAAATTCAGATCTAATCTTTTGGGTGGGACTTGCATTCCACAGAAATATCCCTTTTTAACCAACACCAAAAATGCATGAAAAGACAAAAGTTGTTCAGGAAACACAAGTTTTCTTAGCTTAAATGTGCTGACACAGTGGCATGTCCAACTATTTTAGAAGGCATGTCTCTTCCAGCTTCAATTCTGCACTGACACTGCTCAGTCCCACAATGAGCACAGGTAACTACTGCCTCAAATAGTTTGGTTAATGAATGCAGAGATAAGATATTTACACCAATCCCTGGCAATCACAATTGATGGAATTTGCTTGAAGTACATATCGTTGAAATTCAACATTTCAAAACACGGCTTGGTCACATTTTTGGTAATATTGTTATCTTCATCTCCTCAGGTCACTGATTTCTGTTGTGCTTCCATACCAAGGGCATAGGTATTAATTTTATTTTCATGTGGCCAGAACCAATGAGTTTGGGCAGACCATTCAACCATGTGACCAAGCCATGTTTTGAAATGTTGAATTTCAACGATATGTACTTCAAGCAAAGTTCATCAATTGGTGATTGCCAGGGATTTGTGTAAATATCTATCTCTGCAGTGCATGAAACCAAAGTACACGATGTCCGTGCACATATTTTCCAGCATGGGTCATCGGTGAACCATAAAGTGGAAGGGACCTCGTGCAATTTTTTTCCCTTTCCATAATTTAAGCAGCACTGAGGCCAATAGTCATCTCCACACTATTGGTCAGGCTGCATCATAGTAACTCAGCACATACCTAGAGTCAAGTATATTTACTCAGTATTAAGTTCAGTAGACAGAAGGATTTCTCTCGATTCATGTTAGCACCCATCTGCAAACAAGACTCTGCAGTCAACTGCGTAGTTGCAATTGTGATTCCAAGTCTTTGTCTGAAAAACATCTAGAAGGTACGATATTTAAAGAAGGATAATTTTTTTACGTTGTTTTTCCTGCCCTGCTTCACACAGCCCTTCACACCAACGCATCTCCATTCAGCTGACAGCAGGTGTGAAAAAAGCACTCCTGTGAAGGGATGTGGCAGTCTCCACCACCTAGAGCTACATCTTGACGCTCAGTCAATAACTGGCACAACCTGGCTGATCAGAGCAGATGGTTTCCAAAAGAACCAAGGCCCATGATTTAAATCCAGGAGCTTGAGTGGGAGGCCAAATTGGGCAGGAACAATTTAGGGCCTGCTGCATCAATTCCAATCCAGCAAAGTGGGTCAAAATTCCTCCAGATCCCACGAGTTTAAGCACAACTTTTACAACCAATATATATATATTTTGCAGTTTCCGACATCAAATGTAAATTATATTTGCCACCTACTCATTTTCAGCTCCAATTCCATTTGTGTGCAGTGAAAGCAATTTGGTATCTTCCATAAATACCACAAAATAATACCTCTCTCCCTTGATGGTTTATAAGCTAAATTGACTGTATTACTGAGCCACAAACTCTAGAAAATTTCCCACTCAACTGCTGTTTATACCAAGTTACTGTATCACAGTTGAATGTTGTCACTGATCTCAACATGTATACAACTTTGATCGCCTTACCTCAGAAAGGATTCACTTGCCTTTGGGGCAGGGTAGCACGGCTTCATCAGACTGATTCCTGGGGTGAGGGGACTGTCCTCTGAGGAGAGATTGAATGGACTGGACCGACTTCTCAGAGTGTTTTGAAAAAAATATGAGAGCTAATCTCACTGAAAGCTACAAGATTCTTTAGGGTTTCAGATGGCAGATATTGGTCAGATACTTCCCCCAGTGGAGAGTTCAGAACCATGGATCACAAGTGCTCACAAGGTAGTGCACAAGGGCTGATTCTTGCACCTCTTTCTCATGCTCTAATCCACAGAATAATAGTTTCATAGAATTTACAGTGCAGAAGGAGGTCACTCAGCCCAGCAAGTCTGCACCGGCTCCCGGAAAGAGCACCCTACCCAAGGTCAACACCTCCAGCCCATCCCCACAACCCAGCAACTCCACCCAACACTAAGGGCAATTTTGGACCCGAAGGGCAATTTAGCATGGCCAATCCACCTAACCTGCACATTTTTGGACTGTGGGAGGAAACCGGGCACCCGGAGGAAACCCACGCACACACGGGGAGGATGTGCAGACTCCGCACAGACAGTGACCCAAGCCGGAATTGAATCAGGGACCCTGGAGCTGTGAAGCGATTGTGCTATCCACAATGCTACCGTGCTGCCCTTAACAATGAGGCAGAAAGAAATAGCAGATGGCTAAGGCTCTGGTTTCCCTTCAATTTGCCAAGAATTTCAACTGGATAAATGAATGGGTGCACACAGTGATTGGGGTTTAACGGTACTAGCCACTATCCCACTCGTTAATGAGTCAGTTCACACTCATTCTCTGTATGTGTGAATAACTGTCACCCAAGAACAATACCAGAGGACTCCTCCCCAGAGGAGGCGAGGGCACAAAATCAGACAAGAACATGTCTTTTAAAAAACAGCCAGAAAAATCAACAGAGAAGGGGACAAGTCAGATAGACCTCAAATCTAAACGGTTTGTTCATTCATGTATAAATAATATCAAAAATAATAGAACATATAATACATTACGGGATGCTGCATGTGCATTTCAACATTGCAGTTTTTCACACTGTAGTACCCACTGTAGTAGACATCATCAGATAATGACATTATTTCCCTTTCCAACTTAGTTGCCAATCAATTTACTTCTGTTGTTTCAAACTTTTTGTAACAAAAACAGCACATGTACAAAATATTATGAAAATTAACATATAAGCTGAATGTTGGAAACAAAACTGAATCTTACAGATCATAGTTGTGCCCCCAGTCAAAGCTGCTTTTGTTCCCTGGGAGAAATCATCAGCTGCTGTCATCCCTTTGACAGGCATCTGCAGACGGGTGTGGACATCAATCCCCCCAGGAATAACCATCCTTCCGTGGGCATCGGCCACTTTAACCCCACCGGGCACAATCAGATTTTCACCAATTTGCCTATGCAGATGACAAACAAGTTTGTATTCATTTTTATTTCAATAAAGGATTTATTGATTGATATTTTTTCCACACCAAGGCTAAACTGAATGAAGCCATCTTACTTGATCAGACCATCTTCTACATAAATATCAGCAAAAAAAGACTGGTCATCATTCACGATTTTTCCACCTTTTACCAGCATACGCTCACTCTGAAAAGAGATTTTGGAAAGATCCATTAATTTAAAGGCAGAAATCTTCAACATTTTTAAGTACGTCATATCTGCTCATCTGACAAGTTAGCATAATTTTGCAGCAACATACAGTTATAAATGAAATTAGATAAAAAATACATTTAATACAAAAATGCACTGTTGCCATGAGCTGAATTAGCAAACACTGACAATGGGATTTTAGTCTTCAATCAGTTTGTCTTATTTTATTATTTTTGAAGCGAGGGCATATTATTCCCGAGTAGCTTCATATATTTAGGTAATTGTCTGGATGGGTTTGGCAAATGTAAATTGCTTAACGTGATCTGACATGGTTTGCACAAATTAATTAAATTTGTAAAATAATTCAGGCAGCTATTATTACATCGGTTGCACACGCCATCTTCTTTGTGGGAATGCTGTTGGGCAGGAATGGCTAAATAGCGATGTTAATTGCATAACAGCAAAGGATTTTTCACTTCTCGTCTTGGGGCAAGGGTTCCTTTTTTGAATTGGGTTTCTGTTATCGAGTTCTTTATAAACCAAATTGTATAAATAATCATATCAGAGACGGGGAGGGGGCGGGGGAAAGGGGGACAGAGGGACAAATCTCGCCATCTGCCTCTATTCAGACACAGCCATTATCTCCTGCAAGTGCTGCACAGTCGCTGTCCTTGGTCCCACAAGATAAAAAGTGCGTGGCTGTTGGACTGAAATTATGCAACCAGGCTCTTCAAACGAGAGCTACATGCACACAGCTCAAGTCAGGCACCAGGACATATTTCGACCTCAAATCACAAAATCAATCCGACATTGCATTTCACAGAACAGCCCCCGATATCCATATTGCCTCCGAATACTTACCGTGATACGTGGGATATTTTTCTTCCCCTGGTAAGACATGGCTGTGACTAGCAATCGGAATCGAACGAATGATAGAATGCAAAAGCTGCAGCCACAGAGCGGTTGCCGTGTGTTTCTTTTCTGCCGCTTCTGCCAGACAGTCCCGGCTTGGGAGAGACTCCAGCAATAACACAATTAGCCCAGGCTGCGGCTGCGGGCTTGTGCTTCGCCGCACCCAACCTCATTCTCAGTCCAGCCCCTTTGCTGCCCCGATTGGTTTCAATCAGCCGCTGCTGTGTGACAGGCTTTCTCTTGGCGTTGTGTTCAACCAAAATCATCGAGGGTGCCACCTTGCAGAAACCAGGTTCACTAAAAGGGACAGGCCTCGGCTCTGTCCGAGGATGATTTGACTCCTTTATTTTTATTCACGCATTTTTTTTGCAAATCCAACCAGAAAAAAGAGCAATGGATGAAAATCTTCAGTGAGACTGGTAACAGTCCAACACACTTAGAAACTTGGCTGTTTGCAATTCCCTGTACTCACACCATCATTTTCCATTATTTTCAGTGTCTGCCATTCTCTTTAAAAGGGGTTTTCGCACCAGGGAGGTGGGATGGAAATGGGAGGAGAATAGGATTAAGACACTAAAAGATTTGTTTCTTAGGGATCGGTTTGCAGGGCTGAAGGAGCTGGAAGCGAAGTATGGGCTGGTGCAGGGGGAAATGTTTAGATACATGCAGGTTTGAGATTTTACCAGAAAGGAGATAGAGGGCTTCCCGGTGGAGCCGACCACATTGCTGGAGGAGGTGCTGACAACAGGGGTCAGCAGTTTACAGGGCTATTTTGAAGAGGAGGAAGGGATCAAAGCAAAGTGGGAGGAAGAGTTGGGCGAGGATATGGAGGAAGGATCCTGGTGTGAGGTGCTCCGGAGAGTGAATGCCTCTACGTTGTGCGTGAGGTTGAGGCTGCTACAGCCGAAGGTGGTATACAGAGCACACCTTTTTTTTTTAGAATTAGAACAGTACAGCACAGAACAGGCCCTTCGGCCCTCAATGTTGTGCCGAGCAATGATCACCCTACTCAAGCCCACGTATCCACCCTATACCAGTAACCCAACAACCCCCATTAACATTATTTTTTAGGACACTAAGGGCAATTTAGCCTGGCCAATCCACCTAACCCGCACATCTTTGGACTGTGGGAGGAAACCGGAGCACCCGGAGGAAACCCACGCACACACGGGGAGGACGTGCAGACTCCGCACAGACAGTGACCCAGCCGGGAATCGAACCTGGGACCCTGGAGCTGTGAAGCATTGATGCTAACCACCATGCTACCGTGCTGCCCGCGAGGGTAAGGATGGGCCGATTATTTGAAGGAGTAGAAGATGTGTGTGAACGTTGCGGGGGAGGATTTGGTCCTGTCCAAAGCTAGAGGATGACTGGAAGGAGATTTTTAGGGTAATGTCTGAAGTGGTGCACGTGAAATTGGACCCGAGCCCCCGGGTGGCCATATTCGGGGTGTCGGACCAGCCAGGGTTGGAAACGGGTGCGGAGGCAGATGTTGTAGCCTTCGCCTCGTTGATTGCCTGAAGGCAATTCCTGATGGGATGGAGAGCAGCCTCTCCACCCTGTGCCCTGGCGTGGCAGGGGTACCTGTTGGAATTCTTGACACTTGAGAAGGTTATGTTTGAACTGAGGGGAAGGACGGAGGGGTTCTACTTTCAAGAACTGGATAACATCGAACACTAGTTTGGGGGAGGGGGCCGGTGTGTGTTGATGGTGACTATGGGTGATTCTTGATTCCTTTCTGTCATGGAATCGTTGTTATTGATATGGGGATTGACATATTTGTTACTGATTGGTTGTTGTTGGTGGGTGTAAATTCGGGAGAAAATGTGAAAAAGGAGAATAAAAAATATTTTTTAAAAAAGGGATTTTTGCATCAACACACTCAAGCATTCCAACCCCGATTTGCAGAAAGGCCAAATCCAGGTTTAACAAAGGGGAGCTTAAATTCTTTGGGAGGAAGATAGGAACATCGGAGAGCAGAAGAAGGCAATTCAGCCCTTCAAGCCTGCTCCACCATTCAATCAGATCATGGCTGATCTCTTCCTGGTCTCAAATCCACCTCCCCACCCGTTCCCTCTATCCCTTTTTCTATCAAAAATAAATCTATCTCCTTTTTCAAACCATTTAATGACTCCAATTCCACTGTTTCCACTGTACTATGGGGCATCGAGTTCCACAAATTCACCACCCTCTGTAAGAAGTAGTTCCTCCTCATCTCAGTTCTAAATCTACCTCCTCTCAACTTCTATCTATGACCTCCCTTCAAGATTGTCCAACAAGGGGAACATATGGTCTACGTTTACTTTATCAATCCTTTTTGGTATTTTATATACCTCGATCAGATCCCCTCTCATCCTTCTAAACTCTAGCGAGTATAAGCCCAAACTGTTTAATCTCTGCTCGTACGTCAACCCTTTCATCCCTGGAGTCAATCTGGTAACCGCCTCAAAACTGCTTTCAATGCCACCATATCGTTCCTCAAATAAGGAGATCAATACTGGACACCAGTCTTTTTGCAAGAAACGCTAACATTCCATTTGTCTTTTTAATTACTTGCTGTATCTACATACTCACTTGCTGCGACTCATAAAAGAGGACACCCAAATCCCTCAGCCCAGACGCATTTTGAATCTGTTTTCCATTTCAGTAATAATTTGCCTTTCTATTTTTTTGTCCAAAATGGATAACCTCACACTTATCTACATTAACCTCCATCTGCCAGACTATGGCCCAATCTCCTCACCTATCTATATCCATCTGTAAAATCTTTATGTCTTCTTCATTGCCATCTTTCCCACCTAATTTAGCATCAACCACAAATTTTGCTATGTTACACTCTGTTCCTGCTTGCACATCATTTATATAGATTGTAAACAGTTGAGATCCAAGAACTGACCCTTGCGGCACCCCACTAGTTCCAGTTTGCCAGCCAGAGAAGGACCCATTTATTCCAACCCTCTGCTTTCTGTCAATCAGCCAATCCTCAATCAAATCTAGTACTCTACCCTCAATCGCCTGCAATCCTATCTTCTGGATCAGTCTTTTTTGCGGCATCTTGTCAAACACCTCTGGAAGTCTACTTCTCCCACATCCACAGGTTCCCCCTTGTCCACCTTGCTGGTTACATCTTCAAACAGTTCAAGCAAGTTTTACAAGCATGACTGATCCTTCATAAAATCATGCTGACAATGGTGGATTGAGCTTTGTTTTTTCAAATGTTCAGTCACCTCTCCCTTCATGGTTGATTCCAGCAACTTCTCCACCAGAGAGGCCAAGGTCATGGGTCTATAGTTTCCTACTTTTTGCCTCTCTCCCTTTTTGAATATGGGCTTCACATTAGCGTGTTTCCAATCCACCAGGCACCTTCCAGAATGCACAAAATTTTGAAATATCATAACTAATGCTTCACTATCTCTGCTGTCACCTCCCTTGAAACCCTGAGGTGTAGGCCAACAGGTCCTGGAGACTTATCTGCCTTCAATGCCATCAGTTTATTCAATATCGTCTCCCTGGTAATGTTTATTGCACCAAGTTCATCTGCATTAACTGTGGTTTTTGGAAATTTTAAATTATCTTCTGCTGTGAAGACAGAGGCAGAATATTGGTTCAGTGCCTTTGCCGTCTCTGTGTTCCCATTATCAACTCACCAGTATAGTCCTCAAAAGGACAAACATTTACATTAGCTATTCTCTTCCTCTTTATATACTTACAGAAGCTTTCGGTCTCAGTGTTTATGTTTTCTGCGAGTTTACTTTTGTAGTTCATCTTAGCTCTTTTGATTTTATTTTTGCTGAACATTAAAGTTCTCCCAATCCTCCAGCTTACCACTAGCCTTTCCAGTATGATATGCCCTAGTTTTTGCCTTCATGTCTTCCTTGACCTCCTTGTTTAACCATGGAATGTTTTTCTCCCTTTTACAATTCCTCTTCCTCTCAGGAATGTGCTTTAATTGACAGGTATTTAATATCTCCCTGAACATTTGCCATTGCCTCAACTGTCCTACCCTCAATTATCTGTGCCCTGTCTACTTGGGCCAACTCTTTCCTCAGGTCTGTCTCATTATCCCTGCCCCATGCTAAAACTCTCGTGTGGCACTCTGTCTTCGCTCGCTCAATCTGAATTTGAAATTCTAGCATGCTGTGATTACTCCGTCCAAGAGAATCCTTATATGACAAAAAACTGTTGATCAACCTTTCGTCATTACATAACATTAAATCCAAATACCCTGCTCCCTGGTTGGCTCCATAACATATTGTTCGAAGAAACAATCCCTCATACACTCTATGAAATTTCCCTCGAGGCTACCCTTGCCAATTTGATGAATCCAATCAATATGCATATTAAAATCACCATGATTCCGTTTGGCCCTTGTCACGAGTCCTCATTTCTTGCTTCATACAATGTCCCACTTATTGCTCGGGATTCACCAAAAAAGCAACTCCACCTCCAGTTCCATCCTGTCTATCCTTTCACAATACTGAGTACCCTTGGACAGTCAACTGCCAGGCTCAGTCCTTCTGCAACCATGTTTCAGTAATCCCACCAAATCATACCCATTTGTCGCTATTTGTGCTGTCAGCTCATTGACCTTATTCCAAATACTGTGTGCATTTAGGTACAAGGTTTATAAAGAGGTGTCTTTCCCTTGCAGGGTTACCTTCTTCACGACACTTTTCACACATTCTGACCCCCTTTATTAATCTCTGATAACACTCAGCCTCATCCCCAACTTTCACTCCCAACAGTCACCTTACATTTTGATTTTTTTTACATTTCCTCCCCCCCCCCCCCCCCCCCCTCTGTTGTTGTTAGACTGGCCCTGCCTTTCATCCTATAAACCTCCACCCTCTCCTCACATGCTGACCTGCTGCTTTGGTTCCCATTAACCATTATACTTCTTGTAGTTTTACCCTTCCCTTCTCCACCATTTTCTAGTGTAAGATACTTCTTGAGGACTTCATGACAGAGATTAATGACAATATGTCAAGTGGACGGCAAACCAATTCGTTAGATCTGTCTTTGTTGTATATGCCATTTAATGAGTGTTTTGTCATTTATAATTGACTGCGATTGGTCTGTGAATTAATGTTTAACTTCTGTTGATTCTTGGTTTTGAATTGCAAGTGGCTTCCGAAGACATTGGACACAATTTTATGGAAAACATTCGAAGTGCCATTTTGGGCACGATTGGCTGGGTGTTTCCTGATGGCTGCGCCGGTGGGATCATGGCCCATATTTAGCGGCACTTTGTGCTGGAAAAGAACCCCCATAAGCTTCTTGCCATTACTGGCTGTCTCAATGGCTGATTCGCTGGGCTCGTATCTCAGTGTCTTGCTGCTAACAAGAGGAGATGCTTTTCGGCGTTTGCTCACAACTCACTCCCAGTCAACACACAAGCATGGCAGCGCGCAGACCTGCTCCTCGCTTTGGCGATGCCTGGCTTCTGGATGCTGTTCACCCGAGGGGGTCGGAGGACCAGCAGCAGGGTCACCAATACCGCCTCGGAGGCAGTGGCTGTCAATGCGGGCAACATTACCAGAAGGACTGCTGAACAATGTCGGAAGATGACCAATTATCTCCTCCGAGCTGCAAGAGTACATTGGCACTTCTCTCCTGGCATTAGTTCTGCCTGCCACTCCATCAATTCCTAACCCTCTGCCCGCCTGTACCCCTCCTCTACTAACACCCTCCCCACATCCGGTTTTTGTGCCTGTTCCTCAGCGCCCCATGGCACCCACCAGCGGAACCCTTCATGACCAGTTGCAGTGCCCACCCATGCCACCTGCCATAGATCCCCTGAATCATTAAACGTGCGGCTCACAATGCCCCATCTTTGACCCCGTCAGATAAGTTGGCCCATAACAGGCATGAAAGGGACAAGAGGGGCAGCAGAGTACCAAAGATCAAAGTTATCACCCCCTATGAGGAACGGGCCCTGCAGATCGCAGGGTTAACCGGGAGAGAGCAGTCGCTGACCAAGAGGTTGGCCTGCACCGCTGATTCAGGATCCACTGCCCCTTCACCCAGATGATGTCTCAAATGAGTTATGTCAGACAAATTAATCCATACCTCTCACTGACCACATGTCCATTCTCTTCAAGATCTCCATCTGATGGGACCGGGCCATCCAGAGACCTACCCACCTCTGCCACCTCGGACCACAGCTTCGAGGAGACCAGCATTGATGTATCACAGCTATTATCTCTCCATCTACCAGCGCAGAGACACACACCTCAGTGGGCGACATTTGTGGACGGGCTTCTGGGACACAATCTGGTGAGCACCGCACAGTTGCTGATGGACATCAGGTGGGGCAAGGTTATCCCACAGCTGATGCAGATGCTAGGACAAGGTTGCAGGTTTCAGGAGGGCATGTCAGCGACACTCCAGCGGGTGCATAACCGACTGAAGGAGTCCCAGCGATGGCAGAGAATCCTGCTGCCTGGGCATCTTGATTGGTTTGATCCACCTCGAAACTGGTATAGTCAGCTGCCCAGGCATTCATAACCTCACAGCTGTACTTATAGGCTGTAGCTTGTGATACGTCACACAAGTCCCCGCTCAAGCTCTTGAACGAACCAGTGGCATAAAATTTGAGGACTGCGGTAACATTCACGGCCACCGGGAGCAGGTGTCCTCCTCCTCCATGTGATACCACATCTGCAAGGACATGGTACAGGTGCCGCACTCTCTCTTTGTTGAGATGAGTTTCCTGCAGCACATGCTGTCCATCATCTTCACAAAAGATCCCATCAACTTCACAAAAGACCAACAACGCTTGTACATTTGGGCCATCACTGGCGTCCCCCTCTGGGCTTGTCCTCAGCCTGATGAGCGGCTGGGTCTTCAGGATGTGTGGCCTCGAGCCATTTATCCCAATCCGCTGCTTTCTGTCAATCAGCCAATCCGCAATCAAATCTAGTACGCCTTCTGGGCTGCCACCAGCACCGCAAGGCACCCTCTGCAGCATCGGCAACACCAGCCATTCTGGTCTATAAGGAATTGGGGAAGGAGAGAGACTATCAGTTCAGGTGTCCACCCTGGGACCCTCAATTCCCCTGAGCCTCCCCCACCCTTGAATGCCCCCCTTTTCTGAGAGTGCCATCCAGCGAGCCCAGTTGTGCTGTAAAACCTTGGTCTGCTCACCCCGGCCACAGCAAGAGCCCCTACACCCCAGGGAATGGGACAACTCATCGCCGCCGACTCATCGCCAGCCCAACTCATCGCCGCCGACTCATCGCCAGCCCAACTCATCGCCAGCCCAACTCATCGCCAGCCCAACTCATCGCCGCCGACTCATAGCCAGCCCAACTCATCGCCAGCCCAACTCATCGCCGCCGACTCATTGCCAGCCCAACTCATCGCCAGCCCAACTCATCGCCAGCCCAACTCATCGCCAGCCCAACTCATCGCCGCCGACTCATCACCGCCGACTCATCGCCGCTGACTCATCGCCAGCCCAACTCATCGCCAGCCCAACTCAAAATTGAAATTCATGGTGTGCTCAATAAAAATTAATGGAGGTGAAAAGACTTATTTTATGTTATGAGAAATACCGCGTAAATATTCAACAGGAATCCTTTCATTAAAATTTTGGACTATCCTAAGAATGCGGTTATCAGTATCTAGGTATCTTTTTAATTTTGCTGGTGGTGCACTGCCAGCTATAAGCAATTCCAAATAACAGTCTCGTCCTTTTTGAACTTTTCTGAGTGCATTAATGAATTTCCATATTGTAGGATGTTCCATCCCTAATTCCATTTGTAGTCTTCTGTTTGCTGCTTCTGCGTGGTTGTTGGTTCTGTCTTCATGATTTAAAGTTCGAACATACAAATTCCACATTTCCATTGGGAAGAGTGGGGCACGTCTGCTATTTCCGCGTCTGTTTAACCGACCTATACAATTGTTTTCGAGCCAATTCAGGATTGGCAAATGCTCTGTAGATAATTCGTCAACTAAGGCATCAATATAGGAATCTATATGTTCGACAGGGACAAATGCAAGAGCTAGTATCATCTTGACTTGTAACGAAAACTTGCTGTCGTTATTATAACGAGAAGTTAGACCCGAAGCCGCAATGTGCTTCTGCATATTTTGACTAAGGTGAAAGAAGCACCCTTTTAATTCTACGTTTGGAAATATTTCTTTGATTGCACTAAATGCCGCGAGTTCAAAATCACATACAATTGATTTCGGGTTTACGGTGGGCTCAATTTCTTTTATCATTTCAAATAACCTTGAATATGTAACTTTTTGCTTGTTAGGTAAAAGAGCATAAAGTACTGGGATGACACCTCCGAATTTTTGAGCCAGTACAATATAAACCTGAGAAAATAACTTCGGAGCTATCTTAAAGGTTCCATCTACATACCAAACTTCTGATGAAGCCAACTGTTGCAACCAACTTCTCCTTCCAAACAGCAAGATTCTGTCTTCTCCGGGACCACTGTCTTTTAGTAAAAAAACTTCCTTCTGGTTTGGCTCCGTTTCGTGGGTCGCATATTCATCAGGGATTGCTAACCGGTGAAGGTCAATTGGGTCTGGCGGAGGGACGCTAATTTGATTCCGTTTCCGTCGAATTGTTTTCTTCAGAGCAGACGCACACGGTAGTGATCCTTGTTCCGCTTGGGAAACATTCGCCAAAACTTCATTAATCAATACACTTGGAGCAGATTTATTTGTTGACAAATAGGTGTGTTGGTAATTGAGTAACTTGTGGATCTAGTTAGTCGGTAATTACCTGTTATGTATGAAGAGGCGTTGCGTTGGTAATTGAGTAACTTGTGGATCTAGTTAGTCGGTAATTACTTGTTATGTATTTGTTTTTATTATTATTGTGGGCTGGCGATGAGTTGGGCTGGCGATGAGTCGGGCTGGCGATGAGTCGGGCTGGCGATGAGTCGGCGGCGATGAGTTGGGCTGGCGATGAGTTGGGCTGGCGATGAGTTGGGCTGGCGATGAGTTGGGCTGGCGATGAGTTGGGCTGGCGATGAGTTGGGCTGGCGATGAGTTGGGCTGGCGATGAGTTGGGCTGGCGATGACTTGGGCTGGCGATGAGTCGGCCGCGATGAGTTGGGCTGGCGATGTGTTGGGCTGGCGATGAGTCGGCCACGATGAGTCGGCCGCGATGAGTTGGGCTGGCGATGAGTCGGCCGCGATGAGTTGGCGGCGCTGAGTTGGGCTGGCGCTGAGTTGGGCTGGCGATGAGTTGGCGGCGCTGAGTTGGGCTGGCGATGAGTTGGGCTGGCGATGAGTTGGGCTGGCGATGAGTTGGGCTGGCGATGAGTTGGGCTGGCGATGAGTCGGGCTGGCGATGAGTCGGCGGCGATGAGTTGGGCTGGCGATGAGTTGGGCTGGCGATGAGTTGGGCTGGCGATGAGTTGGGCTGGCGATGAGTGGGGCTGGCGATGAGTTGGGCTGGCGATGAGTTGGGCTGGCGATGAGTTGGGCTGGCGATGACTTGGGCTGGCGATGAGTCGGCCGCGATGAGTTGGGCTGGCGATGTGTTGGGCTGGCGATGAGTCGGCCACGATGAGTCGGCCGCGATGAGTTGGGCTGGCGATGAGTCGGCCGCGATGAGTTGGCGGCGCTGAGTTGGGCTGGCGCTGAGTTGGGCTGGCGATGAGTTGGCGGCGCTGAGTTGGGCTGGCGATGAGTTGGGCTGGCGATGAGTTGGGCTGGCGATGAGTTGGGCTGGCGATGAGTTGGGCTGGCGATGAGTTGGGCTGGCGATGAGTTGGGCTGGCGATGAGTTGGGCTGGCGATGAGTTGGGCTGGCGATGAGTTGGGCTGGCGATGAGTTGGGCTGGCGATGAGTTGGGCTGGCGCTGAGTTGGGCTGGCGACGAGTTGGGCTGGCGATGAGTTGGGCTGGCGATGAGTTGGGCTGGCGATGAGTTGGGCTGGCGATGAGTTGGGCTGGCGATGAGTCGGGCTGGCGCTGAGTCGGGCTGGCGATGAGTCGGCCACGATGAGTCGGCCGCGATGAGTCGGCCGCGATGAGTTGTCCTAGACCCTACACCCCAGACACCAGATTCCTGCAGGGAACATTAGGGAGACCATGCTCAGGTGCCCTCCCCTGATCCCCACACTCACCTTTAGTCGCGAGGATATTCCCAGTGCTGAAGCCCAGCTCGTTGAGTGTTTGATTGTTGGCTGCTGTTTGCGGTGCTGACTCTTAAATGAGATGCAATAACAATCATCTGAGACACGGCATGTGTACCCATAGGAATGCACTTGAGAATATTTTGTTCATTAAACGGTTAAAAATACCTTCATACAAAAATATGAAAACAAGCAACCTAACAGTCCAGGAAGCCACAGGAAAAGGCGCCATGCCATACACACGTTTTCACTGCACAATATCGGTACCAACATAAAACGGCAAAAATTCATTTGTACAAAGAAAACCAAATCAACAGTTAACAGTAGAATAGAGTCACCAGCAATCTGCAAAAGCATTTCTTCAATACCTTCATGAAGTTGCTCATTCTGACCAATTCGCCTCTCTCTCTCTCACCCTCTCGTGGCTTCCAGCAGCAGACTCTCAACAGTGGAAAGTAGCTTGGGGGTTCCTAACTAACACCACATCACACCAACGCAAAACACACCTTAAGAGAGAAAGAGCTCCCGCTTCCCTTCTCCAGTGCTGGTAGCAGGTCATCTTGCACTCCCTTTCCTTACTCCAGGCCACAAAAGCAAAGGGGCGGCAGTAAACAAACACACATCCTCAAGGCATGAAACATTGAACAGTCGAAAGTGCAACAAAGTCACCAGCAATCTGTGAAACCATTTCTTCAATACTTCCTCAAGTTACTCAATTGAATCAACACAACCTCCACACAGCTGCATCCCGATCAATCCGCCTCCCTCTTCCCCTCCCACAGCACCCAACAGTAGACTCTCAACAGTGGAAAATCACACCGGAATGTCAAACCATTGCAGAGCATGCCAGAACAAGAGCACCCCCTTTTCTTCTCTAGTACTGGCAGCAGGTCATCTTACATCTTTCCTTACTCCAGGCCACAGAAGCAAAAGAGGCAGCAAAAAAAAAACACACAGCCTCAGGCATTGCCAGCTACCAGATGGAGCAATCTGCAAACACAATCTGCAACACCACCGTTTATTAAACGGTCAACAGTAACAAAGATTTAAAAATCAACTACATAACGTTCCACATGTCACACTAACCATTAAACAACAAGGAAATATTACCCTTCCATTCTGCCGCCAATACAAAGCTATATCAGCTCATTTTCATGAAAAATAAATACGGTATCACCCGTCGCAGGTTCCTCAATATAAACCAAGGATAAGCTCGAGAATGTGTTATCATGTCCAGAACTTTTCCATCAATGAGTGACTTGTTCCATTCTCTATTCAGGAGCCGCAGCTGTGCAGGCCCTCCCACACAGCCCAATCTCACCAGAACCAAATCTTGGCATTCACACATTTCACTGGTGCTCACGTAAAGACCAAAGTTGAACATGCCTTCCAGCGTGTTTAATCCATGGTGATGTGCCAGTTACATACAGCACTCACCACACCAGCAACAAAAGCATCAGTAATCTGCTGTGGCATTTCTTCAACGGTTTTAGTAGGTGGCCCATTTGGAAAAATGTTGCGAACCAGGTTTCACAGCGTCTTCTTGCTTCAAACCGGATTGCCTTCTAGACTCATATGTCCCCCTGAGCCCGTTGTTTCAAGACTTATCTTAGAAAAAGTTGTCCTTCTTTCCGGCTACAGATAAGAAGGAAACACCAATATTTGGGTAACCAGGATAGTTTGTGAGTGCTTCAGTCAAGCAATGCTTGAAAAATCTATTGCATATATACACCACTGGGGAGGACAAGAACTGGGCTTGCTTTTGATGTTCAATCCCTCCACCCCACCCTCACCCAGGGTTGAACAATACCTGTTAACTGTCAATACTTATGTGATAAGCTTTTGGCTCAGGTACAAGGGTGTTTGCCAACATCCACTGAAACATGAATCTGCAGGAGAGAGAAGAAACTGTGTTTGAGGACAGGGTGTTGGGCTTGGAGTCAGGGATGGGGAAAGAAAACTTTAGCAGACAGGAAAGTAAGGAACATCTTTCACATTATTGAACTTATCTAACGTATAAAACCGAAAACTCTTCCACTTAGCCACTAATAGCTTCTCTTAAATCAGCAAACTACAGGCCCATTAGCCTAACATCTGTCATAGGAAAAATGCTGGGATCAGTTATTCAGGAGAATATAGCAGAACACTGAGAAAATCTTATTCTAAAAATAAATTTAGAGTACCCAATTCTCTTTTTCCCAATTAAGGCATTTTAGCGTGGCCAATCCACCTACTTGCACATCTTTGGGTTTTGGGGGTGAGACCCATGCAGGGTCGGGGAGAAAAAAAAAATCTTAATGCAATCTGGCACTCAACATGGTTTTGTGAAAGGAAAATCATGTAGAACTGACTGACTGGAGTTCTTTGAGTAATTAACAGGCAACGTGAATGAAGGAAACATGTTCATGTGCTGCAGTTGGATTTTTGGAAGGCATGTGACAAGGTGCCACATCTCTGACTACAACAGAGCTTCGTGTCGGGGTTAACATATTGGCACGGATAGAGAACTAGTTATCTAAAAGGAAACAGAGTAGGCATAAATGGGTCACTTTTGGGTTGGCAGGATGTAATGAGTGGACTGCCACATGGATCAGTGTTGGGGTCTCAACTATTTACAATCCACATCAATGACTTGGATGACATGACAGAATAGATAGTTGCTAAATTTGCTGATGACAAAAAGCTAGGTAGGTGGGTGCAAAAGGTTATAAATAAGAGTATGTGAGTGGCCCAAAAAATGGGCAGATAGAGTGTAATGTGAGAAAATGTGAACTACTTTGGCAGGCAGCATGGAAAAACAGCATAGTATTTAAATGGAGGAAGGTTGTATTATTCTACAGTCGAGGAATCTGGGTGTCATGGTACATGAATCACATAATGTTAGTGTGCAAATTCCACAAAATGGCAAATGGAATGTTGGTGTTTATTGCACCGGGAGTGGAATATAGAGCAGGGAAGTTTTGCTCCAGTTGTAACAGGCTTTGGCAAGACCACTTCTCCAGCACTCTGTGCAGTTTTGGTCTCCGTATGTAAGAAAGCACAGATTATATTGGAAGCAATTCAGAGAAGGCTCACTTGATTGATTCCGGAGATGAAAAGGTTGTCTTATCAGGAACAGTTGACCAGATTGAGTCTGCATGCACTGGAGGTTGGAAGATTGAGAAGTGATCTTATTGAAACAGAAGATCTTGGAGAGACTTCATAAGATGAATGTTTCCCCTTGTGAGAGAGGCTAGAATTGTGGGACAACGTTTAAAAATAAGGGGTCTCCCGCTTGAGACTGAGATGAGTATTTTTTTCTCTCAGAGCGTCATGAGTCTGTGGAACCCCAGAGAGTGGGTCACGCAAGAACACTTAGCATTTTAAGGTGGTATTAGATTCTTGAACAACAAGAGAATTGAAGGGTATGGGGTAGACTACAAAGTAGGAAGCCATGATCTTTCCAAATGGCGGAACAGGCTCAATTGCTCCAGTTTTTGAGAAAATTTGCGAGGTAGCTGATACAGCTCCGAACAATGCAGCTATAATTGATTGTACTCCTAACACAGATGTCTGAAATTAAATCTGGAGTCTCACACATTCTACCAATCAAGAAACTTGCCTAATCTCATAAAAAGAGAGAGTTTATGTTGGTAGAACTGTTTATGATCTATAGGTTCCAATTACATAACATCTGCCTTCTCGGCTTTGGCAGCATTCGTATGCTGAACCGATCAGACATGATACTGATTACATTTCCTGAATTTCAGTATTGAAATAACAATCAGTGCAGTACGAGACCTTCAGAATGACTGAACCTAAAACGCAGCAGTTTAGCAAACCCTCTTACTGCTGTTTTTGAAGGATACCTTTTTTAAATACGCACTAATCATATCAGACGTGACCAGCGAAGATACCTCTGATTCTACGAGATATCCAACATTAAGCATTTCATGCTGTGGAGAAATGTAGCTCAATATTAATCAAAATTTATTTTATCCAAGGACCTTCATAAAGTAAACACCTGTTTGGATATTGCTAATACTAAACTATTTTGGACAGCAACACAAAGATTATGTGAAGCTTCAAAGCAACCAATCAAATAACTTATAGTCCACAAAATGTTAGAAAACTAATTTGTTTCTTACCTTTAAATCAGTATATTCCAGGGCTGCTTTGATTTCAATCTCCTGATCTGCCTTGCTGAAAATCAATTCCACCTCGCCACTGTGTTTCTCAGTGACACTGGAGTTATTTAAGGACTGAGCAGATTCAGTTTCTTTCTCACTTGTTTGTCTGCTTGAGCCACAACACAACGAACTAAAATTCAGAGTTTTATTTTCGTGGGAGCCCTCAACTGCAGTAAATATGCCTCCACACTTCTGCCGGGGTCTTGGACTACCAGATCCCATTTTTGCAAAACAAGCTGGAGGTTCTTCCAGTCTGGTTGGCATTTTATTCATTTCCCTTTCAGCCATAATGTGTTGGTTTTCCTCTATCAGCAGAGCCCCCAAAGATCTTGCAAGTGGTTTTGATACAACTTCGTAGAGACTGATGCCAGGAACTGGAAATAAAACTCACCCCATTCAAATGAGCAGTGATGTTATGAGTTCCCAGCATCCAGACACTGCATCACCAAAGCCAATCAATCAAGGATTTACTGTGGAACTGAAGTCACGCTCTGCCACCACCTCCTCGAACCACACACACACACACAGCCGGGACATGAAGAAGGCATTCTTAAATTGATAGAGCATTGTCGGAAGGCAGATCTGGCTCAACAACTGCTCTGAAAAAGTCAGTTCAAGCCAGAGGGCAACATCATAATGTGTTATATAAACATCTTTAAAAATTGTTTTGTCTGCAAATGTTAAATTGATAGAAACAGATAAAATAGTAAATCTGTGAAAGCTGAAAAAATTAAATGAGTATCCATTTGGTGATATTATCAGAGGATCCCAGTATTTAAAGGACTAAAGCCCAGAATGAATTACCCATGGTGGGGTGGGGCACTGAAACGGGATGGAGAATGGAACACAAATGCAGATTCTGTGTTGTTTCAAAACAATGTGCTGCAACAGCTGGCCATACTTCACTAAAGCAAAGGTGTCGTAAATCTGAAAATAAACCAGAAAATGCTGGAAATATTCAGTTTATCTGGAGGCATCTGCAGATTTAATATTTCACGTCTGTGACCTTTCATCAGATGCAGGCACAAATAATAAAGCAGCCCCATAAAGTGCGATATATGTGCTTGTTTGGTCTCTTCCTTGGCCGGTTTGTTTCCTGTCTAAACATTGACTCTTGCTGGAGTCCTGTCATACAGGTAGTTTCCATCCCAGTCTCACCCAGAATTACCCCCATCACTAATTATAATTGATCCAGAGAGGGTGGGTTGGGGTGGGGGGAACAAGAGAAAGTTCTGATCAATCTTCCTCTTGTTTAGTTGGAGTGCTTATTTCCAGTGGCTACCTGACATAGATCAGCCAGCAACACAGATCAGGATTCAAACCTTCTGAACTGTATCAACCAATGCCTCATTGCCTTCAGCAGTTCAACCACGAGGGCAGCATCCCATATTTCAACTTATAGCAACCCAAGGGCAGTTGAGTGGTTAGACTTAATGTAATAATTCGATCATACTTGGAGGACTACGCATTATGATGGATATATTGGCCTTGGAGGGAATGCAGCGTAGGTTTACATGAATAATAGCTGTAGTCCAAGCATTAAATTACGAAGAAAGGTAACACAAATTAGGACTGTGTTTCCTGGAGTTACACTATTAAAGGGTAATTTGATCAACGTTTTTAAGATACTCTGGGGAGCTGAGAGGGTAGTTTCACTTGTTGTGGTGTCTGCAACGATTGACATTGCCTCAGCGCTACAGCCTTTTGGGTTAAAGTTAAGAAACTCTTCTACATGAAAAACATAGTTCAAGTTTGAAATTCTCTTCTGCAAATAACACATTATGGTAGAGCAGTTGGCCATTTCAAATCTCAGATTGATAAGATTTTTGTGATTGAAAGATATCTGTCACCTTTCATTTTAAATCTCTTTGCTCCCACTTTAATCATTTAGCCTGCTGCAGTATTCGAATGAAGCTCACAGAGACCCATAGTACCAAACTTTATCTTTTGACTGGGCACTTTATAACCTTCCGGATTCAATACGGAATTCAACAATTTCACATTGTAACCTCTGCCCCATGCGGTTTCATTTTTCTTCGCTTTTTATTTTCCTTTCTTGTTTTTCTTTCATTTCTTCATTTTTGTTTTGCTTGTGAATGACAGCTATTCAGAATCCCACCCTTTACTGTTCCTCAGGACAAATATTTTATTTCATTACTTGTCTCATTACCACACCCATTGGTCTTGCACCATGAAACCCATGTCATTTAATTTATTTAATCTCTACTTTTACAGATTTTGGGCGCGATCTAATGGCTAAGTTGCGCACGGCGTGGATCCAAGCGAGCCGGTTAGATCATAGGAGAGGCTGAAATCAGGATTTTTGCCAGGCACTAACCGGTTTACGATCTAACTGGCCTGCCCCCGCTGGTGGGATCCAGAACCCGTCTAGACATGGCAAGAAACCATAATCACCAATTAAGGTCAATCGGCAAATCGTTAACGGTTCCTATCTAACGGCCTCCCATGATATAACCGGCTCCCTTTCACTTATTCAAAATGTTTTACATGTCAAACTTATTTCAGTTCTGATAAAAAATGTTCCTGACCAGAAACATTAACTCTGTTTTTCTCTCTGTACTGATACCACCAGGCTTCGGAGTATTCTATTCTTATGTTCCTATGCCAATATACTACAAGTTCCCAAAAACATCATTCCGTTTTTATTCTGGTCTTATTTTCATTCAAGGATCTCTCTTCAGCATCTCTCTGCTCTAAAGGAAGCAATTATAATCTGGTGACCATCATGAATCATGAATCATGAATCCAGGAAATGGAGATCGTTGCACATCAGATTGCAATGCTGGGAACTGAATCGGAGTCAAATGGAGTAAAAACTAGACATAGACATGCCCTTTTGTATTCTGTTTTCAATGCTCACTTCAATGTTCATTTTTTTTTTCATTTTAATGCCTTGTGCCATCACTCTCCGATTTGAATGATATTTTCAACTCACTTTTTGAAATGAGTTCAAAGCTTTGATAAAAGAGCAATTTGTCAAAATAGCTTGGTAGAATTACCTCACAGAGGTATTTTAAAACCCTCAGCATAAAAGGAAATATTGGCAATGATTAATCTCTGTATGAGGAAACACCCATTTATCAACCCCTTGTCTTCTGAACCTGGTTCTGTCATAACCGCTTATACACTGTCCCTTGCATCTCAAAGACCACTGACCAATTTTTAAGGATCTCTGGCCAACAAAAGGCCTCCACTGGTTTGAAAATAAGCTCCTGTTAAATGCTATTCACAGTGGAAAGGAGTCTGGGAATGAGCAATTTAACCATTTTAATATTTAATTGCAGGTTCAGGTTTTTACTACTGTTTCACTCAACCACATGGGATTTGACCAAATCCTACATATGTATGTGGCTACGAATAAAGTATTTCACAGCAATGGCAAGGGCCCCGGTGAGGAAATCATCAGCCAGAGCATCATGGTATTGAACCATTATTCAGCGGTGAGGCCCCTCACCTGTCAAATAGCCGACTGTATTATTCAACTGCCTTTTTGTTGCATCAACAAAGGTATCTTCATTAATAACCATTTGGAATCAAGTTCTGCATCCTTTTTTTAAAAAGTATATTTAGTGGAATTTTACATTTTAGGAACCGGCACAACAAAATAACAAAATAATCCCATCAGGACAGCACGGTGACACAATGGTTATCACTGCTGCATCACAGCGGCAGGGACCTGGGTTCAATTCCAACCTTGGGTGACTGTGCGGAGTTTGCACTTTCTTCACGTGTCTGCGTGGGTTTCCTCCAGGTGCTCGACTTTCCTCCCATGGTTACAATGATGTGGATTGGCCATGCTAAATTGCCCCCGTGTCAAAAAATGTGCATGTTAGGTGGGGTTATGGGGTTGCAGGAATAGGACAGGAGCCTGGGTGCTCTTTCAGAGGATTGGTGCACTCTCTAGGCCAAATGGCCCCCTTCTGCACTGTGGGGACTCTATGATTCTATGACAAGGAAGCAGAAAAAAGCAGGCTGAACATCCGCGGGCAAAAAAATGGAACAGGAGAATGGCATCACTACTAGCTCAGTAAAATCATTGGGCGAAACCCAATGGGCGGGATTCTCCATCGGCCGACACACAAATCGGGAAATGCCATTGGGCCGAGAATCGGCCTTGATGCCGAAAACGTGGCGGGCGCCGGTTTCACGGCAAATCGCAATTCTACGGTGCCTCAACTGCGGCATCAATGCATTCCACTCCACACGGACAGTAAACACCCTTGGCATATCATTAGCGGGCCTGACCTGGTATTCTCCCGGGCCTCCGTGATTCTCCACCTCCACAGGGTCGGGGGAGAAAATTCCCAGCGGCTTTTAAAAATCGTGGAACAGGGAGAGAGGGGAGTACAGAAAGTGTCCAACGTCACCATCATTTGCTGACAGTTGTGCCACTGGCCTGGGGGCTTCTGCCTGGGTGGCCCGTAGCGGGGAATGGCCAGGTGGGCTGTGGGGTTGGGGTGGACAGGCACAGAACACAATTGCTGTGGTCTGCAAGGGAACCATGCAGCAGCGCCTGCCACTGAGAGCTCAGGGCCACGCGTCATATGGGTCATCCACCCGTCATCCACCCCCCCACAAGGTGTCTAGGTGTCATCTGGCCCCCGCCGACCCAACAGCGGGATGGGCGTTCGCCAGCGCAAGCAGTACCATCTTGTTGGATGGGATGAGTGTGTGTTTGGGGAGTGGACTATTACTATGCGGCTGTAGCTTGTCAACCTCTCCCTCTTGAGTGTCAATTCTGACCCCGGCGAATCCAAAACCGGTTTCCATTGGAATCAACCATGTTCCACGTTGCACCGGTGCTAGCCCATCAACGGTCACTGCATCGGTCCAGGTGTGGCACCAGTTTTGCTGTCGTAGAAATCCACAAATCCTGCCACGCATCAACACTTAGGACTGAGAACCTTGTCAAATATTCCTGTGACCCCATCAGAAACCAAGGGAAGAACAGGCTAAAAGCAAACAAACATGACATGACAGCACCATGAATACCCTTCCACGTCACACTATTCCCAGCCAGAACAGGCACACTAACACACAAATCCTTCAGCTCCGGCAGCACCACAGGCTACAGCAGCCCAACAAGGCCGCCGTTTTTGTATATCAGACCTAACCGCACCCATGCAAAAACCAAGAACAGATACATCATACCCAACACTCCAAAACACCAAAGAAAGATCATCAGATCCCCAGTCCTGAGAGGAAATTACATACGTACTTCAAAATGTAATGCAACTCCCATCCTGACCCAGAACAACTAATGTCCTCATATAGTCAGAAAAAATAATAAATAGAGGACCAGCAGCATTAAGTCCAACTTATTCTCCGACCAAGTGGATAGCACAATGGCTTCACAGCGCCAGAATCCCAGGTACGATTCCCGGCTTGGGTCACTGTCTGTGCGGAGTCTGCACATTCTCCCCGTTTCTGCGTGGGTTTCCTCCGGGTGCTCCGGTTTCCTCCCACAGTCCAAAGATGTGCAGGTTAGGTGGATTGGCCATGATAAATTGCCCTTAGTGAATAAAAAGATTAGGAGGGTTTATTGGGTTACGGGGATAGGGTGGAAGTGAGGGCTTAAGTGGATCGGTGCAGACTCGATGGGCCGAATGGCCACCTTCTGCACTGTATGTTCTATGTTTTTTACACTATTGATTCCTCAGAGACCAAACATCTTGGCAGTCTTAATTATACACAGTGATGGAGTATCCACACCCGCTGAAATAGACAATGACAAAAGGTCACAATCTTCTTCATGGTAAAATTCCTCATCTCCATCCTAAATTCGGGGTGGCACGGTAGCACAGTGGTAAGCACAGTTGCTTCACAGCGCCAGGGACCTGGGCTAGAGTCCTTGCTTGGGTCACTGTCTGTGCCGGGTCTGTACGTTCTCCCTGTGTCTGCGTGGGTTTCCTCCCACTAGTCCTGAATGATGAGCTATTAGGTAATTCTATTAGGTATTCTGAATTTGCCCTCTGTTTACCCAAAAGAAAGTGCCGGAATGCGGTAACATGGGGCTGTCACAACTTCATTGCAGTTTGAATGTAAGCCTACTTGTGAGACAAATAAAGATTATTGTTATCGACCTTATCCTGAGACTGTGCACCTGTCATGGATTCCCCAGCCAGATGAAACAAACTGTCATTACCTACCCTGTCAAACCCCTCCAGAAAATTTGGGCCCAATTGACTTAGCCTCGCCCAAGTTAACCCACTCAGCAGAAGAACCAATTGAAGGAATGTTCAATTAACTATAACAAAGAACTGGACTGCCATTAAAGCAAGTGTTGTGGATCAGAAATTGGCTAGTTGAAAGAAGACAGAGAGTGGTGGTTGATGGGAAATGTTCAGAATGGAGTTCAGTTACGAGTGGTGTACCACAAGGATCTATTCTGGGGCCGTTGCTGTTTGTCATTTTTATAAATGACCTAGAGGAGGGCGCAGAAGGATGGGTGAGTAAATGTGCAGACGACACTAAAGTCGGTGGAGTTGTAGACAGTGCGGAAGGATGTTGCAGGTTACAGAGGGACATAGATAAGCTGCAGAGCTGGGCTGAGAGGTGGCAAATGGAGTTTAATGTGGAGACGTGTGAGGTGATTCACTTTGGAAAGAATAACAGGAATGAGGAATATTTGGCTAATGGTAAAATTCTTGGTAGTGTGGATGAGCAGAGGGATCTCGGTGTCCATGTACATAGATCCCTGAAAGTTGCCACCCAGGTTGATAGGGTTGTGAAGAAGGCCTATGGTGTGATGGCCTTTATTGGTAGAGGGATTGAGTTCCAGAGCCATGAGGTCATGTTGCAGTTGTACAAAACTCTAGTACGGCCGCATTTGGAGTATTGCGTACAGTTCTGGTCGCCTCATTATAGGAAGGACGTGGAAGCTTTGGAATGGGTGCAGAGGAGATTTACCAGTATGTTGCCTGGTATGGAGGAAAAATCTTATGAGGAAAGGCTGATGGACTTGAGGTTGTTTTCGTTAGAGAGAAGAAGGTTAAGAGGTGACCTAATAGAGGCATACAAAATGATCAGAGGGTTAGATAGGGTGGACAGCGAGAGCCTTCTCCCGCGGATGGAGGTGGCTAGCACGAGGGGACATAGCCTTAAATTGAGGGGTAATAGATATAGGACAGAGGTCAGAGGTGGGTTTTTTACGCAAAGAGTGGTGAGGCCGTGGAATGCCCTACCTGCAACAGTAGTGAACTCGCCAACATTGAGGGCATTTAAAAGTTTATTGGATAAGCATATGGATGATAAGGGCATAGTATAGGTTAGATGGCCTTTAGTTTTTTCCATGTCGGTGCAACATCGAGGGCTGAAGGGCCTGTACTGCACTGTATCGTTCTATGTTCTATGTCTCCTTCCTTCGAATTGGAGACCAAAACTGCGCACAGCATTCCAACTGTGGTTTTACCAAAGCGCAACACAACTGTTGCAAGACTTTATTTTCTTGCACTCCATCCCCTTTTGCAATAAAAGCCTTCTGAATAGCTTGTTGTACCTGCATGTTAATTTTCTTTTTTTTTAATGAATACACCAAACATTAACATTTAAAAATTTCATCTTTTTTAAACAAATTATTCTTTTCTGTGCTTACTAGTGAAGTGAATAAACAGTCAACAACTGAAACAATAATCAATTTTTTGCTTTCCCTAATGCTGATTCACCTGGAAATTTAAAGCGTTTGCTAATTTCACCGAAGATTTTGAGCAACCTCAAATTTTGTTTCAAACCGGTTTGGCATTTGCACAGTGAATCTTTCTGCTTTATTCCTGAGTGTATATATATTCTGAAATAATGAGTCTACAAGCTGATTCATTTTCCTTCCATCCCTTGAAATCTATGTCAGAATTAGACAGCAATATAGCACTTACATTTTTTTAAATGTTTCTCTTATCTCCCATTAGCAGTGATGACAAATAGATATTAGATCAAATGAGACCAGTGACAATGAAATAAATGAGGAAAAGTTATTTCAGGCATTAAGTGAGCTCCTCATTTCCCCTCCAATTTAAAGCAGCAAGACACAAAGTGGGATAAACCAGTGTTTATTGATCAAGGAGATGGAAATTCATTTTCAGGTAATGGGAATACTTCTCTGTCTAAAGAGGCAGGATTGTCTTGCTATCTTTCCATTTATCTCTCCACATTATGAAAAAGGCTTTTGTGTTTGCATGATTCAGTTGCATTGAGACCCTTCAATTTAACAAATGGCACAAAGGCTGATAACGATTCACAGAGCCTGCCCATCAGGTCAGCTGCTTCTGTTAGCAGGCTTTTCCAACAGTTCTTTTCATTGCTGAAGTATCTGCTTTGCACTGCACACATTCCTATCCAACCTGGATGTTCCCCAACTCATTGGGAGCAGTCCAGCAGCAGAGAGAACCATGGCAGTTCACAGTATATGAGGAGGCCATTCAATCTGTTGAGCTTGTCGGCTCTTTGATGGAGAAACTCAAACAAGTCCACATTTCCCTGCTCTCCCACCACAGCTTCAGCATTTTTCAATGATTCAAAGATGCTGCTTTCAACACTTCAACCACTGCCCACAACAAGGCACTTAATCTTCTGAACAAAAATATGGCCGCAGTCTGACTTACTATCTTCAAATTTGTGATGCATCATCATTGCTCCCAGTCTGAGGAAATAAAGCCTCTGTAATTTACAAAACCTTCCCCTTTACCTCCTCTGCGGTGGTAGAAATAATCCCAGTATTTTCTCATGTTTTTGAAATCTCTTCATATCCATAGCTTATTATCCCCAGTGTAATGCTGGTCAGCAAACACTGGACACTCCCTGTGGATTTAAACATGCTCACTGTGATAGGCCACATAAAACTCTTCTCAAAACATGAATTGTAGGAAGATGGCATAGAATTTACACTAACTAAGGCTCAAACCCTAATTCAGCAAGTCTGCAAAAACCATAACAGAAAAACATGTGAGGTAAAGAACTGACCTGAAGTTCAATTCATGGTGGATCTAATCTCATTTTGGGGGAGTTGGGTAACTTTAATGTCCATGAATTTACAAAGGGGAAAAAGGGACTACAACAGTGACAACTGGCCACCGCCTTCTCAAAGGCAACTGAGGATGGGCAATAGACATTGGCCTTGCCAGTAGGAAGCACATCTTATGAATTAATGAATAAAACAAAAAATCTGTTCAAGGATCTGACCAAAGATCATAGACTCATAGAATTTAAAGTGCAAGAGGCCATTCATAAGAACATAAGAACTAGGAGCAGGAGTAGGCCATCTGGCCCCTCGAGCCTGCTCCGCCATTCAATTAGATCATGGCTGATCTTTTGTGGACTCAGCTCCACTTTCCGGCCCGAACACCATAACCCTTAATCCCTTTATTCTACAAAAGACTATCTACCTTTACCTTAAAAACATTTCATGAAGGAGCCTCAACTGCTTCACTGGGCAAGGAATTCCATAGATTCACAACCCTTTGGCTGAAGAAGTTCCTCCGAAACTCAGTCCTAAATCTACTTCCCCTTATTTTGAGGCTATGCCCCCTAGTTCTGCTTTCACCCGCCAGTGGAAACAACCTGCCCGCATCTTTCCTATCTATTCCCTTCATAATTTTATATGTTTCTATAAGATCCCCCCTCATCCTTCTAAATTCCAACGAGTACAGTCCCAGTCTACTCAACCTCTCCTCGTAATCCAACCCCTTCAGCTCTGGGATTAACCTAGTGAATCTCCTCTGCACACCCTCCAACGCCAGTACGTCCTTTCTCAGATAAGGAAACCGAAACTGAACACAATACTTCAGGTGTGGCCTCACTAACACCGTATACAATTGCAGCATAACCTCCCTAGTCTTAAACTCCATCCCTCTAGCAATGAAGGACAAAATTCCATTTGCCTTCTTAATCATCTGTTGCACCTGTAAACCAACGTTTTGCGACTCATGCACGAGCACACCCAGGTCCCTCTGCACAGCAGCATGCTTTAATATTTTATCATTTAAATAACAATCCTTTTTGCTGTTAACCCTACCAAAATGGATAACCTCACATTTGTCAACATTGTATTCCATCTGCCAGACCCGAGCCCGTTCACGTAACCTATCCAAATCCCTCTGCAGACTTCCGGTATCCTCTGACCTTTTTCCTTTACCACTCATCTTTGTGCAATCTGCAAACTTGGATACATTGCCCTTGGTCCCCAACTTCCAATTATCTATGTAAATTGTGAACAATTGTGGGCCCAACACTGATCCCTGAGGGACACCACTAGCTACTGATTGCCAACCAGAGAAACACCCATTAATCCCCACTCTTTGCTTTCTATTCATTAACCAATCCTCTATCCATGCTACTACTTTACCCTTAATGCCATGCATCTTCATCTTATGCAGCAGCCTTTTGTGTGGCACCTTGTCAAAAGCTCTCTGGAAATCCAGATATACCACATCCATTGGCTCCCCGTTATCTATCGCACTGGTAATGTCCTCAAAAAATTCCACTAAATTAGTTAGGCACAACCTGCCCTTTATGAACCCATGCTGCGCCTGTCCAATGGGACAATTTCCGTCCAGATGTCTGGCCAATTTCCATCCAATTTCGGCCCATCGGGTCTGCACCGGCCCTTGGAAAGAGCACCAAACGCCTCCATCCTCTCCCCATAACCCAACCTAACCTTTTTTGGACACAAAGGGCAATTTATCATTGCCAATCCACCCAACCTGCACATCTTTGGACTGTGGGAGGAAACCGGAGCACCCGGAGGAAACTCATGCAGACATGGGGAGAAGGTGGAGACTCACCACAAACAGTGATCTAAGCCGGGAATCGAATCTGGGACTCTGGAGCTGTGAAGCTACTGTGCTAAGCACTGTGCTACCATGGTGCCCTTAAGATGTGTAGGTTATGGGATCGGGTGGGGATTGGGCACAGGTAGGGTGCTCTTTCAGAGGGATGGTGCAGACCCAATGGCCTCCTTCTGCACTGTATGTATTCCAGGATTCTGCTTCCACAATAATCACTGCACTTCAATGTAATTAATTGTATTTGAAGCATCTTCAGATGTTTCAATGTGATAAACATGTTTCATAAATGAATGGATTATTTTTTTAATCCCCTCAGTATGTTGAGGTCAAGGTGGGTAGTTCCTTGTTAGCTGAGTAATTCAAGCTGGTAACACGCACCAAGAGGTCTCAAATCAAATTCTTGGCTAATCTGAAGCAGGTCAGCAGCTCGAGTGTTACAACTGTCCTCAGCACATTCCTGTCTCTAAATCAACAATTCCTGACAGAGGACAAATGAGAGAATGTCAGATAAGGGGAGGATTAGGCCTGACTGTGCTGCCCTCAGCAGTCAAATAGCCAGCTGGCACTGCCTTGATCCACATCAATAGCAATGCACCAGCATGCAGCTGATACTCAGAACACAATATCCATTGCAAAAGCAGGGTAAAACTCAAAGGCATCGGAGAAAATTTTAACTGTTTAATTTTTCACAAAATTTCATTCATCCAGTTCCTGCATAAATAATTTGTTTTCTTCAGCTGCATGTAACATGTATAACAGAAAATAGAGAAAAGATACCAATACTAATTATTCAAAGTTTAAGCTATTAGAAATCAAACCCCTGTTTAGTGCATCCTGCCAAACCTATTATAAATGGCACCATATTGTTGACAGATATATGGAGCTTTTAATAGGTGACACCTATTGTCATGACACTGAAGCAACGAATCAGTGTGCAGCAGAAGATCAGAACACTGAAAACTGTCCAATCACAGATTGCAAGCACTCAAGCTGTGGGTTGGCTCCATGCTTCCGTTATGCTTTCTCTGATGGTCTGGATTATTTCCTCGATTGATGCCTCCCAAATGGCTGGGCTGAAGCCAGCTCATTACAGAAAGGTTCGAATAATTCGAACTGCAGCCTAGCATGACTGGTACACAGCAATGGTGCAGAATCACCAAAATAATTTCATCTTTTAACAGATGAATGAAGCAATCGCTGCTCATGGAAAGGCAAAGCTGCTGTTGTTTTCACCAGCCTGCAGCCAATCTTTCAATAATAAACCTCTGTCCTATTGGAAAAGCAGGAGATGGGATACTTCTATTGTTTGTGCTTGTTTAGACAATGGAAAGGTTTTTTTTTTCATTAGCAATTCCCCACGATTAACAAATCAAATCTTTAAATATCCTGGTTTAAAGCAATCAGTGCTCAACTTTGATACACCCCGTTATTTTTTTTAAGGGAAGGGGAAAGCATTGGGGTAAACTACATGGCCCCAAAGTCACTTCCATTTCCTGGTCAATGTTCCCCAGTCAAGGTCACCTGGGCCAGTCAGAAGAAAGATTTGTAAATGGCAGAAATGTGGAGGAGGAACAAATGCTGTAAATGCTTAACAGCAATGTTCCCTCTAAACTGTGTCAGTTGTGCAGCCACACGCTAATCCGAAATGTGTTGCAGAGTGCAATAAAACAGGTAGCACACAACCCAACACTCCGTTTCGATTACCCACAAGCATAGCCAGGCAGTGACCTGAAATATAATGCGCAGCGTAATAAACAGCCCATTCCATACTAAAAAGGTTTAGAGGGAACACAACTTCACAGTGTGAGAAAAGGTCCAGTGGCAGGCTTTTTTTTGGGGGTTTGGCCCCTCCACATTTCCAGTCAGAAATTAACCCATCTTTTCTGTATCATGTGCGATGGAGCCACCATGTGCCACATCCATGTGCCACATTTGCTGCTGTTTACATGGAGGCTTAATATGGTCCCACTAGGGCAACACGGTGGCACAGTGGTTAGCACTGCTGCCTCACGATGCCAAGGTCCCAGGTTCGAATCCGGCTCTGGGTCACTGCCCATGTGGAGTTTGCACATTCACCCCGTGTTTGCGTGGGTTTCGCCCCCACAACCTAAAGATGTGCAGGTTAGGTGGATTGGCCACGCTAAATTGCCCATTAATTGGAAAAAATGAATTGGGTACTGTAAATTTATAATAAAAGAAAATATGGTCCCATTGACAAGAGTTTCGGAATTTATTTTCTCCTCTGCAAATACGCGTCAAATATGCTATACATACGACTGTAATTGTATTGGGGCGGGGGGGACATTTAATCTCCATCCTGGCAGCAGGGCCCCCCTCCCCGATGAATTCAATTCTATCCTCGGTTCGAGCAGCAAACCATTAGACCATCGTCAACTGCCCCAGCAGCCTCGGACACACCCATACCCACCGTCACAGCTTCCCAAGTCAGATTGGCCTTCTTGAAAGTGAAAACTCGGAAAACAACGGATCCGAACGGGAGTCCCTGGTCGTGCACTCGGATCCTGCATAGACAAACTGACGGGTGTGTTCGCGAACATCTTCAACCTGTCCCTACTCCGTTCCAAGGTTCCTTCCTGCTACAAGAAAGCCACCTACATAACGGAGCCAAAGAACAACCAGGCAATGTGCCTCAATGATTACCGTCTGGTGGCCTTCCATTCTATCATTATGAAGTGCTTTGAGAGGTTGGACCTGAGACACATCAACTCCATATTCCCAGAATGCCTTGATCCACTGCAATTCGCATACCGCCACAACTGGTCCACAGCAGGTGCCATCTCCTTGGCGACATTCATCCCTGGAGCATCTCAACAAGAACTTTTACATCAGACTCATATTCATTGACGACCTCTCCACCTTCAACACCATAATCCTAGCCAAGCACATCAAAACGGCAAAACCTAGGACTTGGCTCCCCACTCTGCAACTGGATCCTCGACTTCCTGACCCACAGACCACAATCAGTAAGGTTAAACAACAACAACACCTTCTCCACGATAGTCCTCAATACTGGGGTCCCGCAAGTCTTGGTACTTAGCCCCCTACTATACTCCCTATACACACACAACTGTGTGGCAAAATTTGGCTCCATCTACAAGTTTGCTGATGACACAACCGTAGTGGGTCGGACCTCGAACAGCGATGAGTCAGAATACAGGAGAGAGATAAAGAACCTGGTGGCGTGGTGTAACAACAACAATCTCTTCCACAACATTAAAAAAAATGGAGCTGGTCATTGACTTCAGGAAGCAAAGTATCGTACGCTTCCCTGTCTGCATCAATGGTGCTGAGGTGGAGATGTTGACAGCTTCAAATTCCTAGGTGTACACATCACCAACAATCTGTCCTGGTCCCCCCCATGTCGACGCTACCGCCAAGAAAGCACAACAGTGCCTATACTTCCTCAGGAAACTAAGGGAATGTGGCATTCCCACATTGACTCTTACCAATTTTTACAGGTGTAACATAGAAAGCATCCTATCTGGCTGAATTATAGCAACACCTCGGCCCAAGACTAAGAAACTACAGAAAGTCGAGTCGTGAACAGAAAATCCATCACGCAAACCCACCTCCCATCCATTGACTCTGTCTGCACCTCCCCATGCCTGAGGAAAATGGGCAGCATAATCAAAGACCCCTCCCTCCAAGGTAATTCTCTCTTCTAACCTCTACCATCAGATAAAAGAAACAAAAGTTTGAGAACACACACAAAAAGATTCAAAACAGCTTCTTCCCCGCTGTTACCAGAGTTCTGAATTACCCTCTGATGGACTGAACTGGTCTCTTCACACATTTCCTCCACTGAGTAGTACTACACACCGCATGCTCACCCAATGCCTATATATTTACAATGTGTATTTATGCATGTCTGATGTTTTTTAATGTATGGAACGATCTGTATGGACAATACAATACTTGGTACACGTGACAATAAATCAAATTCAAAATTACTGAGCTAAAATAACTGAATTCCTTCTCAGTCATTCATCTTTCCTCTAGCTAAAGGGTTCCACAATCATTGACTTCTCCTCAAAGTCACACCCTACTGTATTCATTACAAAAGCACACATCAGTAGTTTATTACCACAAGGTGGTACTGAATCAGATAGCTCAGTAGGTTCCAGGTTTTAAACTAGGCCAGTGTTTTTCACATTTTTTTTGCCCGGGACCTATTATTACCAACCGGCCTACCATCGTGACCCGCACCACCTGAACTCCACAACCCACCACTTTTGCTTCTTCAATGTGACAGGTGAGCCTGCTTGGTCCTCACAATCTCACTTGCTTTGTCATCAAGAGATTTGTCTTCAAACTCGCCATGCCTTTCAATTTTTCTGCATATATCACACATGGGCCTTGCATTCAAATTTGCATTGGCAGAATTAATAAACCCATACCTCACAAAACTTCTTTATTCGGCTTGGATCCTGATTTCAGCTTCTTCTTAATGGGCTGTTCACCAGAGGTTCTGGAGTTTACACCAGCACTGCTGGGAGCTACAAAATGGAGGAATCTGTCTCGCGCCCAGAGCATGTATGTATGGGGCACGTGACTTACTTTCCTGCTGCTGCTTCTGAAGAGAAGACTCCATTGATTTTCAAAAAGAGTCTACTCCTGGATCAGCAGCTGACGTCAGGAGGGGGCAGCCTGCTTCTCTGGGCTCCGGGCCTGCGCACTGCTGAAGGGGCACCCTTGCTAGCATGTCCCAAGGGCCTGCATGCGCGGGGCGGCTGGCATTCTGAAAGCCGGTCGCAGCAGCGTTTTTTTTTAAATGGGTGACTGCCTGTGTGGAGTTTGCACATTCTCCCAGTGTCTGCATGGGTCTCCACTGGATGCTCCGATTTCCTCCCACAATCCAAAGATGTGCAGGGTAGGTGGATTGGCCATGCTAAATTGCCCTTACAGAAAATTATATTAAACATTTTCCCTGTTGTTCACTCTAAAATCAAAGAACAATGTCTATAATATGCAAGTTTCTTCATAACACAGCGATATCAGCCAAAACCAGATCATAACAGCAACAGGCAGCTCAACCAGAACTTGGGATTTTCAGCTATGAACAGCATAACAGTGTTCCATTGCGTTAATAGCTTCTTTTATTTAACAGAGAAAGTGGCAAGCAATTCATATGATAATGTTAGGGAATAGGGCCGAGGTAGGGTGTCTTTTGAAGGGTCGGTGCAGACTCGATGGGCCAAATGGCCTCCTTCTGCACTGTGGTGATTCTATGAAAACTGGTATTGTGACCCCTTGTCTGTTGGAGAAAGTGTCCAGTTTTCATTTCTGTTATACTCAGTACACAACTCCAATTTTACACCTCTACATCAATTCGAAAATCTTCCAGTTGCTATCAGTTATGTCATTCAACAAGTCACTTTTGTGCCAAGGTCACACCTGGATGTCAACGAGAAGATGTCACCCATAATTGTCAATTGCAAACAGTGGATAGTATTAATCTTACTTTTTATTGAAAAAGGGTCATTCAGTGAAGGCTGCCGGTGGAAGAGAATGGAACATTTTGACATCAACTTCAAGACGAGTGTTTTGATCTGCCAACATGGAATAGAAACCTTTTCGTTTATATATTTAACATAGTTATCCTTCTTATTATTTCTTATTTTAAACTTAAATTTTCTGCTGAACGGAGACAATTAAGATGGTTGACCCTCTGTCTGGAAATGGTTCCGAGCCATCTCCAGAGCAAAATAATTATCTTCTCAGTTTCAGAATGTTACACCTCATGTCGAAGGAGCTTTTTAACAGACCACCTATGAACTTAACAGACCAGTTTCAAAAAAAGCTACAGGAATGCCATTTGCATTTGATAAGCCACCCTTGCTAACATGTCCCATGGGCCTGTTGAGACAATCGCCTCCCAAACACCAGACACAAAACATGAGTGGAACCTCTTTTAACCCAACGTGGCTGAAACATTATCGGTGCTGAAAACAAAGCCAAATTCCAGATGCCGGATCAACATACTTGTTCAAGTCATTGTGGAGAAGTAAAGCCACGTGACCCAAGACTCTGACATTTTCAATAATTTATTATTACAGTTCCCAGCTGCGCAGCCAATGCACTGTTTAGTATTCAACTGGCAGGCCACACAGAAGCAAGCTCTGTCCAGACTGGACCACTGGTCTATCTAACCTGACTCAATAACATTTTGTATCATTACTTGCACAACTGATGCCATCACTGCATGCTTACTTCATCTTATAGCACAAACGCCACCTGGAAAAGCAAATCTTACAGCACAGGTCTTCAGCCAAATGGCCATCGAATGCATACATGAAAGACTTCCTCATTCAACTCTGACTTTGAGACTCTGGAACTCACATGACCCAAGATTCACTTTTTTCTGTGGTCCCTGTACCACGAACCTCCTTTCTTCAGTCCCTTCCTTTTCCTGTGTGAATACAAGAAATTGTGAACATTCCTTTCTGTGAGTTTTGAATGTGTACAATACATTAACCTACCAAATTAATCCTAACTCAAATTTGCTGTCAGATTATCAGTAAAATTGGATCACACAAAAACCACAAGGGGTTGGGTAAATACGCACCACATATTCTTAAAAAACAAACTAATTCATAACATCTTCTGCAAACAGATGGAAAATGAAATGAAAATCGCTTATTGTCACGAGTAGGCTTCAACGAAGTTACTGTGAAAAGCCCCTAGTCGCCACATTCCGGCGCCTGTCCGGGGAGGCTGGTACGGGAATCGAACCGTGCTGCTGGCCTGCTTTAAAAGCCAGCGATTTAGCAGAGTGTGCTAAACCAGCCCCTAAAATGAAAATCGCTTATTGTCACGAGTAAGCTTCAAATGAAGTTACTGTGAAAAGCCCCTAGTCGCCACATTCCGGCGCCTGTTCGGGGAGGCTGTTATGGGAATCAAACCGTGCTGCTGGCTTGCCCTGGTCTGCTTTCAAAGCCAGCGATTTAGCCCAGTGAACTAAACAGCCCCTGCTCAATGGTAAATGGTAAAAGGAAAGCAGTGCTGTCTCAACTGACCCCTTCCTATCTGTAACGTGTCAGGAAAACAGAGTTTGTTTTCAGGGATCTATATTTGTATTGTTAAGTAGTAGAATTAAGGTAAGATTTAAGTGGGCTTAATTTAGTGGTTCTGTGTTAGATCCTTTATTTTTCTTGTACGGGCAGCAGGGTATCACAGCGGTCAGCACTGTTACTTCACACATGGGCTGGTTTCGCACAGTGAGCTAAGACAGCTGGCTTGTAATGCAGAACAAGACCAGCGGCGCGGGTTCAATTCACGTTCCAGCCTAGCCGAACAGGCACCGGAATGTGGCGACTCGGGGCTTTTCACAGTAACTTCATGGAAGCCAACTTGTGACAATAAGCGATTATTATTATTCACTGCTCTAGGATCCCAGGTTCGATTCCAGGCTTGGGTCCCTATCTGTCCTGAGTCTGCATGTTCTCCCCATGTCAGCGTAGGTTTCCTCCGGTTTCCTCCCACAGTCGAAACATGTGCAGGTTAAGTGGACTGGCCATGCTAAATTACCCTTAGTGTTCAAAAAGGTTAGGTGGGGTTACTGGAATAAATTGGAAGTGTGGGCTTAAATGGGGTGCTCTTTCCAAGGGCCACTGCGGACTTGGTGGGCCGAATGGCCTCCTTCTGCACTGTAAATTCTATAATTATATGATGAAATTATTGTCAGAGTTCAGTTTGCGATTTTAAATTTAAGGAAGGAATATTTTTAATTTATTTTTCCAATATATTTAAAAAAGCACTGAAATATCTATTGGTCAAGAAATCAAAATTTTGCCAATCCATGGTGAGTAACTAAGCTGAACTAGATGGGACTTTTGCCAAAGAAACAGATACATTCCAAACTAAAAATAAATCAGCACTTTAAATAGATAATTGTAGTTAATTCCCAGAAGTGAAAAGCAGCAAAGGTGAATGACAAACATTTAAGATCCTTGACAGAAAACATGGACCATCTTGATGCAAGTAACATTCTAATTTCCGCCAAAATAATGCAGCCAACTTTAACAGTGCTCCATTCATCAAACATGAATAGATGTTTAAAATCTAAATCTGAGCAGTGATTTCCACCATACATATACAAGTAGAAAGAACATACAATAAAAGTCCAATCGGATTTGTTTCTTCAGCTTGCCGAGTGCCCTTAATCCTGTTTGGTGAAAATATTCTCATCCACATTTTGTGCAGTCTTTCAGAACTCCGCGATATTTTTGTATTTCTCTGTTCCCGTTTTGGAAACCAGGCAGTTGGAAAGCTACAACATGCGACAACTGACTCTTTATCTTCCATCTCAAGCTTTGGCAGAGGGCCTGGCCTTCGCTTCACATGACAAGCTGCGACAAGGCATTATGTCGTATTCATAGAAACTGGTTTTCAGGCCAACAAGTCCATTCTGATGTTCATGCTCCTCATGAGCTTTCTTCCAGCATCCTTTATCTGACCACATCAACACATTCTTGTGTTCCTTTTTCCCTCATGCGCTGACCAAGTTTCCCCTTAAATACATCTATGCTGATCACTTTCACCACACTGGTCGTCACTTTACCATTCTAATCAGTCTTTAGCTAAAAGAGTTTCGCCTGAAATCTCGATAGGGTTTATTACTAACTTATATTTAACATGTTCAAACTGTCAGCCAACTCAGCTTATGGTAAGTTTAGAGCAGTGTTATTGGTTATTTGGTCTGTGTGACTCAGCTCCTTAACTGGATAAACTCAAAATCATTGATGAAGGCAATATGGACTTGAGAAGAAAATGGTGTTCACAAAAAATGGACTGTTTTCTGGAACCCAAATGCAAGTGTAGTCAATACCATAAGACATAGGAGCAGGATTAGGCCATTCAGCCCATCCAGTCTGCTCCACCATTCAATCACGGCTGATGTGTTTCTCATCCCCATTCTCCTGCCCTCTTCCCAAAACCCCTGATCCCCTTATTAATCAAGAATCTATCCATTCTTGGGCAGCACGGTGGTGCAGTGGTTGGCATTGCTGCCTCACGGCACTGAGGTCCCAGGTTCGATCCCGGCTCTGGGTCACTGTCCGTGTGGAGTTTGCACATTCTCCCCGTGTTTGCATGGATCTGACCCCCACAACCCAAAGACATGCAGGGTAGGTGGATTGGCCACGCTAAATTGCCCCTTAATTGGAAAAAATGAATTGGGCACTCTAAAAAAAAATTTTTTAATCTATCTTTCTCTGTCTTAAAGGCACTCAGTGATTTGGACTCCACGGCCTTCTGATGCAATGAGTCCTCAGATGCACCACCCTCCAGCTGAAAACAATTCCTCTTCATCTCAGTTCCAAAGGATCATCCATTCAGTCTGAGCCTGTGCACTCGGGTTCTACTGGTGGAAACATCCTCTCCATGTCCACTCTATCCAGGCCTCTCAGAATTCTGCAACTTTCAATCAGATCCCCGCTCATCCTTCTAAACACCATCGAGTACAGATCCAGAGTCCTCAACTGCTCCTATCACAAGGCCTTCATTCCAGGGATCATTCTTGTAAACCTCCTCTAGACGCTTTCCAAGGCTAGAACATCGTTCCTTCGATACGGGGCCCAAAACTGCTCACAATATTGCCAATGGGGTCTGACCAGGGCCTTATACAGCCTCAACAGCACTTCGCTGCTCTTGTATTCGACCCCTCTTGAAATGAATGCTAACATTGTATTTGCCTTCCAAACTGCCAACAGAACCAACATGTTTTAACCTGAAGAGAATCTTGAACTAGGACTCCCAAGTCCCTCTGTGCTTCTGATTTCCAAAGTCTTTTCCCATTTAGAAAATAGTCGATGCCTCCATTCTTCCTACCAAAGTGCATAACCTCATACTTTTCCACATTGTATTCCATCTGTCACTTCTTCGCCCACTCTCCCAGCCTGTCCAGGTCCTTCTGCAGCCTCCCTGCTTCCTCAACACAACCTGTCCCTTGACATATATTTGTATCATTTGCAAACTTATCAACAATGCCCGCAGTTCCTTCTTTCAGATCATTAATGTATATCGTGAATAGCTATGGCCCCAACAATGACCCCTACAGAACACCACTGGTCACCAGTTACCATCCTGAAAATGACCCCTTTATCCCCACTCTCTGCCTTCTGCCAGTCAGCCAATCGTCTTATCTATTTTTTGACAAAGGTTCCTCGGACTCTAAATGTTAGCTCTTTTCTCTCCCTACAGATGCTGCCAGACTTGCTGAGATTTTCCAGCATTTAATCTTTAGTTTCAGATTCCAGCATCCGCAGTAATTTATTTTTTATCCTCTATCCATGCCAGTACCTTGTCCCTAACACCAGCCTCCTGTACAGCACCTTGTCAAAGGCCTTTTGGAAATCCTAATTGATCAAGTCCACTAGTTCTCCTTTGTCTAACTTCCTTGTTAATTCTAACAGATTTGTCAGGCATGGCGTCTCCTTGACAAATACTTGGTGACTCAGTCCTATTTTAACATGAGCTTCTAAGTACTTCACAATCTCATCCTTAATAATATTCTAAAATCTTATCAACAACCAAAGTTGGGCTAACTGGCCTTTAATTTCCTGTTTTGTCCCTCCCTCCCTTCTGAAACAGGCGTGTTACATTAGCTATTTTCCAATTCTCTGCGACCCTCCTGCCTCCAGTAATTCCTGAAATTTCTGTTGTGCCTCCCGAATAACCCCCAACAACTCCTGACACTGCTGTTCAATTGTCTTCCCTGCTAGGCTCCTCTTCCAATCAATTCTGACCAGCACCTCTCTCATGTCTTTGAAGTTACCTTTATTCAATTGTAAAACCGTTTCATCTGATTCAGCTTCTTCCTCTCAAACTGCATTGTGGTCACTATCCCCTAAGAGTTCATTCACCTTAAGTTCCGAATCAAGTGTGCCTCATTACACATAACCAAATCCAGAATTGCCTGTTCCCGAGTGGGCTCCACAACAAGGTGCACCAAAAAAACCATCTCGTAAACATTCCACAAAGTCCTTTTCTTGCGATCCATTACCAACTTGATTTTCTCAAGTCCACCTGCATATTGAAGTCCCCCATGATTATTGTAATATATCTTTTATTATATGCCTTTTCTATCTCCTGCTTTACTTTCAGCCCCACATCCTAACTACTGCGAGGGGCCCTGTACTCCATCAGTCTTTTTTCCTTTATGATTTCTCAACTCTACCCACAGATTCTACGTCTTCCGACCCTATATTGCTTCTTGCTGTCGATTTTAAGTTAACTTGTTACTAACAATTCAACCCCGTCCCCTCTGCCAGATATTTGCCTGTCCTTTCGCTAAGATATATGTATAGATATATCCTTGGATGTTTCGATCCCAACCCTGATCCCCTTGCAGCCACATCTCAGTGATGCCTACAACATCGTACCTGCCAATTTCAATGTGCGCGACAAGCTCATTTACCTTGTTTCATATACTGCACGCATTTAGGTACGACCCCCTCAATCCTGCGAGGTTCCACCCTCAGTACCAAGATTAGCTGTAAGAGTGCTGTGTAAAAATGAGTTTCGGCAATACAATCCGAACTCCGAAAGGTCCTTGCCACAAAACACCCCCTAATTGATTACTAAACAGTGAAGAGGGGAATGTGTTACACTGGTACAGCAAGGATTGTTGTTGAGACAGTGAGCTGTGTACTTCAGCTGTGCCATACCTGACATGTGTTAAGATCCCAGTTGGCGTTACTATTGAAATACTGCCTCAGAAGATCGTAATGTTTACTTTTATTTCCAGAAAACGTGAAGGAAGAGTCACAGGACTGCCAATTAGTTTTTTAAAACAAGGAATAAAAAATGTATTAAGTTGTATTATAATGCAATACTCCTTCACTCTCCTTTATCTTCACAAATGCACACAGATTTCAAGGATAACACCCCACTGAAACCGAATTGGACATGCCACAATCGATCCCTAGAATTCTCCTCAAATTCCCCCACATAATTGTCACGCGTGTTTCCAAACTGCACTCGCAAAAAAAACTTTAAAATCTTCTTTCAAACAATGCTTTCCATCAGTTGTTTTCATCAAGAATTCACCTCCAGGTTTTCCAACTATCTTTTCAAACAAAGCTTCCTCTCCACTGATTTAATAAGAGTCCGCCTCCAAGTTATCCAACGCTTCTTTGGATAACAACACATGCAAAAACCTGTGTGTAACATGAATCTAACCAGAGAATCGTGCCAATGCGTTTTCTTACGTCTTTCCTAAAACATTGAGATTGTCATTCGGTTGAAAATGCACACAAAAGGTTTCAAGGTATCTCTTGATTAAAAGGCTGACTATTCCGTACAAAGCTGCATTTTTTAGGTCTCCTTTGTTCACCTCCAACAATTAATTCCTGTGTAATTGCACTTTAACCAAGTGAAATATTTGGATGGTTTGGACTTTTTGTGTTGGGGAGGGGCAGTGATAATTTTACATCTATTTTCACAAAGCTTAATTGGGAATTAGATCGGAAAAGGTAAAATAACTGGCAACGGGTAGAAGAGTCCTGAAAACAGAACGGTACTCACAGTTCAGTATTGACTTGCTCAGTTTCAGCCTAACTGAAGCATTCCATAGCTAAGCATAAGTTACGTAAATTTTGATCAATTGCAGAACCAAAAGATGCCCATGTGTAGGTCTGAAACTTCAAAGAGGTAAATGAACCAAGTTCTAGAACTCTTAATCACCGTTAATCGCACAACATTGCAGTTGCATCTTTGTCTCAGTAAATTGTTGACTTTGAAGTAAACGTACTAACATTTAAAGCTGCACAAGGCAGGTGCAATTTTCTAAAGTTATAGTGACCAAGTAAATTTCATTGTGCATTGTTGCTGCTAGAATAGAAAAGGAACAGCCCCCTCATGCTTCAACATAAGCATAGAAGTCATTCTTAACGGACAACTATGACAAACTAAAATGCAAGTGGTCTGTTTAAAGATCAATGCACTTGAAATCATAAATGCTTCAGGTTCTGTTGCCTCACGGCGCCGTGGACCCAGGTTCGATCCTGGCCCCGGGTCACTGCCGTATGGAGTTTGCACATTCTCCCCATGTCTGCATGGGTCTCACCCTTACAACCCAAAGATGTGCAGGGGAGGTGGATTTGCCACGTTAAATTGCCCCTTAATTGGAAAAAAAAGAATTGGGTACTCTTAAATTTTGTTTTTAAATAAATGGTTCAAGTTCATCAGATTAAAGTAATAATTTGAATGGCTAACTAGATGAACCAATTTCAAACCTGACTTGCAAATTCAAAGAACAGCTTAGGAACAGGACCTTCGGCCCGCCAAGCCTGCGCCAACCATGTTGCCCAACTAACTTAAAACCCTCTGCAGTTCCGGGCTGCTTATCCCTCTATTCCCATCCTGTTCATATATTTGTCAGGTGGCCCTTGAATGTCACTATTGTATCTGCTTCCACCACTCCTCCAGCAACGAGTTCCAGGCACCCACTACCCTCTATGTAAAAAAACTTCCCTCGCACATCTCCTCTAAACCGTGCCCCTCGCACCTTAAACCAATGTCCCCTAGTAATTGACTCTTCTATTCTGGGAAAAAGCTTCTGACTATCCACTCTGTACATGCATCTCATAATTTTGTAGACTTCTATCAGGTCGCCTCTCAACGTCCATCATTTCAGTGAGAACAGATAGAGTTTATCCAACCTCTCCTAAAAGCTAATGCCCTCCATACCGGGCAACATCCTGGTAAACCTCTTCTTTACCCCCTTGAAAGCCTCCACATCCTTCTGGTGTGCGGGAACCAATATTGAACACGATATTCCATGTGTAGCCTAACTACGATTCTATACAGCTGCACCATGGCTTGCCAATTTTTATACTCAATGCTCCGGCCGATGCAGTCAAGCATGCCGCATGCCTTCTCGACCTGCGCTGCCACTTTGTGACTTGTGGACCTGTACACCCAGATCCCTCTGTCTGTCAATATTTTTAAGTGTTCTGCCATTTACAGTATATTTCCCAACCATGTTGTACCTTCCAAAATGCATCATCTCACATTTGTCCAGATTAAACTCCATCTGCCATCTCTCCCCCCCCCCCCCCCCCCCAAGTCTCAAACCGATCTATATCCTGCTGTATCCTTTGACAGTCCTCATCACTATGGCAGGGCGGTAGCATTCTGGATAGCACAATCGCTTCACAGCTCCAGGGTCCCAGGTTCGATTCCGGCTTGGGTCACTGTCTGTGTGGAGTCTGCACATCCTCCCCGTGTCTGCGTGGGTTTCCTCCGGGTGCTCCAGTTTCCTCCCACAGTCCAAAGATGTGCAGGTTAGGTGGATTGGCCATGATAAATTGCCCTTAGTGTCCAAAATTGCCCTTAGTGTTGGGTGGGGTTACTGTGTTATGGGGATAGGGTGGAGGTGTTGACCTTGGGTAGGGTGCTCTTTCCAGGAGCCGGTGCAGACTCGATGGGCCGAATGGCCTCCTTCTGCACTGTAAATTCTATGAAAACTATCCGCAATTCCACCAACCTTTGTGTATATTCCTCTAAATCATTTATATATGCTACAAACAGCAACCATCCTCGGACTGACTCCTGTGGAACACCACTAGTCACAGCTGTCCATTCAGAAAAGCCCCTTACTGCTACCCTCAGTCTTCTTTGGACAAGCCAGTTCTGTACCCATCTTGCTAGGTCACCTCTGATCCCATGTGACTTCACCTTCTGTACCAGTCTGCCATGACATTGTCAAAGGCCTTGCAAAAGTCCATGTGGACAACAATCACTGCCCTACCGACATCAATCATCTTCGTCACTTCCTCGAAAAAAATCAAGTTGGTGAGACCCCTTCACAAAACCATGCTGCCTCTTGCTAATATATTCACTTGTTTCCAAATGGGAGTAAATCCTGTTTCAAAGAATCCTCTCCAATAATTCCTCTACCACTGACGAAAGATTCACCGGCCTGTAATTTCCTGTATTATCCTTGCTGCTCTTCTTAACCAAAGGAGAAAATAATTGAAATAAAAAAAGTCCAGTCACAGAAGGGATATACCTTCTCCCTGTGCATTTCAGACTTGAGCCATTTTAAAGCAGGCTAAAGCAGCTGCAGAGCACACGAATGATTAGGAGCGCAAATGCTGAACTCCTGATTCGGTGTAAAGAGATAGAGCAACGCGGAAATATCAAAAGCTTCTCGATTTGCCATCTGCAGAAAAGGGACCTCAGGTGTCGGTAGTATCCTGGCAATAACCTTAAAGTATATCAGGCAAGTCCAGCAAACGCTTTCAAAGTAGATCCAATATAGATATTCAGGAAGACGTCTTCACAATCTGCCATATATGTGAGGAGAGGAAGATCAGGGAGATGAAGGATTTGTTTCTGGGAGGGCGGTTTGCGAGCCTGGAGGAGTTGAACAAGAAATTTGACTTGGCAGGGGAGGAGAGTTTCCAGTACATGCAGATGTGGAACTTTGCAGCTGGTAGCGCCTGCCTCCTCGTGGCTGGAGGAGGTGCTGTCAGTAGGGGGTGTTGAAGAGTGGGGTCTTCTCGGAGATTTCCTGGAGGAATTTGGCGGAGGATGAGGTGTCCATGGAGGGGATTAAGGCAAAGTGGAAGGAGGAGCTGGGTGTGGTGTTAGAGCAGGGATTGTGGTGCGAGGTGCTGCGGAGGGTGAAAGCTTCGACTTTGTGTGTGAGGCTGGGGCTAACACAGTTGAGTGGGTGTACAGGGTGCACCTGATGAAGTCAACGATGAGCCGGGAGAGGGTTTAAGAGGGTAGAACATATCTGTGAATGGCATGGGAGGGTTCCTGCTAATCAGGTATGTATGTTCTGGCCCTGTCCGAAGGTGGAAAGGTTTGGTGGGCAGTTTTCAATACCATTCTGGGGGTTTTGCACGTAGATGTGGAGCCCGGCCCCCTGGACGCCATATTCGGGGTGTCAAACCGACCGGAGTTGCAGACAGGTGCGGGGGCAGATGTCTCGGCCTTTGCCTCACTGATTGCTCGCAGGCAGGTCTTGTTGGTGCAAGGTCAGCTTATGCCTGTGTCTTGGCTTGACTTTTGGGACGGGGGGGTTTATTTTTGTTTGTCAATGTAGAAAATTGGAATAAAAATACTTTTCAAAAAAACCTGCTATATTTGTTGACAAGGTCCACTATGTTTTCCTTCCTCCCAAAGATGCAACATCGACTTCAACATCTCAGAGACCCTCGCTCAGAAGAGAATAACTTGGAGGAAGCTCCTGATTGACGGGGCACAATTCTTTGAGCACACCCTGCAGCATGAGGAGACCCGGAAAAGGAGCCGAAAAAGGAATACCAGCGATCGAGGGTCCAAGGGCTGATCCCATCTCCTGGAAACACCTGTCAAGCGTGCAGTCAAAGATGCTCTCGGATCAGATTCATCAGTCATGCAAGGACCCACAGAACCCATGACCAGTAACAGAGATTCTTAGGTGGACAATCATACCCGTTAGCGAGTGGTCGTCAAAAAAGATGCCACCTCTTACTATTCAGCTGTCCTCAGGTAACTTGTCTCCCCTATGCCAGCTGATTTTGGCAGGATATCTGACTGTGAACCAAATCATACTTCAACTGTTAACTGAAGCCTTGAGCAACTGTGGTCACGGAAAAAAGGTATCATCGAAGGACTCAGTTTTGAGGGAAGACTGGAGAAACTTGGAGTTTATGGCCTTAAAAGGTGACCTTTGCTTTCAAAGAAAGTCAACTGAAAAGTCAAATCTCAAGCCATTTCAAATTACATGAGGAAGTTATTCACAAAGTTAACCAACTCATGGGATGGATTTCTGGATAAAATACTGGAAACCAAAACACTGGAATAATTCAATGGCCATTTGATGCTCTAAGTTTCTCTGGGCAGAGGAATGAAAAAAGGCTCAGGTGGCCTTCCTCAACTGCTTAGTTCTTATCTTGACCCCAAAACGTACGTTCTTACAAACAAGAAATTGGGTTCTTAAGATTTTTGATTTTCAATCAAGGGATGGTTAATCAAGTTGCGGCTCAAAATATATTTGAAATATACAGATAATGTTAAAATAGTTGAGTATTGATAACCTCAGTGAGTACTGTTGCTCACAGCAATGACCCCTGCTGGATACTTAACGAACATACCATCCATCATCACTGTGTATCACAAATGATTTTGATGGAAACTGGAACATTTTCACTGCCATGTGTCTTAGTCGGCTGGGCTTGCAAAAGGGGAGGGTCTGACATTGAGGCAACTGATGAACAATACTCCCATCTTGGTCAGAAAGCCAAGCATATACTTACCCCACCAGAATTTGGTTTCATAATTCAGGCTCAAATTCCAGTCCAGTACTAAGAGATAAACAACACTGTTGATTAATTTTCAGATCATATGCTGAAATTAAGGAACCATCAGGTTCAGGTGAGTGTTATACTACACAATTCAAAGAAGAGCACGAAATTCTCCCCACGTTCATCACTTTGCTTCCTTAAAACTAACACCAGAAAATATACTACAAGGTCGTTCATCTCATTGTGGGATGTTTTAGACGAAGAATCACTGTTGTGGTTACCTACACAATAGCAGAAATTCACTGATATAAGTACAAAGAGGTGTGGGAATATATTTTGTCTTTCCACTATTTAGGCAAGCACTTATGACAAGTAACACAGGAAGATAAAAATAGGCTTTTCTGTCCCTGGACTTGAGAGGAAGGTAAAATTCGAAGCCAGGAATCCTGCTGCTTCAAAAGGTTCAGCTAGAAACAGGATTCAGAATAATAAGAACACACAGAAAAATGTACAGAAAGAAGCAGCGGAGAGAAAAATTAACTTTGCTGTTTATTCCTTAACTGTCTGTTTCTGCAGAGACCTCTCCTGGTGATTTCTGCTTTAACCATTCAACTGCACAATATCAGCGTGTAGGCAAGCTCACGTGACTGAACAAATCATTGGGTACTCTAAATCTATTTTTAAAAGCTTTTTTTCCAGACTAAGTATAGTGTGCTGGAAGAATGATCACATTGAGCTTCAAGCAGACCATTATTACTACAGCACTGTTTCTTCAGTTCTTTTAACCTATAGGCATGTCATCTAATGATGCAGGTTATCCTGGTTCCAAAGACAGTTCAGATTTTTTTTTTTTAAATCACATATTTGTCCATTTTGAACTTCAGAGGAAATGCAACATTTTCATGAGATGCTGATGCCAAGCAAAATCATTCATGTCATTATCCAGGCTTAAAACATCAAGATCCCTAATGCCCAAAATGAAAAATAAACCACATGGTATAAGGAATGGCGACATATTGTAATACCTTGGTCTATTCGAAGTCAGCTAATCTCAGCTAGGTAGCAGTTGAAGCAATGCAAATGACCTCACAAGGAGAAATCAGCCAGCGTATCCATACTTGATCACCATCCAGTAATCCTGGTTGAAATGTGCACGAGTAGATGTTAGGTGAGAGAATAATCAGTCTTTTCTAATACAATATGCCAACCCGTAATACCCAGGTTCACAGTTGCACAATGACCAGTTGTCACAGATTTGCACTAAAATCTCTTCATACAGAAACAGGTATCAGGCTTTCCCATAACTCTCAGATTTCTTGGTACCGTACAACCAGAGCACCATGAGAAAAACACCTCCCACCTTGCTACACTTTTTCACAACTTCAAACAGCCTGAGATATTTTCTCCCTTTAGTTAGTTTCCATAACCCCAATCCAAATTCCTGCTCAGTGCTTCAGTGAGCCTCCCTTTACAGCTTCTAATAGTACCCTCTGTAAACTACATTAAAGAGTAGGCTGCTGGAAGTATGCAACAATTTTGGCTTTTAATGAAGATTTAGAAAGAAGAAATACAAGCTTGCATTCATGCGTTTAATGACACAAAAATTGTTATGGTGCTAACTGCACATTAACTTGGGTACAATATACAAAGTGCTACCTGGCAGATTTGTCGATAATCACTTCGGCTCAGTTGAATTCAATAGTTTCTTTTTTTGCAAAACTTGCCCCAATCAAAAAAAAATCAAAAAGACTTCATTTTTTAAATCAATCTTTTTCATAAAAGTTTGTGCTGCAGCTTAATTTTTTTTCACTGCTGCATGCACAACATACAGAAATGTGCAAGTACGCATGTTAATTTTCATTTATGTACATGTACCTGTTCTCATCAGGTTTATGTTTGTTGTATTCAAGTGATACTTTCTACTGCTTTTTTTGTTGATTGGGAGGCATTAATATTAATTCAGTCTATAATTCCTCACATTAAATCAAGTGTCTGCAATTTAAGACAATTGTTTCTGCTCCCACCCCCACCTCTCCAAAATGAAACCATTATTCTCATTGTCTGAAAACAGTCAAATGTCCTTCATCAATTTCTGCTTTAATGCAACACATCAGTGATGGCAGAAAATCATTTAAATTCTCAAAATGTATGGTGCAACACCCAAGAGGAATGAGGGAAGTTGCAGATGGAACCCTTCCTCAGTGCTGTAGAGGGTCCGATCCATAACTTGACTGTATCTTTTTCCGTCAGGTCTGGACTGATCTCAGAATTCCAACTTTGATGATTTTCTTTCGTTCCCTGAAATTATACAAGTGTGCAAAAACCTCCCAATCTCTTGCTTCAATTTCTTAAACACAGAAAATAAACATCTTTCTGAAGAATTTAACATATGCAATATTGGCACACAATAAAATAATTATTTTCTGATAATTTGCCCTCACCTCCACCGAAATGAAGAAAGAGGTTAGAATGGAAGAACAGAAAATATTTTCAAACTGCACCAAGCTTCTCTTTGCTGCCAACTAGCAAATCTGGCGAGGATATTTTTCCCTGCAACATTGTCACATTCATCTCAAACCAATACATTCTTAAACAATAATCTTTTGTTAATATATCTAATTTATCAGAATTAAACTTGATTGTATCAGGAGCTCCACAATCGTAAGAGCATGTTGAACAGTTCCGCTGAAGTTGAAATTGTACTTCTGTCGTCTTCCTTAAAAGACGGCATAATTAATTACCTTTCCTTCAGGTCAATGTGCTCTGTTGTTTTTTCTTTATGAGATGTCTTAGTTAAACGTCTTAAATTTTTCACAAATGTGTTCTTCAAGGTCTTCATGCTGGGGAATGGAGCATTCTTCATTTCCCCATGTGAGCATCGAGGCACTCCAAAGACAACAGTAGCACAGGTGACATGCAGAGTGAAGCTTCCTTTGCATTGCTTCAGTCTTCAAGTGCCTTATCTGCTACACTGACATTTTTCTATTTCTCACACAACCCAGTTTGGCTGGGCTGGTCTGAGCATGACTGTGAACTTAGTGATGAATTAAGGGCAATCTTGTACTACCAGCTTTGTGTTATACTTTGGAAGCGAGATATCAAACTCATTTTGTCTGGGATCCTTCCCACCAGAAAAGAGAGCTGCTCATCCCATCATGATGTGGATCAGTCACCTGAGGAAGGAGCAGTGTTCCGAAAGCTAGTGATTTGAAACAAACCTGTTGGACTTTAACCTGGTGTTTTAAGACTTCTTACTGTGCTCATCCCATCATGAAAAGCCCAAATGTAATAAACTTCACTCAGTCCTCAAATATTGTTTGCCTAAACAGAAGTTCAAAACTGAAGTGCATTTAGCTAAAAGCAAACAACTGAAAGAAGCCTGGAAAAGTTACAGAAGGTTGATATTTCACTTGTACCATTCTCCTTCCGATTAAAAGGAGGAGACCAAAGGCTAAACGGTCAATGCCACAGCAGGTTAGTTTCACAAGATGCTGCACAACAATGTGAAAATTATTATTCTTAGGCCAAGACAGTTAAGATGATGGGAGTTCATGGACCCAGAGAGAATGCTACGTTCTTCCAGGTTATTCTGCAAACTTTCTTTCTGATAGTTCAGAATTCAGATCTTTAATTTTTAGTTACAATGACTAGTCTGGGGCTGAATTAGCAACTCTTTGTTGGAATGCAACAGCACTACTATGAGCAACAGAACCCAGGGGTGGAGAAATCAGCTGCAGATTTCCCCGACTGAAAATGCCAAGTGAGAATATATTTTAATTTAGTTTCTTAAAATTAATTTACGGGATGTTGGTGTCGTTGACTGTGCCAACAATTATTGCCCATCCCTAACTGCCCCCCATTTCAGAGGGCATTTGAGAGTCAACCACATTGTTGTGGATCTGGAGTCACATGTAGGCCAGACCAGGGAAGGACGACAGATTTCCTTCCCAAAAGGACATTTGTGAACCAGATTGGTGGTTCCGACAATCAACAATGGTTTTATGGTCTTCATTAGACATTTATTTCCAGTTTCTTTTATTGAATTCAAATTTCACCAGTGATTCTGCAAACGTCAAAACGTTTGCTGCCAAGGTTTTGTTCTCACTTCAGAAGCTGGAGAACTGCAATAAGGTTTCCAATGTAAAAATTAGTACATAAAAACAATCACAACTAACTTCAGAACTGTGGAAGAATTAGAAATCGAAGACAAATAACTTTGCTCCTCCAAAGCATTGTCAGGGTCAAGCTGCATGTCTGTCCCTCAGGGGATTGGAGTTTCTGGTTGGGGGTGGAGGAAAGTATAGAATTTAACAAGAAGAAAAATGTAATGCAAATGTCTATGATCAAAAAGCAAATCCACCTGAAACAGCTCCAAACAGAGGCTCATGTTAGCTTTGTTGATGCTAACTCGTGTATCTCTCTTATACAGAAAGAAATGTAGATCTCAAAACATGAGATTGTATTGCCTGCTACAGCTGGTTCAGTGCTGCTGTGCACTGATCCCTTCCTCTTCCATCCTCACTGGTACCTTCTGTTAACTGCATAGATTTTGTAATTTAATAATCTAATCTAAATGGAGTGTAAATACTCCTTGACTAAGAGTGTATGCTGGGGAATCTATTTTCGACCAAAGCAAACTATTAATTAAAGCAGAGCAGGCTGCTGTCACGTGCATCCTGCTTAACAAGTCAAAGTTAAGGACAACAGTGATCAGCCCACTTAGTGCTCAGGTGGCCAAGCAGTTTCTTCCAAGAGAAAAATGCAATGAAATGGGATGTCTTGTGCTTGTCGTGGGTTTTTTTCTTCCTCCAATTCAAAAGTACTGATGGAACAGCAACACAATTTCACTGGTCATGTTTAAATCTGAGTCTGGCTCTCAGAAGGTGCTGGATGATGAGGTTGTCAGTCTTTTTCCAATGTAGATCCTAAAACAAAAGGGGTCACATTAGGAAAGTAAGTTTTGCCTTCCCAAATTCAAGTTTGCACAATGAAAATGACATCTTGTTTAAATTTAGTTGGTTGAAATTAACATTATCCAAATTATATAAATAAAAGCATGGCGACTTCTCCAAACTTCAACCCAATTTACAGCTGAGATTTACACCAGTGCAATCTCAAACCAAACAGTGAATGCATCTTCAATTTAAAATAAGCAGTCATAGAATGCTGTCACTTCAAAGGCACAAAGGAGTTTGATTGTAAGTAAATTGTAAGTCGGCAAATCATTTGCACGCCAAGTGCATTTTTTTAAAAACTGACATAACCACGTAACTGCAAAGAAAATTTTGCTTCCAGTACACTATGGAATTTTCATCCATGAGCTGTTAGTATGAACTCCAAAAAAGCTAAAATCATCCAAATCTAGTGTCAGGAAAAATAGTGATGACATGAAAATATCAGGGAAATCCTATGAATTGGAATGTGTTCTGCTGGTTATATATTTTAAAACATTATTGGAAAATGGAAACTGTTTATAAAGGGCCAGGATAGTTGGTTGGGTTAATGGAACAAGTGCTTTTGATGTAAATGCAGAAAATGCTGGATAAACTCTACAGGTCTGGCAGAATCTGTGGAAAGTGAAACAGTAAATGTTTCAAATGTGGAAGAGTAATACGGACTCGAAACGTTAACACTGTTTCTCTCTCCATCGATGCTGCCAGACCTGCAGAGTTCATCCAGCATTTTGTTTTAATTTCAGATTTCCAGCATCTGTAGTATTTTGCTTTTATTTTAGTACTTTTGATATGTTCATGAGGCTAGCAACTCTGCAAACAAATGTTTCCCTAAGGTAAGCTGGTAGCAATGGAGAAATGTAAGAGCCCTAACTGTTTATTTCCTTTGTTCCCATTTCTTTTATTTTGGTTCATGGACCCAGCATCAGGATGTGCCTTTAAGCAGAAGACTCAAAGTTGAAATAGCCTGCTTGCCAGGACACTGCATTCCCAAGTATTGTATATTGTACAAGAGAAGCCAGACTCTTCAGACCAAGTGGTTCTTAGGAACCAGCTTTGGAGGGAGTCGGTTCGACTGGTTAACTGGCAACTGGTGGGTTGGCCAGGCCAGTTCTCTGCCTGACAATGGTCAGTAATTGGTTCCTGATGCTTTCTGAGAGAACTTAGCAGAAGTGTTTAGACCTTGGAAGTGAAAGGGATGCTCTCTCTCTCTTTATCCTGCTTGCTGAAGTGAAAGAACTGCTCTATTGTTCTGAAAGCAATGAATGCCTGACACATTCTTTGCTGTGAACCTAAAATGATGTTCAGTCTGCAGAGAAAGTGGACAACCTTGCCAGAGAAAATGATCGGATACCTAGAAGGAAGAAGTACCAAAATGAATGTCTAAACTTCAGAAATGCATTGATTAGAGTGCATCAAGGACCTTATCCTTTTATTTTTATTAATATTTTATATCCCTTTCCACCATCCTTTCCCCGGTGTTGTTTGTCTGTGTGCGTGAGTGTATATAAATATGTATATATATATTTGAGAGAGAGAGTGGGGCGAGTTAGGAAGGGAGGTGTTGGGAAAAGGATAGTAGACAGTCAGTTACATTTTCTGACCGTTTAGTTATAGTACTGCACATAATAAAAGATGGGGCAGCATGGTAGCATGGTGGTTAGCATAAATATAGGGTGGATACGTGGGTTTGAGTAGGGTGATCATGGCTCGGCACAACATCGAGGGCCGAAGGGCCTGTTCTGTGCTGTACTGTTCTATGTTCTATGACTTCTGTTTTAAAGTTACAAAGCTGGTTACTGTCGTTTATTAGGGCAGCTGTTTTGAGTCAACAGCAGCCGTTTGAACTTCCAGCAAACCATGTGTGTGAAGAAAGCCTGCTTGAAACACTTGTTGGCTTGGTTTGTTCGACCCAAGAAGCAACCCCAGAGAGATATAATAAATGTGCCGAAATAGGCTAGAACTATCTGCATGCATTTCATTACCTATTCAGAATCCAATCTAAGTCATACCCTCAGTCCTCATGCCCTAAAGCTTGCTATTTTCACAATCTCGTGATGTCACCAGTGAGGGGCGTGGAAATTCGGGAAACACGATCTCTCTGGCGAGAATCAAGTTTCCTGATTCTTACGAGATTTTCCATTCTTGCTGCCGATCCAGTGGGCGGCGAAAGCGGGTTCAAGATTCCACCCTGCTAGTTGGAATCTACTATTAAGGAAGTCTTAACAATGCATGTAGAAAAGCACAGTCATATTACAACAAGTAAAGATGGTTTTACTGAGTCGAAAGCCTGTTCAACAAATTTACTCAAGATTTTTGAGGCTGTAACCCACAGGGTAGTTAAAGGTTAGGTTGATTGGCCATGCTAAATTACCCTTCGTGTCCAATCATGTGTAGGTTAGGTGGGGTTACTGGGATTGGGCAGGGACTGGGCAATGGTAAAGTGCTCTTTCAGAGGGTCAGTGCAGACTTCATGGGCCGAACGATGTCCTTCTGCACTGTAGGGATTGTATGGGTTCAAAAGGGAAATAAGTAGATGTTGTATACTTCGATTTCCAAAAGACATTTAATAAGATGCCACACAAAAAGCTCAAGAAGCTGGGGGTAATATTTTACCTTGGGTGTTGGATTGGTGAATGGATAGAAAGCAGAGCATGGGCAGTGAATAGTGAAATGCCGCAAGGATGAGCGCTGTGGTTTCAGCTATTTACAATCTATGTTAAATGACATAGATGAAGAGACAGGAGATAATGTATTGAACATTTCTGATGATACCATTCCAGGTGGAAACGTAAGCGGTGGGGAGGACATAGTGATGCTTTGAAGACATTGAGACAGGTGAAGTAAGCAGGCAACAAGATAGCAGGTGGAGCATAATGCAGAGAATTGTAAAGTTATTCATTATGGTCGGATGAATAGAAAAGTAGAATATTTTTTGAAAGGAGGTGAAACTTTTAAGTGTTGATGTCCAAAGAGATTAGAGTATGCTTCGAACATAGGACATTGACAATTTAGTGGCGTGGGTAGATAGGTGGCAGATTAAGTTCAACACGGAGAAGTGTGTGGTGATGCAGTTAAGAATGTTTCCAGGGCTGGGAAACTGCTCTTGCTCATAAGGGGACCAAGAACAATAGGGCACAGGTTTAGTGATTTCCAAAAGAAGCAAATGTGATGCGAGAAAAAACTTTTTAACACAAGTGGTTCGCGTCTGGAATGCACTGCCTGAAAGTGTGGTGGAGGCAGGTTCAATCAAGGCATTCAAGAGGGCATTAGATTACTTAGATTATTTTAGATTCTTGCAGACACTTTTTAACACATTCAACGCCTACTCCAGAGCAAGACAGTTCAAGACCTGCTGTCTTAATCAGAAAGTTGCAGGAGGCATGAAACATGCCAGGGGAAGAGGGAGCAAAACATTAAAAGAGAACAAAAGGTAGACTCAACCTAAAACTTGAGTCTTCTTTTATTTTGCTTGCTTTGCTGCTTGGAACTTGAACATGTCTCTATAATTGCAGTTTGTCCAATGTTAGCATTCGGTACTCTCAGGTCGGGTGTAACATAACTTCTTGCTCCTAAGCACATACAATATACTTCAGTTCTGAGTTCATAATAAAACTCTTCTGCACCTGCAACATTTCCACAATCCAACATATAAGGATATTTCTATAAAACAGACAGCAGGCAAACAGCTGAACAAAATGAAGCAGCGGCACCAACTGCAAGTCCTCATGAAACAAGAAGCACTCAAAAATGGGGCTATTTCCAAATGGAAGGGGATATCAGGTTCAGTTTTGATGTGGAGATGCCGGCGCTGGACTAGGGTGAGTGCAATAAGAAGTCTTACAACACCAGGTTAAAGTCCAACAGGTTTGTTTCGAATCACTAGCTTTTGGAGCACAGCTCCTTCCTCAGGTGAACTGTGCAATACAAATGTGACCCTGACATGGCACAGAACCTGAGGAAGGAGCTGTGCTCCGAAAGCTACTGATTCAAAACAAACCTGTTGGACTTTAACCTGGTGTTATACGACTTTGTCCTATGTTCAGATTTGCCACTGAATAATGGCAAATACACTTTGTACAGAATGCTCTGCACTTATAAAGCTCAATATCATCACAGCTCCTCTTAGATTGGTGGTACATCTATAGCCAATCTTTCTTTCCCAACATCATAATTGTGGCCTGAATGTCAATGGCAGTCAGGACCTCAAAATAATAGAGCCCATATTTCAATCAGAATTCCCCACTGTAATTAAAAGGTGGCCGCTTAACACCATGTGTAGACGACCAAGTTTTGTAAACATGCTCCTCGTTGTCGCAATTTTTCTGTGCTGCTCAATCACTCTTTAGTTAGGTTTCACTTGGTACTTTTACCAAGAGCAGCCTTTTCCTGTAAAATCTCATCCTCCACTAGAACCGAAGGGAATACCATTTGATCAGATATTACAAACAGAAATCTCATCTGAAAGCTCATGAAAAAAATTACATGGTATCTTTCTGAAAAAACATGGAGAGTTGTTCATCCCCTCAACCAACAGAACAAGTTTCGTATTCATTTCTCTTGGTGCTGTGCCCATATCAGCTGCAATGCTTGCCTAAAATCCAACAATTCTCACATTTCAAAAGTAATTTATTGCCTGTGGAGTGCTTGGAACACAGCTGGGTTGCTGCAAGTACTATTTGTCTGTTCCTTCTTCAATTTTCAAGCTAAAACTATGGTTGCTCATAAAACGATCCAAGAATTTTGAAGTGAGTTTTCCCTCTTGCTTCACTCAGCTTTAAACAGCATTCTTTGGGTCATCCAGGATTGCATTGAGCCTCATTGCTTTAAAACTCTTGCATTTCTCCCTCCCACACTATGATTAAATACAACATAAAATATTGCTTCAATGGGTTTTACATAGATGCTAGTTACTGATTTGTACTTTATTTATTTGATTTTATTTATTAATCTTTGATTTATTTGACTGAAACTGAAATTTTCACGGTCGAGATAAAAGATCCGCAATTTAAAATTTATCACAAAGCTCCTCAGCAAAATCAAGTTTGTGCAAAAACACCATCAGCTCTGGATGCATGAATTATACTCATTCATGTTTCTTGTTAAACTTGTTTCACAACATTAATGTGAAGTTTTGATCCAGCAAATGCACATGAACTGTGCAATACAAAAGTGACCCTGACATGGCACAAAATTATCAATCACTCCCAAAAACAACACCACAGGATGCCCCCCGAAGTCACTTCAGAAGTGCCACACAAATTTAATTGAGCATTTTCTTTTTCTGAGTTAACGACACGCATGTCTCAGATGAAAAAAATAATTCTGCATCTTTAAAGTATAATGCAAGTAAAGAAGAAATACATGTATTTGATGATGTGGATATCTGATAAGGAGTTGAGCCATTTTTACCCCTTTTTAAAATTGCAAATAATTCATTCAAAAACATTCCATGAGCCCATAAGACAAAGGAGAAGAAGTAGGTCACTCGGCCCATCGAATCTGCTCCGCCATTCAATCATGGCTGATATTTTTCTCATCCCCATTCTCTTGCCTTCTCCCCATAGCCCCTGATCCCCTTATTAATCAAGAACCTATCTATTTCTGTCTTAACGACACTCAGTGATTTGGCCTCCAGAGCAAGTGACTTGAAAAACCACTCTCAACACAGGGTGGCACACTGGTCAGCACTGCTTCCACACAGTGCCAGGGACATAGGTTCGATTCCGGCTTTGGGTGACTGTTGATGTGGAGTTTGTACATTTTCCCCGGATCTGCGTGGGTTTCCTCCAGGTGCTCCGGTTTCCTCCCACAATCCAAAGATATGCAGGTTCGGCGGATAGGCCATGCTAAACTGATCCTGTGTCCAAAGGTTAGGTGGGCTACGGGGATAGAGCAGGGTAGTGGGCCTAGACAGAGTGCTATTTCAGGGTTGCGCAAACTGGATGGGCTGAATGACCTCCTTCTGCATTGTTAGGATTCAATGGATTTTCTTTCCACGGGGAAAACAGGAAACTAGTATTGTACAGAACTTGCGAACAAAATTGAAATATGAATTAACAGAAGAATTACATGAAGTGAGTGAGTCCCGTATCAGCTGAAGATCAGGGCAGCACGGTGGCCCAGTGCGTTAGCCCTGCTGACTCACGGCGCCGGGGTCCCAGGTTCGATCCCAACTCTGGGTCACTGTCCGTGTGGCGTTGGCACATTCTCCCCGTGTTTGCGTGGGTTTCGCCCCCACAACCAAAGGTGGATTGGCTATGCTAAATTGCCCCTTAATTGGAAAAAATGAATTGGGTACTCTAAATTTTTAAAAAATATATCAGCTGAAGATCGCTGATGAGGGAAAATGCCCCTCCAATTGAAAAAAATCTGGTTGAAAGAGTGCAATTTAGAGGAAGCAACAGCAGTGCCAGGAGAATAAGGTGCAAAATAATGGCAGAGTGAGGTGCAACTGGTAATAGCACATTAAAGTGGGAGACCACAGCAACAGTGGAAGAATCAGTAAATATCAGAGTCAACCCAAATGGCAACTTGTGGGTTTAAAACAGTTACAGAGTCAAGAAGTCTGGGATGCTCTCGGGTTTACACACGTTTAAAAAATCTTGAAATCAAAGATAGATTTGGGACAGAATCTTCTGCATTTATATTCTTTCATTTTATTGGGTTGTTTATCAGTTGAGGAGGCTTCACTGTAGACGCAGAAGTGTTCAGAGGCACAGTTCACCAAAAAATATTTATTTAATTAAATATTAAATATTTAATTAAATATTTTAATTAAAAACATTTATTTAACTACACATCAATGAAAGTTCTACATCAATATATGTTGAAATCTCACTGGTTTGGTTTAGAGTTGTAGAAACAGAAGGCATATTGGAGCAAGACACAAGGCATTACTGAACATGCAATATCGTATGATCCTGAAATATCATGGGGTCGACATGGAAAAAAAAACTTCCGAATACATTAAACACTTACCCCAGGCCAAGGGCCAAAATGTGAGATAGAAATAGAGAGGGAAAGATGATCTTCAGAAAGTCTGCAGAAAATACGCCACCTTTCTTCATGGCTCCAGTCTTTCTCATACTGAGAGTGACTGAATGCTTCGGATGTTTGAAATGAAATTCCCTGAGGGAAGAATTAAAAGAAAGGAAAAGGAACTGAAAATCATCCTCGTGTCATAATGTTTATATTACACATGAGCACAGAATTCTCCAGTAATACATTTACTTGCATTTCACAAAATCTAGAAACAGTTGATTCAAACACTTATACTTATTGGTTATTGATTATTTTTTTTAAGTAAGTAGCAATAATAATCATACTTCAAAAGATCAACTGAAACAGTCTCCAGGAATCATGCCAGAAAAAAAGGCTGCAATGCTGGAAACAACTGAAGGAAAAAGGTGGTTGTTTGGTTGTGAATGAAGTTTTGAAACTAAGTAACTGAAAAAGTGATGCAAGTATTACTCGAGCTGCCTCAGCTTGCAATACTGCTTTTCTGTTTTTTTACAACTAATTGCCACTCATAATGTGCCAATTGTGACAATGAGTGAGCTTTTGTTGAGTGATTTAGGTTGAGAATAATTCTGGAAACAGGACTGCTGAGTAGTGTACATGTGTTTGCTTGTCACGGCAATATCTAGTGAGTTTTGGGTATGTAACCAAAGCCTGAATTGACTCTCTTCAGATACGACCAATGGAGCCTTTGAGGGATCCAACACATCAATCCATGCAGCAGAGGCCAGGTACCCAATCCCATGTGTTGCCACATATTGAATTCCACATGGTGCCATTGATGGAAGCTACGGAATAGAACCCATGAGCTGAATTCTCCGAAAATGGGGCTATGTCCCCATGCTGGCGTAGAAACGCTGACGGTTCACTCCCCAGTTTCCTGCAAAAATTAAAGAGCAATTCACTTACCTGCAGGGTGCTAGCAGGGACCCGGAGTGCCTCACGCAGCTTTGGCTGCGGATACGGGCCCCCGCACTTCCCATTCCGTGCATGCACACGGTGGCAGCCTCCAGCGGCCGCACGAGCGCTGGGTATCAGAGTACCGCTGGGAAGGCCTCTGACAATGGCCCCCCAGTCACGTGGCGAAATTCACGGGCAGGCGATTCTCCGGGGACCGGGACAGTGCAGGGCCCGATTCGAGCGTAAAAGTCGATTCTCCGCCCCCAAGACAAACACGATTTCAGCGCGGGGCTGCAGACAATCCAGCCCCATGTGTTTTTTCTCTGATGTTTGCCTGCCTCCACCATCGAAAAATTTCCTGCATTTGTTTTACTTCCAGAAAGAGGAGCAAATTGCTCAAACCAGTTCAAATGTTTCCTCTTTGAAATTTGATGTAGGAGCAAAATCTCAACAATCAGAAAAGGCATTTCCCCAACCGAATTAGGGCATTGCACAACTCAGCCTCCAAAGAGAAATCAATACATTTGCAAGATTCTTTTTTAAAGATTCCAGGGGCTGGATTCTCTGCACCCCAACGCCAAAATCGCGTTCGACGACGGGGTGAAGAATCCAGTTCCGTGTACTTACTGAAAACATTAAATAGGTTTAGTAACAAGTGCTGCCCGTACAAATCTGTATAAATCTGTTAAGGTAGAGTTGGGGTGAAGCCGTGGTGTATTATAACTCATCTTTTCTTCTTTAATACATATTTTATTATTTTTTTAAAAACAAGTTCACCAGCTGACTCCTATGACACTCTGCAGTAGCCGTCTTCCACAGATCGAAACAAAAATAAAAGTTAGTATCTATTAGGCCAGGTTCCACCCTGGGATCTGTCTTTTCCAGCTGGGATCATAACATAGCAGAGTAAGGAGGCACAGTTGACAGAGCAAATTCGAACCACAGAACAGGTTTGATCCCTAATCTCTACAGAATTTGCTTGCCCTAGCTGGAGGTGAAACAATTGGTTTCAGTACCCTCGATCGAGCGTGGAGATGAAGAAAAATCATCAACCAGTGTCCACAATTTTGGCAAACAGATTATCAAAGTCAACTATGATGCCCTAAAAATGTCAATTTCCTTCAAATTAGTGCGAATGGCTTCGAAAGAAAAAGAGAGGAGTATTCTGGCAATAAAAAGATTCAGCAACTGAGAACATCACAGTCATCACTCTATCTGCTCCAGCAATATATCTATCAAATCTGATCGAGGTGTTCATAATCATGAGGTCTAGGCAGAGCAGCCAGAGAGAAACTCCGTCCATGAGTTTCCAAGAGTGGAAGGGTTGAGAACCGGAGGATACCAACTTAAGGTATATGGCAAGAGAACAAAAGGTGGCATACAGGAAAACTTTATTTTCAACATAGTGGTGTTGTTAGAATCTGGAATACATTTCTTTCAAGTGGAGGAGGTTCAATCTTGACTTTTAAAAGAGAATTGGATGGAGACAAAGCCAGCCGCCTGTTGGCACACCAGCTGAGAAAGCAGGCAGCCACCAGAGAAATTGCGCATTGGAGGCACATTGGAAACAGAACCAGAGAGGATTAACAAAACCTTCAAGGCCTTCTACCAAGAGCTGTACACCTCAGAGCCCCCAACGGGGAAGGAACCGGTTCCTTGATGGACTGGACATACCAGTCGTGGGAGAGGGCAGGAAATGGGACCTGGAAGCACCACTAGCACTGGGAGAGATCATGGACAGCATTAGCTCCATGCAGACGGGGAAGGCGCCGGGACCGGACGGATTCCCGGCGGACTTCTACAAAAAATTCGCGACAGCGCTGGCCCCGCACCTGCGGGAGATGTTCACAGACTCGCTAGCTAGGGGCACACTGCCACCCACGTTAGCACAGGCCTCAATCTCGCTGATACCTAAGAAAGACAAAGACCCAACGGAATGTGGGTCATACAGACCCATATCTTTGCTGAACGCGGACGCCAAAATACTGGCCAAAGTCCTAGCCAAAAAGCTAGAAGACTGTGTACCTGAGGTGGTCACAGAGGACCAGACGGGCTTTGTCAAAGGTAGACAGCTTACCTCGAACATCAGGCGCCTGCTGAACATGATAATGACCCCCTCCGGGGAGAGAACACAAGAGGTGATCGTCTTCCTGGGCGCAGAAAAGGCCTTCGACAGAGTCGAATGGAAATACCTCATAGAGGTACTGGAGCGGTTCGGGCATGGAACAGGGTTCACCGCTTGGGTAAAGCTCCTATACAACGCTCCCATGGCGAGCGTACGGACCAATAATACCAACTCCCAATACTTCCAGCTGCACAGGGGCACCAGACAAGGATGCCCACTGTCCCCGCTGCTGTTCGCACTAGCAATCGAACCGCTAGCAATCGCGCTCAGGGCAGCAAAAAATTGGAGGGGGATCCGAAGGGGAGGCAGAGAGCAGAGAGTCTCACTCTATGCAGATGATCTGCTCCTCTACATCTCGGACCCACAAAGCAGCATGGACGGAATTATCGCGCTCCTGAAAGAGTTTGGAGCCTTCTCGGGCTACAAACTCAACATGAGCAAAAGCGAGATCTTCCCAGTACACCCGCAAGGGGCGGGGGGGGGGGGGGGGGGGGGGGGGGGAGCACTAAAGGGGCTGCCGTTCAAACAAGCCCGACACAAATTCCGCTACCTGGGGATCCAAATAGCCCATGACTGGAAAGGGATCCACAAATGGAACCTCACCAGCCTGACGGAGGAAGTAAAAAAGGACCTGCAAAGATGGAACACACTCCCACTCTCCCTCGCGGGTAGAGTCCAGACGATCAAAATGAACGTACTGCCCAGGTTCCTCTTCCTGTTTAGATCCATTCCGATCTACATCCCCAAGGCCTTTTTCAAAGCGCTGGACAAACTTATCATGGCGTTCGTATGGGGGGGGGGGTATAAATGCTAGGATCCCAAAGAAGGTCCTACAAAAAACAAAATCAAAATCCGGGAGGGGGGGGGGGGGGGCGCTAGCCCTCCCGAACCCCAACAATTCTACCACTGGGCGGCAACAGCCGAGCGAGTAAGGGGATGGATCCAGAAGCCGAGTGAGTGCGTGCGGAGGAGGCCTCCTGCATGGGTCATCCCTCCTGGCCCTCGCCACGGCAGCACTCCCATCCCCACCCAAAAAACACTCCAGCAGCCCAGTGGTGACAGCCACCCTCTAATCCTGGAACCAACTGCGACAGCAATTTGGCCTGACCAAAATGTCGGACAAGGCTCCCATCTGCAACAACCATAGGTTCACACCAGCACTGACTGACGCCACCTTCAAAAGGTGGAGGCAGGACGGGGGACACTGACAGTCAGGGACCTATTCACGGACGACAGGATCGCAACACTGGACAAACTGACAGAGAAATTTCGGCTAGCTACGGTACCTGCAGCTCAAAAACTTCTTACAAAAGGAGACAAGGACGTACCCACAACCGCCACGACAGACACTACTGGAAGACCTACTGGACGCAAGTATCCTAGAGAAAGGGAACTGTAGCGACATGTAGGACCGACTGGTAGAAAGGGCCCACACCGTACTGGACGCAACAAGAAAGAAATGGGAGGATGACCTGGGGATTGAGATAGGGTGGGGACTCTGGAGCGAAGCACTGCATAGGGTCAACTCCACCTCCACGTGCGCAAGGCTCAGCCTGACGCAACTAAAAGTGGTACATAGAGCCCACTTAACAAGAAACCGTATGAGTAGGTTCTTCCCGGAGGTGGAGGACAGATGTGAACGGTGCAAAGAGGCCCGGCCAACCACGCCCACATGTTCTGGTCTTGCCCCAGACTTCTGGAGTACTGGACAGCCTTCTTCGAGGCTATGTCCAAAGTGGTGGGGGTGAGGGTGGAGCCATGCCCGATAGTGGCGGTCTTCAGGGTTTCAGACCAGCCAGATCTATTCCTGGGGAGGAGGGCGGACGCCCTTGCCTTTGCCTCCCTGATCGCCCGCCGTAGAATCCTGTTTGGCTGGCGGTCAGCAGCACTGCCCAGAGCTGCAGACTGGCTGTCCGACCTCTCGGAATCTCTCCAAATGGAGAAAATCAAATTCGCCATCCGAGGGTCAGACGACGGCTTCCACAGAACGTGGGAGCCATTCATGCAATTGTTCCGGGACCTGTTTGTGGCCAACGAACAAGAGGAAGAATAGCCAGGTGGCCAAGAATCAGGGGAAAATGGTCGGGAATCGGGGGAAGGTAGCCCGGGGGGGGGGGGGGGGGGTGCCGGCCCTACGGGTTCGTTATGGTGGTCTGATGGCAAGCTAAGGCCCAAAACCAAATTGTAAATAAATGCCTATAAACATGTGCCTCGGCCATATTGGGGAATGTAAAATATGTATGCCGGTTAAAGGGGGCGGCCACAGTTGTTATTACGAAGATGCTTACCGGTAAATATACATGTTAATTTTTGCGTGTTTTTTTTTCTAATAATTTGTAATTTGTTGGATATAAATATGAAAACTCAAAAAAAACATTTAAAAAAAAAGAGAATTGGACAATTATCTGAGTAGAAAACGCTGCAGTGCTACAGGAAAGGGAAGGGAGTAAGACTGGCAGTGTTGTTCGTGCAAAGAGCCGACACAAGCATGACAGGCAAAATGACTTTCTCCTGTGTTTTATGAGTTTAAATATCTCAGTATCAATTCAGCAGGTGCAGCCCTGGCAACAGGGTAACAGTGAGGCACAACATGCCACACAATAGACTTATTTGACAATGATAAACCAGTACTCACTTCGGGGGGACGTTCTCAGGTCTACTTGACCAGTCAGAAATCCACTCAGCGCTCCTCTTCATCATAATTTCTATCTCTTGGTCCCTCTCCAAACCATCATCTTCAGACTACAAAGAAAGCTAAAGAATAACTTCTCTCATATTCCCAGCATGCACAACATTATTTCAACACTTAGCAGCCTGAGCTTTTCAATGATAATACTTTTCAATAAAATACAGTTTATTGAAACTCTGGCTGTGAAATTAGGATTTGACTCAAGATAAGATTAAAAATAACTGTGAACAGCACCTCGGAGCCTCTTTCAATAATGGTCAATGAGGAGATGCCGGTTCAGCTCGGTGTTTTAACTATCCAAGTATGTTTTTTCATATTTCATTCTAGTTCCAACAGGTTCAGCAGCTTCCTTGAAAGAACCAAAATGTCTGATTTTGTTTTATTAATTTTAACGGGGAGAAAACCAGAGACTTAATTAACCTTTAAATATCAAATTTTGCAGCAAAAATAAAAAATACTGGACAATCTCAGCAGGTCTGACAGTATCTGTGGAGAGAAAAGGGAGCGAACGTTTCTAGTCTGGATGACTCTTTGTGAAAGCTCTCAAAAACTGTCAAATATTTTGCAGTGCTGGCATTAGCTGATAATATATTACAGGGTTGAACCACACCCTCAAAGAGCATGTATATCACATCTGATGAATGCTTAAACGTTATAACCACGAGAGCAAACTCAAAATAAGATTCAAATTTTTAGAGCTGCGTTATTGAACAAACATACCACTGGTGCAGCACTTCAGTTAATTTCCATTCACTTCTGGAAATTGCTGTATGAGATTCATATTGACTTCATTCTGGTCCACTACAAGTAACTTCAAGTACAATTACAAGCAAGAAATGTCCAAGCCGTTCTGCTCAACAGTTTTATTTTTAATTCACACACGGACAGTGAAATAAATATTATGACAATATAACTATTCAACACCAGCACTAAGCAACTTTTCTTCTTATAAATGTAAAAATTTTTCCAATTAAAGGGCAATTTGGCGTGGCCAATCCACGTACCCTGCACATCTTTGGGTTGTGGGGTGAGACCCACGCAGATCGGAGAGAATGTGTGAACTCCACAAGGGCAATGACCCGGGACCGGGATCGAACCAGGGTCCTGAGCGCCGTGAGGCAGCACTGCTACCCACAACTCCACAGTGTCGCACGCTTTACGAAGCAACTTTCATACAATGACAGAACTTCCTATTGCCACTGTGACTGAGTGTGCTGGCGAGGGTTGCCAGGGGTTACGCGAAAGGAAGGTTGGTTGCTGGGGGGAATGCAGAAATGAATAATTAATGATTTTTTAAAAATGTTATTTTCCCTTTTTAAGATCTCTTGACAACAGATGCCCATCAGTGAAATGATCCAACAAGGTCGGGAAGTGACTTCATGCAATGGGATAGGCTAATTTTAAATGACATGTACAAGTAATCTGAAAGAAGAGCAAAAAGGAAAGAGGTCCCTTCCAGATTTACAGGAGAGTTGTGAGAAAAAGAATGGATGCAAATGTAAAGTAACAAAGGAACAGATTGTGGACAGAATGCAAGACTTGCTCCGGACACAAACTGAACATGGCTAAGAGCGAGTTGTTTGTAATTCAGGCGAGGGGGCAGGAGAGTAGGCTGAAGGGGTTGCTGTTCTGATTGAAAATTGAAAATCGCTTATTGTCACAAGTAGGCTTCAAATGAAGTTACTGTGAAAAGCCCCGAGTCGCCACATTCCGGCGCCTGTTCGGGGAGGCTGTTACGGGAATTGAACCGTGCTGCTGGCCTGCCTTGGTTTGCTTTCAAAGCCAGCGATTTAGCCCTGTGCTAAACAGCCCCTGGCTGTTGTTCAGGCTAGTGGGGGGGGAGTTTCCGATATTTGGGGATTCAGGTGGCACGGGACTGGGGCAGGTTGCATAAGCTCAACCTGTCCTGACTGGTGGAACGAATGAGGGAGCAGGTCCGGAGGTGGGATGCGCTCCCGCTGTCATTGGCGGGGAGGGTGCAGATTGTTAAGATGACGATTCTCCCGCGGTTCTTGTTTGTTTTTCAGTGTCTCCCCATCTTTATCCCGCGGTCCTTCTTTAAGAGGCTGAATAAAATTATTCTGGGATTTGTATGGGCCGGGAAGTCCCCGCAGGTGAAGAGGGTGATGCTTGAAAGGAGCAGAGAAGGGGGGGTGGCGTTGCCGAACTTCAGCAACTCTTACTGGGCGGCCAACATAGCGATGATAAGGAAATGGATGGTGGGTGTGGGGTTGGTTTGGGAGCAGATGGAGGCTGCTTCGTGCAGGGGCACTAGCTTAGCAGCCCTGGTCACGGTGCCTCTGCCGCTTCCGCCGGCACGGTACTCCACCAGCCCGATAGTGGTGGCGGCTCTTCGGATCTGGGGCCAGTGGAGGAGACATGTCGGGGAGGAAGGAGCATCGGTGTGGATCCCAATCTGCGGCAATCACCGATTTGCCCCAGGGAACATGGACGGGGGATATTGACTGTGAAGGAGGACGGGGATTGTGAGGATGGGGAATCTGTTCCTGGAAGGGAGCTTTCCGAGCATGAGGGCGCTGGAGGAGAAGTTTGGGCTGGCGAGAGGGAACGACTTTAGATACTTGCAGATGAGGGATTTTGTACGCAGACTGGTGCCGTCCTTCCCACGTCTCCCGCCGAAGGGCAGGCAGGACATGGTAGTTTCTAGGGGAGAAGTGGGAGAGGGTAGAGTTTCAGACGTCTACAAGGAGCTAATGAGAGCTGAGAATTCGCAGACCGATGACCTGAAGGTTAAGTGGGAGGAGGAGCTCCGGGGGGGAGAGGGGGGGAGAGAGCTGGAGGACGGTATTTGGGCAGAAGCCCTGAGCAGAGTAAACACGACCGCAACATGCACCAGTCTCAGCCTGATCCAGTTTAAGGTTGTGCACCGGGCCCACATGACGGTGGCCCGGATGAGCAGATTCTTCGGGCTGGAGGACCAGTGTGCTCGATGAGCCGGAGGGCCGGCTAACCATGTACATATGTTCTGGCCGTGCCCCAAACTCAGGGGGTATTGGCAGGGATTCGCAGATGTCATGTCCTGGGTATTGGGGTGGTAATGAGCCCGGAGGTGGCAATCTTTGGGGTTTTGGAGGACCCGGGAGTCCAGGAAGAGAGAGAGGCCAATGTTCTGGCCTTTGCTTCCCTGGTAGCCTCCGTTAGCATGGAGGGACTCAAAGCCCCCGAGGGCTGACATATGGCTATCGGACATGGCGAGCTTTCTTGGCCGAGAGGAAATCAAGTTCGCCTTGAGAGGTTCGCTACTAGGGTTCTCCCGAAGGTGGTAGCCATTTATTGACTTCTTCGCAGAGGAGTAAGCGGGGGGGGGGGGGGGGGGTAAAGTAGAGTGCAGTAGGGGGATATTGAGGCAGGTCCGTGCGTGAACAGAGCCGTGGTTTGCACAGTTTAATTTGTAATTTGTGTCTTGACTTCTTTTTTTTTGTACTGTACAATGTCACTTTTTCTATATGCCTAAATTACCTCAATAAAAATGTTTGTTTAAAAAAAAGAATGCAAGACTTGGATAGGAAGTGTTACAAATGCTCACGGTTCATAGTAATTGTATTAAAGTTGCCTGTAGAAAATAGGTTAAATGCAACTAGAGCAGTTTGAAGTCTTGTGCACTTAAAAGTTTTGAACCATGTTGACTTATGAGATTAATAGCAGGAGGACTCACTTAGCTTACGAACTACAGATGAGGGATTTCGCCTGCTGGAAAATAAATGCAGTCGAGAATAGTTTTGTTTTTGGGAGTACAAGCTGTAATAAAGTGAAAAGCATTCAATGCGCCATGCAAGATTCCATCATCACGGAGATGGGTAGAGCTTAAGAGATTTATCGGGTTTAAATTGTTAAAGAGAAAATGCTGGAAAATCTCAGCAAGTCTGGAAGCATCTGTAGGGGGAGAAAAGAGCTAACGTTTCGAGTCCGATGACTCTTTGTCAAATATTCCAGCATCTGCAGTAATTTTCTTTTATCGGATTTAAATTATCTGTGTTTGTTGCGGGAATGAATGTTTTGCAGCAAGGGAAGAGGTACTACTGTCAGCAGGCTCCAGGCAGCAGAGTAATGCAGTTGCTAGTTTTGTGTAGTTTGGACTTTGGACAAGTCCCAGAAGCCATTTAATGGCTCTGTGCAGTTTCGGCTCAGGCGAAGTCCGAGGGAGCTCAGATGGTGAAAGGTCACTTGCCCAATGTTGGACATGGCGAGTGCTCAGAAGTAGTCCTGGGGGCCATTTATAGCATGTTGAAGCTTGGGAGATGGGTGAAATCCAGGGGCAGTGCCAGCCCAAAGAAGCCAGTCAGCATTTAAAGAGCTGGTATTGCACAAGTAGAGGCTGGAGTGCTGACTTGAAAATTCAAATGTGAACGCAGTTGCATGATGAGTGTGAAACCCTGGGAGGTGTGTAGTCGTTGAGACTGTCAGGTTGGAGCTGCTTCAGGAAACCCAGAGGTTTTGGACGCTATTCACCTGAAAAATGACTGAGTGACATTTTGGTTGGGAGTCGTCAGGTGACTTCCACCATATGTATGGGTGCAATCCTGATCACAATTCACCAACACAGACCAAAAAATGAATCCCGATGTGAAATGCATCGAGCTGGAGTCCCCAGGCGTGTGATTGCTAACAAAGGGAGTAGCTTTTAAATGGTCCCTCAGCACTCACTCCCAGCCAAGCCAGGAGGATGGCAGCACAGAGACATGTTCCTTTATTTCTGGATGCAGACCTTGCCAGGCTTCTGGACACCGTGGAGTAGAGGCAGGCACCCTGTACCCTCGAGCAGGCAAGAGATCCAACAGCATGGTGACAAATGCTGCCTGGGAAGCTGTAGTTAGTGGCAGCAGTATGGCAAGGAGAATCGACGTCCAATGTGGGAAGATGCTGAATGACCTCTGAGGCGCTGCAAGGGCAAGTTACCACCTCTCTCCTCAAGGCATCAATCCCACCTGCCACCCCTGGTGCAGGCTGCAGCTTGCACTGGCCTTGATGCCCTTAGTGACGTCTGCTTGCCTCGGCTGCGACTATCAAGACAACAGCAATTTCAGCAGGACCTATTCCAACATTCATCCTGTATTTGGAAGGATTGAGAGAGAGCGAAAGGCTGACAATTAAACCTTCCATCCCATGACCATCAAATCCCCCAACCCTCCCCACAACCCCTTATCATAGAATTTACAGTGCAGAAGGAGGCCATTCGTCCCATCGAGTCTGCACCGGCCCTTGGAAAGATCACCCTACGTGAGCACATGCCGCCACACTACCCCCGTAACCCCACCTAACCTTTTGGACACGAAGGGCCAATCCACATCACCTGCACATCTTTGGACTTTAGGAGGAAACCCACGCAGACAAGGGGAGAAAGTGCAAAACCACACAAACACTCACCCGAGGCCGGAATTGAACCCAGAGATGTGATGCAGCAGTGCTAACCACTGTGCCACCATGCTGCCTCATGATCCTCACAGCTGACCACTCATCACTGTGCCAGGCACTCTTGGCCACCACTCAAGTTGCCTGGCCCGTGTCGCAGCCCTTGACTTTAAGGGAGTCTTCCCGACCTTGACTTGGAGAGTAATGCAGCTGAGAGTGCTGAGGCATAATGACAATGGCCAAGCACTTGTAGTGGCCTGACTCGCTGGACGACGAAGGGACACAAGATCTCACAGAGTCAACGAGGGGACAAACAACCACGTGTGGTCTAGCCTTGGAAACCCAACATCTTATTGCTGTCATGCCATCACATTCGAAGCACCTGGGCTGCCAGAGCTTGCACTGTATCTTTAAGCCCAACAGGGAGCCGGTGTTGCACCCTTCCCCCACTTCCTCCAGCGAGTCAGCTGCGCTGACAATCTTTGCTATGTACACTCACTCCTGCCCAGATCAGGACACCCTAGACCTCTGCCAGCAACAATTGGGGGTCGTGCTCAGCTGTCTTCTGCTCATCCAAATAGTTACTGTTTGGCCGTAAGAGGGTCCTCAGTGGTGAACCCCTGCACTTTACTGGTTGATTGTTGGCAACTGCCTCCAGAGTACAAGCACACTGTTCAGATATCAAAGGCTGCAGGACATCCAGTCCACAAATTATCCTCTCAGACAGGCCACCTGATCTATCGAGGAGGCACTTCTGAGTTCAGGGACCGTCAAGTGTTATCAGAACATACACCAGCTAACAAGCTAGAGGTTTGTCATCATCATCATGAAATGGAATATAAACAACAAAGTACAGAGATAAAAAAAGAAGGCAGACTGCAAGACTGAAACCAGAGCCTAGAATCTCACGCGGGGTGAAATGGACTTTCATGAGATAAGTGACAGCATGGTTCTGTCCTGGGAGAGGTTGATGGGACAGACAGTCCTGTTATGGGTGATTAAAAGATGGCTTGAATGCCTCACATACAAAAACCCACCCACCCCCCAGCCCGGGGGCAAATGCCAACCTGGCCCCCTCCAGCACCCCAAACCCCACAGCACTGGATCATCAGCCATGGTACCATGAGCTGCATGGAGATAAATGGAGAGGCCTACTCACCTCCATGCTCTCCCTCAGTGTCCATGGCACCGTCTCCACTCTTGTCGAGGTGTATTAAAAGTCACCCACGTGACTTCCCGCTTGGGCGGGTGGGGACTCCCGGGCTGCTGCTCCACTCAACTTGAACTTTGCCCATAAGATTAAAATGAATGCAATTGAGATATGATCAGTTTCTCGTCCTTTCTGGCCGAGAGCCTGATCACGATAGCTGGAAAGGGCCAGGAGAATTCGAAACCCATGTAGTCTTGTGACTTTGTTCACTGGACAGGTGGCTCAAATCTTAAATTTTGTCTGCTTAAAACAAAACATCTTTTGTCTCTAACTTGATCTCACTGAAAACCTGGAGATCTGGTCGAGGTTCATAACAATAGAAATGTGAGAAAGGTGGAATGTAACAAAAAGCACAGAAAAAAATATACAGACAAGGAGAAAAGGCAAATGAAACAACATGCTTATCGCAGAAGAAATGCTTGGGAGCATGAGATCATGTGAGAAAAGATTTAAAGTGGGGGATTAACAAAAGATGGGCAGTTGTTTCTATTTTTGGCAGTCAGCAACAACACCGAATGTCAATGACTATTGAGAGATTTTTTGTGTTCTGTCATATTTCGATTCTCTTTTGATTTTCTTCATTTACTAAAATATTTCACTTGTCTTTTGGAACATTTCATGGAACTTCACAATCACTGACTCATTCACAATGTCCTCGATTTCATGGATCAACTCAAGGATTTGAAGTCACATAGATTTGGCTCGAATCAGTATTTCAACTCTCTAACCAATCAAAACCAGAAATGAAATGTACTTATGTCAATTTGATACAGAAATTGCATCAAACTCACAAGTGGCACTATCATGGCATACCCAATTCAACTGAGGCCAGATCACTAAACTGATCCATGGCAAACAAAGAGTGAAAACAAAAGTGGATTCATTCGGAATGAGTCTGCAGAGAAGTTGACTTGAGAATCAGCTACTTATCTTTACTCTCGTATCCACAGCCCGTGAAACAGCTGACTTCTGTAAGAGTACAATTCCACACACAGTTGCAATTTTTGGTACATCATTGCCCTGCATGCAAGTGCAAATGCATGGAACAGCACCACAGACGGTATCCGGCATAGTATCATGGAACAGCACCACAGACGGTATCCGGCATAGTATCATGGGCAGAATTTTACGTACTTGTGTGCGCACACATCTTACCCAGAAGTGCATGGAATCATGCAAGAAGACTTCTGGCATACATCCCTGAGTAACACCAACACCTGAGTCAGAAGTGTGTCTGCCAACAATCAAGTTGGTAATTTAGTCCATCAAGAGGCTAATTGAACACAGTACGGTTGGCAGGTGGGCTGACTGACCTTTACTTTTCAGCTGCAACCTCGATCCAGGACAGATGAAATATTACAGCTGAAGTAAAATAAAAAAAGTAACTGCAGCGTTTCTCCATTGCAAATGTTATTTTTGTTTTTTAAAACAGGTCTGTAGCTCCCTGAGACAGCTCCGTATTACCTGGCTCCAAGGAATCGCATTAGCAAGCGTCAGCCGGCATCCTCCCATTCTCCATACCCACCCTCTTCCCATCTTCTCCGGCAGCACGGAGCCTTTCCTAACGTGTTTCACGCTAGCTGAATATCCATTGGGCAGCAAGCCAATAATTGTGCTCCAGAGCCCATCACAGCTGGAAGTGGGTTTCATGCCTGCCTCGGGGGCCGAGTGCACGAGCCCAGCGTGTGAAAAATACAGGCCCGTGCCTTTAGTAATCAACAGTCTGCAAATTTTTCACTGCCTTGTCTCACAGGAAGAATGCCAGTTGGGTGAGTTGCTAAATGTGTGTTGAATCGTACCACGCAGAGGTTTGTGTATTGCGATTAGAAAAGGCAGAGTTGGGAGTTGGGGAGGAAGAAGAACCCAGTATGATCTGCAAGATCAAGAAGCCTGATGACTTAGTTTAAGGGAGTAGAATTCTTGGGAAATTTTTCAAGTGGCGAAACAGCAAGATACAAAAATATTTAAATAGCACTGATATGGAGGTCTTTATGTTTCCAATCAGTGTCTAAACAACCTTATGCATAAATCACTAATATTCTGAAATAAATTTGTCAATCAGATTCTCTCCTGATCAGTCTCCCACCTACCATTCTCTGTAAACTTCAGCTCATCTAAAACTCTGATGCCCCTATCTCAACTCAGACCAAATTCCACTCATTCATACTCCTGTGTTTTCTGACTTCTATTAGCATCCATCCTGAATGTAAACTTCTTTCTTCCAGGTCCTCACACCCTCCTATTGATGTAGTATGTTCAAGCCCAACTTGTTATCACCACACTCCTCCAATCCTAGCCTCTTTCACATGCATGATCCTAAGTGCGACAACGTGGCAGCCATGTCTCCACGTAGCTCCAGAATTTCTTCCCAGCATCTTTTGGTCTCCCTCTTGTCTTCAGTTGCTCTTCAAAACCCACCTGTTAAAGCATTTGGACACCTGTCCTAATGTATCTCAATTTAGTTGGTGTAAAATTTCATTTGAAAATACTCCCATGTGACATTTTGCAATGTATAAATGCAAGTTTTTATTGCTGTTGTTTTAATTCAACGGAGTCAAATCCTACAAGTTCAACATACCTGAGAACTGTTATCTCTACTGCGCTGCAGTTCTACTTCAAAGACTGCTTGAGCCATCTGAGGTGTCTGGGGACGAGACTGGCTGGAAAATTGAAGACAAGAACAGGGAATATCAAATCATACTCAAACTGCTGGGTAAACTGTGAATTATAATTTCAGCAACATGTCTGTACCTGTAAATGATTGAATGCCAAAGGTGGCTGGTAAAAGTCTCAAAGTCTACATTAATAAAGGATTTCAAGAGAACCTTGTCCGAAATTGCTTACCTACTCGACCTGAGAAGCTTATAAGCAAGTCGCCCAAACTTCAAAAACATCTGCTTCATTTTTTTAGATTATAAATTTAGAGTACCCAATTCATTTTTCCAATTAAGGGGCAATTTAGAATGGCCAATCCACCTACCCTGCACAAGTTTGGGGTGCGAGGGTGAGACAAACGCAGATACTGGGAGAATGTGCAAACTCCACACTGACAGTGACCCGGGACCAAGATCGAATCAAGGTTCTCAGCACCGTAAGGAGCAGTGTTAATCATTGCGCCATCGTGCCGCCTGAAAAACATCTGCTTCATGACCTGGAACCACAGCCAGGTAACTCCCATCATTGTTCCTGCTGTGGGTGCCCAATGGTAGTACTGTACGTTTCGTAGGGCCAGGCCCTCCCATGTCTCTTCTTCTTTGTAGGACATTTTTGGGAATCCTTGGGTTCTTCTCTCTTTCTCTCGCTCTCTCCTCCCCGCTCAAAGAGGTACTTCCACTCGACTCTGTCCAGGGAGTTGATCACCTCTGGTGCTCTCTCCCCGGATGGAGTCACTATCACGTTTAGCTGTCGTCTGATGTTCGCTGTTAGATGTCTACCTTTAACGAAGCCATCTGGTCCTCTGATACTACCTCTGGTATGCAGATCTCCAACTGCTTAGCCAGAATTTTTGCGAGTATTTTCACATCCACATCGAGCAGCGAAATGGGTCTATATGGTCTGCATTCTGTTTGGTCTTTGTCTTTCTTTGGCTCAGCGATATAGTGGCTTGCGTTAGCATTGGAGGCAAGGTGCCCCTCGCTCGCAAGTTTGCTAACATCTCCCACAAGTGGGAGCCAGTGCGGTCGTGAATTTTTTGTAGAAGTCCGCTGCGAACCCATTGGGTCCTGGCATCTTCCCGCCTGCATAGAGTTGATGCACTCCATGATCTCTCCCAGCCCGAGTGGTGCTTCCAGCCCCCTACTCCTATCTTCCCTGACGACTGGCATGTCCAATATATCGGGGAACCATTTCATCCCAGAGTCCCCGTCGGGGGGCTTGGAGGTGTACAGCCCCCGATACAAGGCCTCGAAGGCTTCGTTGACCTTTTTTGGTTCGGCTCCGAGTCCGCCTCTGCTATCCTGCGTTATTTCCCTCGTGGCTGCCTTCTTTCTCAGTGGTGAGTCAGCAGGCGGCTAGTCTTGAATCCGTGTTCGTAGAAGGTCCCCCGTGTCTGGTGGAGTTGGTGCACTGCTTTCCAGGTGGATAGCAGGCTGAAGTCCCTTTGTAGCTTTTTCCTCTCCACCAGAAGCTCCATGGTCAGGGCCTCGGAGATTCTTCTGTCGACCTCCAGAATGGAGTCTATCAGTTGCTGCCAGCCGCCCTCTCTTCCCTGTCTTACAGGCGATAATTTCTCCTCTGATCACAGCCTTCAGCTGAGACCTCCCCGTTCCGGTTGTTAATAATATAATTGTCTATGGCCTGTGATGTTTACTGGCAGAAGACCATGTCAGCCAGGAGGATCATGTCTAACCTCCATGTGGGGCGTTGGGCACAAACCGTTTCCAACCTCGCATCCAGGTCGTGTGGAGCATGGTCAGAGATAATCATCACAAAGTATTCCATTCTTACTATCCCTGGAAGTATCCATTTCCCCACTCCAAAGAAGTCGATGCAGGTATAGATCTTGTGTACTTGCAAAAAAATTAATAACTCCTTCTCACCTGGGTGCATTAACCTCCATGGGCCCACAGTCCCCATCTGCTCCATAATTAGATAGATTGTTGGCGGGAGTTAGTAAAGTGGAGTTCACCTCTCAAGCAGCTCAGCCACAAATGGAGGAACAGGCTCGAAGGGCCGAATCATCTACTCCTTCTCCGAATTGATACAACTGTACCTTAAGAGTATTATCTAAATAAACTGAGCTGTTGTATAAGTGGCTCCAGTGCAATATGATGCATGTAAGAAAATAATGTCAAAAGTCCTGACTGTGCTTCACAAGTTGCAAAATGGAAAATTCACATTTTGCAATTCAGTGAACACAGAATATTCAATTGAAATAAATGAGACTGTGCTCTTGTCCAGAAATTTTGCATGAGTGAGACAAATTTGTGACAGCATTCACAGATCAAGCCAACATAACCAGCCTGACGGTGTCTCTGATTTGTTCAAACAAATTCATTTGAACTACTAAAAATACGTAACCACAACAGGCAGCAACAACAAACAAAGCTTCTTTAGTAAAGGAGCTAATGACTAATTCTTGCTTCACAAAACCTCGACACTGTAACGCATATAGCAGCCAAGAAGCACAAAATATGAGTGCTCACAAAATGAACTCAATAAAGCCCTTTGAACGAGGGTGAACTGGACATAGGTATTCTAATTCCTGCAACCTTTCACTGACTGTGCTCACAATATTAAAAGCACTCTGCATGACCAACATGGTTATCCTCAAGCACATAGTATAGAAATTAATGCAGCATTTATCAAATTTCTGAACATAAATAAATATATACACTGTTTGTTCCAATCACTGAATCAAATATTTCATATTTCACTGTGAAACAACTACTTGTTCTCCAAAACCTTCTAACTCAGAGATAAAAGCACCATAGCGGAGTAGTCAAGTATGGAGATGACAAAAGACATGGTGAAGCTTTTCTCGAGCCGATGGGCTACGGAAGGGGTGGAGGTTTATGCGATTAAGGAGGTGAAGTTGGTAGTTTGCAATGGAAAGGACATATGGTCAGCAGCTCATCTCAAGTAAAATTGGATACTGAACTTGCAAACAGTCCATTTCAGCCCAAGAAAATAACTGGAGAGCAGAATGTAGCTGGTTGCAAGGGGGATGGGGGCCAAAGACATGTATTAGCTTCCCAATGCGCAAGTTTAAATAATTGCAACACATCTTAAGACTGAAGATCAGATGAGCATTTGACAATGTAGACATAATTGGTAGCAACTGTGGAGATAGGTTTTTGTCAAACTCAGGTGAGAAGTCTTTCCCTTCCACAACCTAGAATATTAATGCCATCTGCTTAACAACCAAGCATCTTCTGATCCACGTGAGGTAGTACAAACCTCACAATGAATTATCTTTTTCACATGATGCCACAAGAAAATAGCATGCAGCCGAGTGAACAGGATTAACCAGCGGAGCCCCAAGTAAAATGAAAGATTTAAATGTGACTATTTGCAGCAGTTGGCCATTCAGATGGTTTAATTTTGAGCAAAACCAAATGCAATGCTAAAATAGCATCAATTTTCTATGCTGTAGCCAGTTCTCTCATTTCTCATCAGTTCCTCACCTATCACAGTGGGAGCTTCCCCGAGAACTGCTCTGACCCGATTCATGCTGAGCGTCCAGAAGTATTTCTTCCATGTCTCCGTTGTGGATGGACGAAGATGAGGGCACATGCTCCAATCCACCATTCCGGCTGATGCCATTATCTTTCCCATTTCCATTGTTCTTCAAATGTAACTCCACCCAGGAGCCTAAAGCATGAAAAAAAAATCACAAACAGTAAACTTAAAACTTCTTTGTCAACCAAGTTTCCCCCCCCCCCCACTAACAACATTTGCTCGGGAGTCATGTGATGTGATCAGGGGAATAGCTGTGTTTCTGTGGGCTCTGGCGTGACTCATTCTTTATTCCTATTATTTATTGTGCTCACAAAGCCCATACTTACCTAATCCAGGAGTGAGGACTCAATATTATGTCCCTGTAATATTTCTGGCTAAACTTTGGTGAGAAAATGCTGAGAAATCCAAAGAAAGATGTCAAGAAAAGAGAGCAGTTGGAAGCATCTGGGGTGGAGCCAACTCCTCAACATGACAGCTTAATTCTTGAACAGGCTGTCAGTGCAGCACTCTTAAAGGCATTACAGCTCATGACTGTTAATATTATTCAGATTATTGACAAAAAAATTTGAATTATTAGTGCAGAATATCAATGCTCATGCTACAGAATGGCAGAATACTCGTAAAAGGCATAATGAAGCTGACGGGAGAAACCTTACCATCGTAAATACAACCTACTTGTTTGAGGCCCGCTTACAGTCCTTAGAAAGGCAGCTACGATATGTCAAAATTCCTGGACGATCTGGAAAACTGTGGCCGTAGAAGAAAAGTCCGGGTTGTCCGTTTTTTTCCGAGGGTGAACAGCCAGCTGTCGTGGTGCACAAAGGCACCAACGATATAGGTAAAAAATGGGATGAGGTCCTACAAGCGGAATTCAGGGAGTTAGGAGTTAAACTAAAAAGTAGGACCTCAAAGGTAGTAATCTCGGGGCAGCACGGTGGCACAGTGGTTAGCATTGCTGCCTACGGCGCTGAGGACCCGGGTTCGAATCCCGGCCCTGGGTCACTGTCTGTGTGGAGTTTGCACGTTCTCCCCGTGTCTGCGTGGGTTTCGCCCCCACAACCCAAAGATGTGCAGGTTAGGTGGATTGGCCACGCTAAATTGCCCCTTAATTGGAAAATTTTTTAAAAATTAAAAAATTAAAAAATTAATAAAAATAATTGGGTACTCTAAATTTATTTTTTTTTAAAGGTAGTAATCTAAGGATTGCTACCAATGCCACAAGCTAGTCAGAGTAGGAATGTCAGGATAGATAGGATGAATGCGTGGCTCGAGAGATGGTGCAAGAGGGAGGGATTCAAATCCCTGGGGCATTGGGACCGGTTCTGGGGGAGGTGGGACGAGTACAAACCGGGCGGTCTGCACCTGGGCAGGACTGGAACCGATGTCCTAGGGGGGGTGTTTGCTAGAGCTGTTGGGGAGGGTTTAAACTAATGTGGCAGGGGGATGGGAACCGATGCAGGAAGTTGGAAGGTAGTAAAACAGGGACAGAAGCAAAAGGAAGTAAGGGGAAAAGTGCAAGGCAGAGAAGCCAAAGTCAAAAATCAAAAAGGGCGACAGTACAAGGTACAGTGACTGAGTAAATTGGCCCAGTAATATTAAAAGGAATAAAACTGGAGATGCTAAGATTCAAAACAGAGGCAAAAAAAAACCCAACATAAGTGTACTTTACCTGAATGCTCGTAGTAGTCGGAATAAAGTAAATGAGTTGATGGCACAAACCATCATGAATGACTATGATTTAGTGGCTATTACTGAAACATGGTTAAAGGATGGTCACGACTGGGAGTTAAATATCCGAGGGTATCAAACTATTCGGAAGGACAGAGTGGATGGTAAGGGAGGTGGTGTTGCTCTGTTATTTAAGGATGACATCCGGGCAATAGTAAGGGATGACATCGGTACTATGGAGGATAAGGTTGAATCCATTTGAGTGGAATTCAGGAATAGTAAGGCAAAAAAGTCACTGATAGGAGTAGTCTATCGGCCACCAAATAGTAACGTTATGGTGGGGCAGGCAATAAACAAAGAAATAACTGATGCATGTAGAAATGGTACAGCAGTTATCATGGGGGATTTTAATCTACATGTCGATTGGTTTAACCAGGTCGGTCAAGGCAACCTTGAGGAGGAGTTTATAGAATGTATCCGCGATAGTTTCCTAGAACAGTATGTAATGGAACCTACGAGGGAACAAGCGGTCCTAGATCTTGTCCTGTGTAATGAGACAGGATTGATTCATGATCTCATAGTTAGGGATCCTCTCGGAAGGAGCGATCACAATATGGTGGAATTTAAAATACAGATGGAGGGTGAGAAAGTAAAATCAAATACTAGTGTTTTGTGTTTAAACAAAGGAGATTACAATGGGATGAGAGAAGAACTAGCTACGGTAGACTGGGAGCAAAAATTTTATGGTGGAACAGTTGAGGAACAGTGGAGAACCTTCCAAGCGATTTTTCACAGTGCTCAGCAAAGGTTTATACCAACAAAAACGAAGGACGGTAGAAAGAGGGAAAATCGACCATGGATATCTAAGGAAATAAGGGATAGTATCAAATTGAAGGAAAAAGCATATAAAGTGGCAAAGATTGGTGGGAGACTAGATGACTGGGAAATCTTTAGGGGGCGACAGAAAGCTACTAAAAAAGCTATAAAGAAGAGTAAGATAGAGTATGAGTAAACTTGCTCAGAATATAAAAAGACAGTAAAAGTTTTTACAAATATATAAAATAAAAAAAGAGTGGCTACGGTAAATATTGGTCCTTTAGAGGATGAGAAGGGAGTTTTAATAATGGGAGATGAAGAAGTGGCTGAGGAACTAAACAGATTTTTTGGGTCGGTCTTCACAGTGGAAGACACAAATAACATGCCAGCGACTGATAGAAATGAGGCTATGACAGGTGAGGACCTTGAGAGGATTGTTATCACTAAGGAGGTAGTGATGGGCAAGCTAATGGGCTAAAGGTAGACAAGTCTCCTGGTGCTGATGGAATGCATCCCAGAGTGCTAAAAGAGATGGCTAGGGAAATTGCAGATGCACTAATGATGATTTACCAAAATTCACTAGACTCTGGGGTGGTCCCGGTGGATTGGAAATTAGCAAACGTGACACCACTGTTTAAAAAAGGAGGTAGGCAGAGAGCAGGAAATTATAGGCCAGTGAGCTTAACTTCGGTAGTAGGGAAGATGCTGGAATCTATCATCAAGGAAGAAATAGCGAGGTATCTGGATAGAAATTGTCCCATTGGGCAGACGCAGTATGGGTTCATAAAGGGCAGGTGGTGCCTAACTAATTTAGTGGAATTTTTTGAGGACATTACCAGTGCAGTAGATAATGGGGAGCCAATGGATGTGGTATATCTGGATTTCCAGAAAGCCTTTGACAAGGTGCCACACAAAAGGTTGCTGCATAAGATAAAGAAGCATGGCATTAAGGATAAAGTAGTAGCATGGATAGAGGATTGGTTAATGAATAGAAAGCAAAGAGTGGGGATTAATGGGTGTTTCTCTGGTTGGCAATCAATAGCTAGTGGTGTCCCTCAGGGATCCGTGTTGGGCCCACAATTGTTCACAATTTACATAGATGATTTGGAGTTGGGGACCAAGGGCAATGAGTCCAAGTTTGCAGATGACACTAAGATGAGTGGTAAAGCGAAAAGTGCAGAGGATACTGGAAGTCTGCAGAGGGAGTTGGATAGGTTAAGTGAATGGGCTAGGGTCTAGCAGATGGAATACAATGTTGACAAATGTGAGGTTATCCATTTTGGTAGGAATAACAGCAAACGGGATTATTATTTAAACAATAAAATATTAAAACATGCCGCTGTGCAGAGAGACCTGGGTGTGCTAGTGCATGAGTCACAGAAAGTTGGTTTACAGGTGCAACAGGTGATTAAGAAGGCAAATGGAATTTTGTCCTTCATTGCTAGAGGGATGGAGTTTAAGACTAGGGAGGTTATGTTGCAATTGTATACGGTGTTAGTAGGCCACACCTGGAGTATTGTGTTCAGTTTTGGTCTCCTTACTTGAGAAAGGACATACTGGCACTGGAGGGTGTGCAGAGGAGATTCACTCGGTTAATCCCAGAGCTGAAGGGGTTGGATTATGAGGAGAGGTTGAGAAGACTGGGACTGTACTCGTTGGAATTTAGAAGGATGAGGGGGGGATCTTATAGAAACATTTAAAATTATGAAGGGGATAGGATAGATGCAGGCAGGTTGTTTCCACTGGCGGGTGAAAGCAGAACTAGGGGGCATAGCCTCAAAATAAGGGGAAGTAGATTTAGGACTGAGTTTAGGAGGAACTTCTTCACCCAAAAGGTTGTGAATCTATGGAATTCCTTGCCCAGTGAAGCAGTTGAGGCTCCTTCATTAAATGTTTTTAAGGTAAAGATAGATAGCTTTTTGTAGAATAAAGGGATTAAGGGTTATGGTGTTCAGGCCGGAAAGTGGAGCTGAGTCCACAAAAGATCAGCCATGATCTCATTGAATGGCGGAGCAGGCTCGAGGGGCCAGATAGCCTACTCCTGCTCCTAGTTCTTATGTTCTCTTATGTTCTTATCAGTAGGAGCAGATGGTAAGCTCCCTGTTAAGTTCTTTGACAGTTGGGTATCATGTTTTCTTATTCTGCATATGAAAACTGGGTGTATTAAGTTATCACGGGCACACTGTGTCTGGATCGGAGGGCAACCAGCATCCCTTGCCCATAATTATGCTTTTTCATTTCTACGAGGAGCACCAAAGAGTACTGGAGGCAGCTTGACGTGATGGGGCTTTGTCTGCAATGGAGCAACGGTCTCTTTCTTCCAGGACTTTTCGGCAGCGATACAACAGAGGCGCAAGGGTTTCGATTAGAAAATGGCTGAAGGATATTTTGTAAGCTCTGCTACATCTTACCACACTTCGGGTGATATCCAACAACTCTGTAAAGACATTCAACAAACCGGCTAAAGCCATGGCCTTTGTGAACTCCGTGGAAGTCAAAAGTTTGGAGTAAAACACAGCAGTTCAGTGTAAATTCAGGATATTTTTGAATATTTTTTGCACTTTTTTCAAATTTGGGTTTAAAGAATCGTTATCTGGTTCCTGCAAGGGTACAGGCAGGTCACATATTCTAGAAAAAATACTTTTATAATGTGTCAATGGCACCTCTGGTCTAGATGAAGATGATGGAGGTATGTTTTGGTGCATGCCCGAACGGGGACACGAGAACTCTCTGGGTTGTAAGCCTTTTTCATCTTTGTGTCAATATCCTATACTCTCTTTGGCTGAATAAGCAATGGCAGTCGCCACTTTGAAACTTTGCTCCTGGAATGTGTGGGGAGTACACCATACTATTAAAAGAAACAAGACTTTTCCTTTCCTTCAGAAGGAAAAAGTTGACATAGCTTATGACAAATATAGTTTGCGTTATGTCAGACTTGCTTCCACAAGGTTTTCCGTAAGCAACGTAACACTGTCTTTAACATGCTGTATGCAAATTGTGTGCACAATTTTTCCATGTTATCATGCCGTTATCCTCTTTTCTCCATTCTATGACTTGTCCATTCAATTTGTTTTTGTATAAATGGTGGCACTGGGCGTAACGTTCATCAGCTGAACCAGCTACATTTGTGTCCTCCTGTCATTTTCTGCAGTCACAAATAGAAAAATTTCATGCTGCACTGTGCCACTTGAGGAATTCTTGCATTACTTGAAAAAATTTTAATACTCTCATAAAAATATATTTGAAAAAACAATTATTTGAGTTGGGGCTAACTCCACCAAGGCAAAATTCATTCTAGAACTTTGGCCAAGAGAATAGTTGGTGAATGTCAAAGACGACTTAACTATGGGAACGTAACTAATGGGAACCAGAGGACACTGCAATCACATACTTTGAATGTAAAATACAGTTAGACATCGTTTTAGCCATTTATGTTAAGAACACCTCATGAATTTTTCTCACTCAGGCAACCCCATTGCAAAGGTTCTGCTCTGTAATAATAGGCTAAAACCATATGGTGCCAGTGGCCAATTATTAAAATTTGAACAGTGCAGAAATTGTAAGCACGCTACTGTAAAATCACTAATATACAGTTCCGTTATGTTTTCTGCTCCAGGCTGAGCCTTATGCATCCAGAAACATGGACAGACACATAATCTTTAACAATATAATATACAGCAGTATATAAATATTAAAATATCACTGATTCAAGGCACTTGATTTCGATACATATGCGCACAGTATTGATAACAATCAGCCTCAGATCTTTGCATCGCAATCCTGGAGAAACCTATTGAGCACTTCTCAACTCCCCCAAGGTTCTTTCAGCAACACCTTCCAAACTCACAACCTGTCCATCTTGCATGAGAAGGACATCACCTGCAAGGGAACTTCATCACCTGCAACTTCCTCTCCAAGCCACACACTATCTCGACTTGGAATCACACCACCACCTCAAGGGCAATGAGGATTGGGCAATACATGCTGGCCGAGACACCGATGCCCACAACAAGTTAAAGAATTTTTAAAAATGTTTTTGAAGAAAATGCCCACAACTCCATTTAAAACCCATCAACTTGAACAGTCTACCTGCCTTATCTGAGCTTCCGACCAGGCCTTGTACACACAGTCCAACTCAGCGCGTATGCTGCTGAAATCTTCATGCATACATTTGCCACCTCATATTCAACTCATTCAATGCTTTCCTGGATGGCTTCCCAGCGACCCATCCTTCATCCATAAACTTAAGCTTCTCCAAAATGCTGTTGCCATATCCTAACCCAAACCAGGTTTTCTCACCCGTCAACTCAGTGTTATCTGACGTATACTGACGCCTAGTCTGGCAATGCCTCCATTTTAAACTTCATACCGTCGTATCAAAATCCCTCCAGAGCCTCACACATGCCACACCACTCTTCACACACATCTCTCCAACCTTCTCAAGACCCAACATCATGCAAGAACTCTGGGTCCCTCAATACTGACCTCTTTGAATTAATACTTCTCTCACTGACCAAATATTTAGCTGTGCCTTCAGTCATTTGCACCCCAAATTCTGGAATTTCCTCCCTGAACATTCAAGACATGACATAAATTTAAGTTGTTATAGTTCAGTTTTAATAGCCACCTTAAAAATCACTGAGAAGAAAACAAGCCAAATTGAAGAATAATCAAATTTTGCCTGTATAATCTTTCAATTTTTTTTTGCCATGGAGGAAATGACAGGATTCTGACCATTAATGACTTGGACGATGGCAGAGTAAGTCACATATCCAAATTTGCTGATGATACGAAGTTGGGTGGCATTGTGGATGATAGCATAAAATCTCAAGGAGATATTGACAGACGAGCTGATGGGCAAAATTGTGGCAGATGGGATTCGATGTAAGCAAGTGTGAAGTTATCTATTTTGAACTAAAAAAGGATAGAGCAGGGCACTTTCTAAATGGGAATAGGTGAATTTCCAGAGTCTTGGGGGTTCAGGTGCATACATCTTTAAAATGCCACAAACAAGTGCAAAAATTAATTTTTAAAAATGCAATTGGAATGCGAGCCTTTATATCTAGGGGACTGCAGCTTAAACTCACAGAAGTTATGCTGCAGCTATACAAAACCCTGGTTCGACCCTTCTTGGGAGTACTGTGAGCAGTTCTGGGCACCACAGCTGAGAGGTCTGATATTTTGGCCATGGAGGGAGTTCCACCGAGATTTACAAAAATGGTCCCCGGATTACAGGGGTTAAGTCACAAGCAACGATGACACAGATTAGACCTGTTTTCGCTAGAATTTAGAAGGTTAAGGGATGATCTGATTGAAGTATTCACATTATTATTATTTCCTCTGGTTGGATATTCTAAAACTAGGAGGCATAGTCTAAAAATTAGGGATAGACCATTCAAGAGAGATGTTAGGAAGAACTTCTTCACTCAAAGGGTGGTAGAGGTTTGAAACTCTCTCCCACAAACAGCAGTTGAAGCTTGAACAGTTGTTAATTTTCAATCTGAGATGGATAGAATTTTGTTCAGCAAAGATGTTAAGGGATACGGGTTGAAGGCAGATATATAGAGTGAGGCCACAAATCAGCCATGATCTCATTAAATGGGGGGACAAGCTCGAGGGGCTGAATACCCACTCTTGTTCCTACGACAAATATTGTTTTATGTCAGCCTCCTGTCTGGCATCTTCACTGCATGACACCAATGGTCAAGTCCTTTCTCCTTTTCCAGGAAATTAGATGGCATTGGCATCCTTCTCAGGGCAAATTACTCAGATCTCCTATCATTCTAAGACTCCACATTATTTGCCAAATTGCTTCAATCTGTAGTCACTTGCAACTTCGGCTTTGCTGTCTGTCATTCAAAATGGTGTTCTACCAAAAATAGATTGGCTGATAGATGCAAATTCAAGCAGAAACATACACTGCTTGAAACAAGGAAACAAGCCTTTTTAGCATGACATTATTATTCCACATGCATGACTGTAAAACCCAACCAGAATTTTAATACCTCTGTATTCTCACCCTAAACCAGCTTACAATTTTATCATTCCTGGATTTTGATTTACTCATGTGAAAGTAACAATTTCCCACAAATACCCACCACCCATTGTTAAAGCCTTATTTGTTTTCAGTCAGTGAAGGCAACAGGGAAGATACATTAATATGCAAAAAAACGAAAAGAAACAAGTGCAGATGTAGTGTTTGAAATGATCATATTGGAAGAAAATAATAATTTATCATTCAAGAGAGGGAGACAGAGACCAGAAACGGTAGGGGAGCCAGCCTAACATCTGTCATTCGAAAAATGGTAGAATCCATTATAAAGGAGGTGGTAACAGGTCTTTTAGACAAGCATAATATAATCAGGCAAAATCAACATGGTTTTGAGAAAGGGAACTCATGCTTGACAAATTTATCAGAATTCTTTGAGGATGTAACAAGCAAGGTGGATGAAGGGCCACTAGCAGATGTAGTATATTTGGATTTCCAAAAGGCATTAAATGAAGTGCCATATAAAAGGTTACTGTAAAAGATAAGAGCTCATGGTGTTGGGGATGATATTTTAGCATGGTAGAGCCTCAACTTCTAACTGAAACAGAGCTAGGATAAATTAGTCATTCTCAGGTTGGCAAACAGTAACCGGTGGAGTGCCACAGAAATCAGTGCTGGGGCCTCAACTACGTACCATCTCTATTAATGAGTTAGATAAATGGACCGCCAGTCCCTAAGGGAACTGTAGCCAATTGTTCTGACAATACAAGAGATAGATAAGAGAGCAAGTTGTGAGGAGGGTAGAGCCTGGAAAGAGATATTGATAGGTTAAATGAGTGCACAAAAATTTGGCAGATGGAGAAAAATGCAGCAAAATGTATGAATTAATAATTTTTAATAATCTTTATTGTCACAAGTAGGCTTACATTTAACACTGCAATGAAGTTACTGTGAAAATCCCCGAGTCGCCACATTCCGGTACCTGTTCGGATGCACAGTAGAATTCAGAATGTCCAAATTACCTCACAGTACATCTTTCGGGTCTTGTGGAGGAAACCGCAGCACCCGGAGGAAACCCACACAGAGGGAGAACATGCAGACTCCGCACAGACAGTGACCAAAGCCGCAAATCGAACCTGGGACGCTGGTACTGTGAAGCAACAGTGCTTACCATTGTACTGCCCTGCCGCCCATACAAAAATGGAGGGGAATTTTCTTCCAGCATTCTTTAAAATCACAGCATCACAACAGTTCAGAAGGAGGCCATTTGGCCCATCAAGTCTGCACCAATCCTCTGAAAGAGTACTTCGCCCAAGCTCACTCCCCCACCCGATCCCATTAACCCCTTAATCTAACCTACACATCTTTCTGGACATGAAAGGGAAATTTAGCATGGCCATTCCACCTAACCTGCACATCTTTGGACTGTGGAAGGAAACTGGGGCACCCGGACGAAACCCACGTAGACACAGGGAGAATGTGCAAACTCCACACAAACAGTGACCCAGGGTCGGAATAGAAGCCGGCTCCCTGGTGCTGTGAGGCAGCAGTGCTAATCACAGTGCCACCCCATTTGAAATTCTCTTCCCCCGCAGGCAATGGAGACAGGGTCACTGAAGATGGTTACTGCTGAGTTGGACAGATTTTTGATTGGCAAAGGAGTCAAAGATTATGGCGGACAGGAAAACAGAATTAAGACTTCAATCAAACCAGCCATGATCTCACTGAATGACAGAGGAGGCTGGATGGACCGAATGGCAACAGTCTTAGAAGTATACTTTGAAATGCATGATCTCCTGGTAAAACTGCACCCTCTGCCACATCTCTTACAATTGCCCTCCTACAGATTTCAATGAAACATTTCTACCACCATATTCAGCTATTTTTCTCACTCAAATCAAAGCAACTGAATTACATAAACCACTGCTGATACACAACGTTCACACGTTCCATGCTGTAATATTGACTTGTTTTTGGCTCCCACTTGATTTAATTAAACAGCCATATGCACACACAACACTTTTGAACAAGATGTTATGCTTTCATATTAATTCAACCTGTACATTATTTAACCCAAGTTTGATTTCCTAACCAAAGGGCCAATTTTTGCAAACATGCAATTTTGTGAAAGACAAAATATTAACTTAAGGAAAATGTTTTACTCAAACTGAAAATACTGGGACATCCGGTGGCAGCTATAAAGTAGTAAGTCGCACATTGGTGGCTCCCGCTCGGGTCAGACTTTTGGACCATTTCCCCTGATTTTTTACCGGACTTGAATTGAAAAATTGATGACAGAGGCAATTGTCACTGGATACCCATATCGGTGCATGGAGAAGAGGACTAGAAGCGCTCGCAAAGGCAGAAACAGGTGAACAGAGAAGGCTTGGGCTGAAGATGCAGCGGGAGGAAGCATGGCGGAGGACTGGACCTCTGGCTTATCGAACCAGCGGTCAATGGAGCAGCTGATGCAATTTATCCAGGAGGGCTTCGCCAAGCAGAAGCGAGACTGCTTGGACCCGATTAAAGGGTCAATTGCGTGGCTGTAGCTTAGATTGGACGCTAAAGATTGGGCGATCCAGAAAGTAGAGAAGGCGCTGGCTGACCAGGAGGATCATCAAACTGCGGTGGAGTTGGAGGTGGGGATGCTGAGAGAGCAGCAGAAAAGGCTCCTAGAGAAGGTGGAGGACCTAGAGAATACGTCCCGCCGGCAGACCTTGAGGATCGTTGGGCTCCCGGAGTGGTCCAAAGGAGCAGAAGCTGGGGCATACATAGCGGACATGTTCAAGAAGCTGCTGGGGAATGGGGCATTCTCCCGACCCTTGGATGTGGACAGGGCTCACAGAGCACTCGCGAGGAAGCCGGGAATGAGAGACCCCCCCTCCAAGGGCAATCGTGGTGAGATTCCACAGCTGTTTGGATAAGGAGTGTATTTTACAGTGGACCAAGCAGACATGGAGCTGTAAATGGGAGAACAGTATCCTGCGGATCTATCAGGACCTGAGTGCGGAGGTGGCCAGGAGAAGAGCGGGGTTTAACCAGATCAGGTCGACACTTTTTAAGAAAAAGGTGAAGTTCGGACTACTGTATCCGGCCCATCTCTGGGTCACGTACGAGGAGCAACATTTTTATTTTGATTCGCCCAAGGAAGTGCTTGACTTCACGAAAAGGAAAGGACTGGTGGCGGACTGAGAACTTTTGAATTTTGCTGCAACATTCATGTTTTTAAAAAGTTCCTCGTTTTGTGGACGCTATTTGTAATGCCTTCTGTATTGATTGAGTGAGTTAAAGTTTACATTTGCACTGTTGGCGAATGGAGGTGCGTTTGTTCAGATGTTAGATCTCTTTCTTGCTTGATCTTTTCTTTGTTTAGCATTTTTTCTTCTGTCGGGCAATTGTGTTGGGATTGTTTGTCATTTGAATATGTGTGTATGAGCGGGGGGCGGGGGCCACCAAGCTAGCTGGGCGGGCTAGCTCACGGAAGTGTAGTGGGGGGGTGAGCAGATGTTAGGCTTATCAAAGGGGTTAATTTACATTGTGCTTTTACTAGGGGTGGGAGGGCAGGAAAGTATTGTGCTGACGAGGGAGGGACTGTGGCTGAGAGACAGAGAGGAGGTTGGGAACGGAGGCTGCCTGGGGGCGGGCTGGTGGAGGTGCGGGGAGACTAGCCCAACAAAGGTGATGGCTGATCGGCGCAGGGGGAGGGCAATGAGCCCCCCAACTAGGCTGATCACCAAGACTGGAATGTACAAGGGCTCAAAGGCCGGTCAAGACGGCACGCGTGCTCACACATTTGAGAGGACTGATTGCGGACATGGTAATGCTGCAGGAGACGAACCTTATGTGATGGAGGAAAGTTTGGGTCGGTCAGGTCTTTCTCTCGGGACTAGACGGGTCGCGATCCTGATCAACAAGCGGGTGGTGTTTGAGGTCTTTGGGAAGAATAATTTTGGAGTGGGAGGCCGGTATATTGTGGTCAGTGGGAAATTGGAGGGGGTGCACTAGTAAATGTGTATACGCCAATTTGGGACAATGTGGAGTTCATAAAGAGGATGCTGGTGAAGATACCGTACCTGGACTCGCATAAGCTGGTCATGGGAGGGGATCTCAACACAGTTATTGACCCTAGTTTAGACCGGTCAAGCTCAAAAACGGACAGGGTGCCAGCAATGGCAAAGGAACTAAAAGGGTTCATGCAACAGATGGGGGGCGGGATCCATGGAGATTTGGGCAGCCGAGGGTGAAGGAGTTCTCCTTCTACTCACACGTGCATAAAGTGTACTCCCGGATCGATTTCTTTATTCTCAGCAGTGTTTATTTAGTTTTAAATTTAGAGTACCCAATTATTTTTTTCCAATGAGGGACATGGCAAATCCACCTATCCTGCACACCTTTTGGGTTGTGGGGTTGAGACCCACACAGACACAGGGAGAGTGTGCAAACTCCACACGGATTGTAAAGTGCTTTTTTTTAAGCCTGATGGTTTACAAGAGAAAATTATTACGTAGACATGGAACATACAGTGCAGGAGGCCATTCGGCCCATCGAGTCTGCACCGACCCACTTAAGCCCTCACTTCCACCCTATCTCCGGAACCCAATAACCCCATCTAACCTTTTTTTTGGACACTAAGGGCAATCTATCATGGCCAATCCACCTAACCTGCACCTCTTTGGACTGTGGGAGGAAACCGGAGCACTCGGAGGAAACCCACACAGAGAGAACGTGTAGACTCCGCACAGAGAGTGACCCAGCAGGGAAATTGAACCTGGAACCCTGACGCTGTGAAGCCACAGTGCTATCCACTTGTGCTACCGTGCTGCCCGCACTTTTAGCACGGCCAATGATTTATTTCTCAACTTCTTTCACATTAACTAATGGAGCACAAATTAATCTCCATAAAAATGTTCGTGAATCTATTTGTGGCACAAATATAGGACACGTTACTTGAGCTCTGTTCACATCATTTGGGCCATTATATTCACCCAGCAAAACTTTGAGGGTTGTATTCTCCCAGTTCCTCTGCCCTGATGGCAAGGATGTTTGGCAAGTATTTTGTTCTCTTTAGAGGTCAATATAGTTGCATTTTTTTGCAACAAAGTATAACTGTTTACTTAAAGTATTTGAGACATTTAATTTCATTTTTAAAATGCAATGACCCTGAAACTCTCCTAAAATGCACAGCTCAGTAACACAGAATAGTGCGTTTGTGCGTTTAACCAAATGCCAATACAGGGCACAGCACATCTTTCACCTGTATTTAAGAACACTAACCCACTCTTCTGGACCATCAGAATTTACATTTGCCTGTAACATTCTGTATGCAAGACACATAACACAAATTATTTTTGCTAACAAATAAGCAAGTTGAACAAGAACTGTGAAAACAATTTGATTTTCAAAACTTGTGTGTTCAGGTTATGCAACATGCCACAGAATTTTACTCAACCTTAATCTCATATAACTGGCATTTTTGGCAGCAAATATAAACTGATGAACAGGATAGATAGAGCAATGGTCAGATGCACTCTAATGATCAGTTCTCACTAAACCTGGTCAAGCACCCAAAATATTAGATATTCACACGACAAAAGACCTGAACACCGTCCCATTTCCCATTATAAATTCTTATGTTCAGAATTATGATGTTAACTGTTGATATCAAGTTGTCTCATTGTAGTGACACCAGTGGGACTGTTGTATCTTTTGGCAGCTCACTGCAGGGTTCAACTTTGGATCCGACTACTTTATTCTCCGTGGATATATGAATTGATGATGGGAATAGAAAAATAAGGGGCAAAATGACTTATTTCCAAATGAGGACTAGCTTGCATCTTCTTATTCTGCTCCAAATTCTCTTTCATGCCCTGCTCTACCTGGAAACTACTGTTATATTTTGTTATATTTTCTTGGCAGGGTGGAGATGGGGCACATTTAGTATTGGTGACTGCAGATTATAAATTTGTTCAACCATTTCCATTTCCAATAATTACAAGAAAAAAATAAACAAAATTTTGGCCAGAACAATGGACGTCACTCCTTATATTTCAATGAAAGCCGACAAAGGATCTGGCAAAGGCAATCATTCGCAGGTCTAACAAAAATCACAAATAATCAAGAAAAATAATTAAATCAGCTCTTACTGTCTAACTCAGGGGTGGGCAAACTACGGCCCGCCAAAGGTCTTTATGCGGCCCACCAAGATCAAGTCATTAAAAAAAAATTTTTTTTTTAAATTAAGGTGAATGGGGGGGTGCTGTTGGGTTACTGGTATAGGGTGGATACGTTGACTTGAGTAGAGTGATCATTGCTCGGCACAACATGTGTTTCATGTGAAGTTTCTACTTTAAAATATTAATAAAAATTAATTGCTTTTTTTTTTCTTTAAAAACCTTTTATTTTGGCTATTTTGAATATTAATTATTTTACTTAATATACTATGCGGCCCTTTAAAATTGTGAATTTCTGAATGTGGCCCTTGCACGGAAAAGTTTGCCCACCCCTGGTCTAACTCATTTGCTTGTACTCCATAATATATTGTGAAATGTGAGCAAATCTTGAAAGTTTGCATTCCAAGCTATTCAAGAGATTGGAGTAACCCTAACATGGGTGGCTGCACAAAAACAGATGATCATAGATGATGGGACAACAATTGTCTCAAAACTAACAATGAAACTTGCAAACTAATTGCTGAGTGGCACATTATAATACAGATTTCCAATTCCCCAGAGAACATGAACCCAATCACAGCCTGAAAGCTTGCCTTTCAAAGTGGAATGGTACTTCTCAATTTAGTATGGAGATTAACTTTCCTGCGCACTGGAAACACGTGTTTTTAAAATGATCAATTCAGTTCCCAAGCAGAGGGGCTGCGGTGATTTTCAAATGTTTTAATATTAACTGTATTTTAAATGTAAACTTTCATAACTCTTATGAATGCAAAACAGGATGCATAATCAAAATTATGTCCCACAACACAATGCAGGCTGAGACTGTCTCAGTGAGTAGCTCATCCGAACTGGACACTGCGTTCTTTAGACTGTTCTTTAAACAACTTTAGACTGTGAACTCTCCTCCACCTTTGCCCCATTTTTCACTTTGCACACTTGTCATAACATCTATCCTTGCGGCGACTTACAGCGTCGGGATCTCGTATTCCCAGAATCCTTGGGGAAATACGTTGTTTCCCCACTAAGGGGACGGGTCAACTTGAACACTCACTCGATTAGGTATCGCCGAATACGGAGCACCTAAAATTCCTGAAATAAATCTGAATTATTTCACTAAACTTCGTGTGGACTCCCCCTTCATGCAAGTACAAAAACACTCCTTACCACTGTTCTGCCATTAACATATTCTGATCTCTTAATATGCCACAATCAGCACCTTTCTTTGTCATTATCACCACCATGTATGTCTTTTCGTCCACAATATCTCTGTCAATCTCTACCTATCGCTGGCCCTCTATCCAGTTCCCCCATCCCCCCACAACAGTATAAATCTGATCCTATTTCATCTTCTCTCTATCTTTGACAAACAGTCATCCAGGCACAAAACGTTAGCTCTCTTCTCTCTCTCCACAGATGCGGTCAGACCTGCTGAGATTGTCCAGCAGTTTCTGGTCATTACCAGGTTTGCATACAATAAAGCAGGCCGAGAAGAACAGGATATGACTCACCGTTAAACAGAGTAACAAGAATTTGGTGTACCAGTTTACATGTGAATGACTGATGCTTTCTTCTCCGATGTTTCTCCTCCTTCAAAAGCAGGAGCCTGAGAAGTAAATTTACTCACGAACCAGTCTGAAGGTTAATATTGCAGGAAGTTATTTGTTTTTCTATTTAAGGTGTAGATTGACCTCTCTGATTCTAAATGTCATCCTCACAATTTAATTCTGTTGCAGTTACTATGAGATATGACTCGTTTTGTGACATTTATGTAATTAATTTGGTGAAACTGCCTGGCAGGCTAAAGGTAACGGAAATGAATAAATACTGAAAGGGGGATTTGGCTGAAAGGCAGGGCAGTTGCAGAAATCATCCAATACAACAAATGCTTTGTATGCAAGCAAGGATGTTTTTTTTTAAATGTAAAACTATAACTAAACCAAAACTATAACTGGTTGGAGAAAAAATAAAAATGTTGTGCCCAAGTATCTGGTGTTCACCACTTGCAGGCTTGAAGGATCAAATGGCCGACTCCTGCTCCTAGTTTCTCTGTTCCGATAACTATTTTAAAAACAGTATTTCTTTATTTCATAATTCGCAAGCCTTTATCTTAAATTAAAATCGATAATAAACAAAGCTCTCAAATAAGGTTAATCAAAAGCTGACAATTTTTGAACACTGAAGAATGACATATTGATGGAAAGCAGTTCGTAAGGAAACACATTCAAGTTCTCCCATAGTGGTTCGCACTGCTGCCTACGGCACTGAGGACCTGGGTTCGATCCCGGCTCTGGGTCACTGTCTGTGTGGAGTTTACACATTCTCCCTGTGTCTGCGCGGGTTTCACCCCCACAAACCAAAGATGTGCAAATTAGGTGGATTGGACACATGAAATTGCCCCTTAATTGGAAAAAAAATAATTGGGTACTCTCAATTTATTTTTTAAAAACGTGGAGCTGATAAGCAGAAAGTGAAAGTTTAAAGACTCAACTTCTGAACTTTACATTACGTCCGCTGTAGCTACAGGTAGTGCAAACCTCAAACTGAGCGATCGAAAATTGTTTGATGGAAATGGTCAGAAATGCAAACCCCATCAGTTCAAAATGCTCCCAAATTTAGTGTCAAAGTCCAACTCCACAAGACAGCCTCATGATAGGAGGTATAAAATTATTTTATTTTCACGGGTTTAAAAATTGTGCAGAGAAAGGTTCATCCTGTTGCATACAGAACATTTTGTTTCACCAGTCTGCGCTGCAAACTAGTCTCAGGTTGGGTGGGAGGTGAACGCATTCAATAAACAGGTTATCGTGTCCCTCTTAGATTCAAAGCTTTCAAAAGTGGAGAATTATGTGGCACCCTAGGTTATGGTACAGAAAGGCACAAATTAAAACTGTCAATTATTTTATGAGAAATTATTTTGTTTGAAGCCTTGTCCATTTAGCAATGCCAGAATGAGTCTTTATTAATTAGAAACGCAGCCCATTTTCAATTTTGAATCACCAATACTAACGCATGCCAGAACGGGGAATAAAGACCATGGAGATCAGGATTTGGATGAAGGTGACAACAACTCGCTCGCGCAAACCCAAGACACTGAGATCAATGGAAAATTTTGAGGGGTAAATTTAGGTGGGCTGGGATTTCCCTTGCTCTTGGCCGAACCGTGCCATTGGAATCATAGAATTTACAGTGCAGAAGGAGGCCATTTGGCCCATCGAGTCTGCATCTGCCCTTGGAAAGATCATCCTACCTAAGCCCACACCTCCACCCTAGCCCCGTATCCCAGCCTAACCTTTTTGGACACTAAAGGACAATTTACCATGGCCAATGGCCCAAACCTGCACATCTTTGGTCTGTGTGAGGAAACCGGAGTACCCGGAGGAAACCCATGCAGAATCTCTCGGTTCAACCGAAGGGAAGCATGAGATTGATCCACAAAATGGCACCTCCGACAGTGCCACAAGCCCTCAACACTGCACTGGGAACGGTTTTCTTTTTCCGAGGGTGGTGGGGGGGGTGGGGGGGGGGGGGTGGTGGTGAACCCGTAACTGTCTGACTCGGAGGCGAGAGTGCTGTCATTGGACTATTGGCTGGCAGACATGGGGGTGGGTGGATGGGGGAAGCTATGCTGCTTGCCCACGCACACACCCCGATGCCCTCCCTCCTGCCCAAGCACCCAGCCTGATGCCCTGGCGCCCTCCCTGTTGTCCGAGCACCCACCCTGATGCCCAACCTGTTGCCCAGGCACCCACCCTGTTGCCCAGGCACCCACCCTGTTGCCCAGGCACCCACCCTGTTGCCCAGGCACCCACCCTGATGCCTAGACACCCACCCTGATGCCCAACCTGTTGCCCAGGCACCCACCCTGTTGCCCAGGCACCCACCCTGATGCCCAGGCACCCACCCTGATGCCCAGGCACCCACCCTGATGCCCAGACACCCACCCTGATGCCCAGACACCCACCCTGATGCCCACCCTGATGCCCAGACACCCACCCTGATGCCCACCCTGATGCCCAGACACCCACCCTGATGCCCAGGCACCCACCCTGTTGCCCAGGCACCCACCCTGATGCCCACCCTGTTGCCCAGACACCCACCCTGATGCCCAGGCACCCACCCTGATGCCCAGACACCCACCCTGATGCCCACCCTGATGCCCAGACACCCACCCTGATGCCCAGACACCCACCCTGATGCCCAGACACCCACCCTGATGCCCAGACACCCACCCTGATGCCCACCCTGATGCCCAGACAGCCACCCTGTTGCCCAGGCACCCACCCTGTTGCCCACCCTGATGCCCAGACACCCACCCTGATGCCCAGACACCCACCCTGATGCCCAGACACCCACCCTGATGCCTAGACACCCACCCTGATGCCCAACCTGTTGCCCAGACACCCACCCTGTTGCCCAGACACCCACCCTGATGCCCAGACAGCCACCCTGTTGCCCAGGCACCCACCCTGATGCCCAGACAGCCACCCTGTTGCCCAGGCACCCACCCTGATGCCCAGACACCCACCCTGATGCCCAGACACCCACCCTGTTGCCCAGACAGCCACCCTGATGCCCAGACACCCACCCTGATGCCCAGACACCCACCCTGTTGCCCAGACAGCCACCCTGTTGCCCAGGCACCCACCCTGATGCCCAGACACCCACCCTGTTGCCCAGACACCCACCCTGATGCCCAGACACCCACCCTGATGCCCAGACACCCACCCTGTTGCCCAGACAGCCACCCTGTTGCCCAGGCACCCACCCTGATGCCCAGACACCCACCCTGTTGCCCAGGCACCCACCCTGATGCCCAGACACCCACCCTGATGCCCAGACACCCACCCTGTTGCCCAGACAGCCACCCTGTTGCCCAGGCACCCACCCTGATGCCCAGACACCCACCCTGTTGCCCAGGCACCCACCCTGATGCCCAGACACCCACCCTGTTGCCCAGACAGCCACCCTGATGCCCAGACAGCCACCCTGATGCCAACCCTCCCCTGGCCCCGCCTCTCCCTCGCTCCTCATTGGCCGGCTCTCCCTTGCCCGACACACCGCACCGCCCTCCCATTGGTCAGAGCCGCTGCCAATCATGGGGACGGCCCAGCCCCTTTCCTCCCTCTTGTGTTTTGTTTGCTGCCCGAAAAAAAAAGCCGTCCGAGCCGCTTTCAAATTAATGTCACCCCTCCAAATTCAATAAGGCAACCCGAACCCCCGGTGGAGGACTGAACCGTCACTTTTGACTCGTCCTTTCTTCACAAATTAGTCATTTTTATAATGTAAATCTGGCGGCTCCTGGTCCTCACCGTTGAGTCCGGTCTCTTCGTTGTTGGCCTGTGGAGCGGCGGCTGCCATTTTTTGCTGTTCCACCCACTGCGGGCTCAGACCGAGTGCCCGCGGGGCCGCCGTTCGCCGCGAGGATGCTTTTGAATTTTCCAACGGTCCCTGCGCGAGCTGCCCCCCCCCCGCCGCCGCCAAACTGCGCATGTCCCACCCTGCGCGCCTGCCACGTCCGCCATGACGTCATGGCGCAGCGGACAGCCTCGTGGCTTTGGCGCCATTCCAGCCCCAGTTGCAGGATGCCAACCTGCACCTTTTCCAGCCAGCAGGAAGCAGAGGCTGCAGGTTTCCACTCAATGCACATCCCAGTTACTATTCCAATCGTCCACTGCTCCCACTCAGTGGCCAGCAGCCAAACCCCCCACATGTTACCTTCACACCACATGGCAGCTGGGAGCCAAGACTCCTGCCAATTCCATTCTGGTCCCGCTTCCTTCCCCGCTATGGTAAACCACTGGATCATATTGCACTTACTGTTTTTACTTATTGTACTTGCTGTTGTATGTCTGGGTTTGTCTCTGCTTGTTCTACCCCTCAGGCTCAAGTACGAAGGTGGCTAACCTCCCGCCCTGCCCTCATTCCAGGACTGGCTGCCAACAGGTGTCTTTTAGCCACAGTTTACTCTTCCGAGTCTCATCTGTCGTCATTGATGGTACATCACCCGCATCTTCCAATGCTCAGTTGGCTGGACGGCTGATTAACAACGAGGAGCGATGCCAGCAGCAGAGCTCCAATTGACCCTCGGCTGACTCAGACTGCCAGTTGCTGATCGTTTTTCAAATTGCAACCCCTACTTCGTATTGATGAGCGAAACAGGCCTCAGGAAACCAGTGGCTGGTACCTCTCCAGTTTTACCACCTTTATCCTGCACCAGAGTCCACTCAGGAATCCATAATATCACAACAGTGCCGGTACCGACGCTCCGAAAGGCAACTCTACCGAAACACACTCCCCTTCCTTATCCCCGCGCATGGATTATGGCCAATCAACCTCCTCATTGCACATCTTTGGACTGTGGAAGGAAAACCATGGAGACACAGGGAAAATGGACAAACTCCACACAGTTGTCACCCAAAGCCAGAAGTGAATCTGGGGTCCAGGCATTCTAATGCAGCAGTCCTAACCACTGTACCATCTTCTCACTCATGTTTGTTCAGTTCACAGCACTGCTTCAAAAATAGCACCTGCCAACCAATTGCTTTTCAGCTATTTTGCTCAGATCAAGTCAGAAGCTAGGTGCCCTGCCTGTGGTGTCAGCTCAGGTCCAGTGCATCTTTTGTGGGGACCAGTAATTGGATTCAATTTGAATTTGTTTTTTGGAATAGGCAAGCAGGATCTCTGGCCGTGGCATGGGCCGCTGCAACCAGTATCTGTTTTTTTCGGCCCTTTCGCCTGATTTTTCAGAAGATTTTGTCAGGACGCACTTTGGATTTATATTGCAAGGTACCGCACTAAAGACAATCCAAAAAGAAAGAAACCCAGAGAGGACAATTCTTTGACGGACTCTCGCTTCATGCAGTTACTCACCAGACACGTGGTTCCGATATGAATCTAGGCTTTAATCAACTTACTTCAGAGCCAGCCTGTTACCTGTTGATGAACTCTCTGTGAACTGCAGGCTGACTCTGGACAAGGGTATTTATACAGCAGCACTAGGGGGAGGAGTCATGGGCGGAGCCAAGGGTTGAGCCATGTACAAGCTCCTGAGCATTCCCAGAGCTACTCCCTCTAGTGGTCGGGTAACGCTACTGCGCTTACAATATACAGTGTGAATTCACCATGGCATATTCACCACTCACCTGAGCAAATAGCAACAGGAGCACTGCCGACGACTACTGCCCCGCTCACAGTGGACATGCTCTTGAGGGTGCTCGCTAAAGAATTTGAGAAGCATTTCAACAAGCCGCGGAAGTTGGTGTCAGAGTAAAATTGTAAAATAAAAAGCTTCGACTATTTGTGGGTGCAGGTGGCACGGGACTGGGGAAGGCACCACTGGTACAATTTTACTAGAGGAGCAACCTCCCTGTCATTGGCAGGTCGGGTGCAGCTATTCAAGTGAACGTGTAGCTGCAATTACGGTTTTTCTTTCAGTGCCTGCTGTTCGTTTGTCGAAAGCATTCTTTAAGGAAGTGAACAGGTCGGTCACTTTATTTGGGAGGAGGGAGTAGCCAGGGTGAGAAAGGTGGTCCTGCAGAGAGGGCGGCACACGGGGGTATTGGGTCTCCCAAATTGATATTATTATTGGGCGGTGAATGCAGAAATGGTGAGGTGTTGGGTTGGGGAGGGAAAGAGTACAGGTGGGTTAGGGTGGAGGAGGGTCTGTGTCAGGTTTGAGGGCCCTGGCGATGGCACCGCTCCAGATTACCCTGGGCAAGTACACTCTTGAGTCCGCTGGTGGTGGCAAAACTAAGATTTGGAGGCAATTGAGACAGCACTTTAAGCTGGGGGCTGGGTTAGGGGAGATGCCGATCAGGGGAAATCACAGGTTTGAGCCAGGAAGGCGAGATGGGAGATTTTGGAGATGGGAGGAGGGGGAATTAGAGCATTAAAAGACCTGTTCCTGGGGAGGACGTTTTGCAAGGTTGCAAGAGTTGGGGGGAAATATGGATTGGGGCAAGAGGAAGGGTTTAAGCACCTGCAGCTCCAAGACTTTGCTAAGAAATAGGTTCAGAGCTTCCCGATGGGAAGAGGTATTGACAGCAGGTAGAATGGAGAAGAGGGCGGTGTCAGCAATCCTCAGCGTGTCCATGGAGGGTATTAACCGGTCTGCGTGGGTTTCCTCCAAGTGCTCCGGTTTCCTCCCACAGTCCAAAGATGGGCGGGTTGGATGGATTACGTTAAATTGCCCTTTATGTCCAAAATGGTTAGGTGGGGTTACTGGGATAGGTTGGAGGTGTGGGCTTAAGTTGCGTGCTCATTCTGAGGGCCGGTGCAGACTCAATGGGCAGAATGGCCCCCTTCTGTACTGTAAATTCTATGAAATGATTCCATAATATGATTCTGAAGCCAACTGGGAAGAAAAGTTGGAAGAGGTTGTGGAAGAAGGTCTATGGTGTGAGATACCCTGAAGGGTGAACCCCTCAACCTCATGCGAGGGGTTTGGGGCTGATACATCTGAAGGTCATGTATAGTGTACACCTCACGAGGGAGAGGATGAGCCAACTCTCAGAGGGAGTGGAGGACGTATGAAAGCTTGTGGGAGGGGCACTGCAAACCATGTATATATGTTTTGGTCCTGTTCGAAGCTGGAGAAGTATTGGAGGGTGATTTTCAATGTCATCGCGGGGGTACACTTCGTGAACTTGGAACCAGGTCCCCGAGAAGCCACTTTCAGGGTGTCAGACCATCCCAAGCTCCAGGCGGGTGCGTGGAAGATGTTTTTGCCCCGGGAGTTTAGGGAGTGAAAGAGGCCGACGTTTTGGCCTTTGCCTCCCTGGTAGCCCGGAGATGGATCCTTTTAATGTGGAGGGACTCAAAGCCGCCGCCCCCCCCCCCCCCCCCCCCCCCGGAGTGTGGAGACTTGGGTCAGTGACATGGCTGACTTTCTCAAGCTGGAGAAAATAATGTTTGCCATGAGGGGGGTCAATGCTGGGGTTCTCCCGGAGTGTCGATGCAATATGGTTAAGGGATGTACAGAAGGGGTTGGGTGGGAAATGTCTAGTTTACCATGTTGATGTTTATGTTATTGTTGTTTTGTTTGTTATTGTTATAAAAATTTTGCAAATGCTTCAATAAAACTATTTATAAAATCAGATGTTTTCTCCTTCCCCTCGCTGATTGCCCGGAGGCTGGTCCTGTTGGGGTGGAGGTCAGCTTCTCCATCCTGTGCCTCGTGCTGGCAGGGGGACCAACCTGAATTTCTGACTCTCGAGAAGGTGAAGTTTGATCTGGCGGGGATGAAGGAGAAGTTTGATCTGGCGGGGATGAAGGTGAAGTTTGATCTGGCGGGGATGAAGGTGAAGTTTGATCTGGCGGGGATGAAGGAGAAGTTTGATCTGGCGGGGATGAAGGTGAAGTTTGATCTGGCGGGGATGAAGGGGAAGTTTGATCTGGCGGGGATGAAGGGGAAGTTTGATCTGGCGGGGATGAAGGTGAAGTTTGATCTGGCTGGGATGAAGGTGAAGTTTGATCTGGCGGGGATGAAGGAGAAGTTTGATCTGGCGGGGATGAAGGAGAAGTTTGATCTGGCGGGGATGAAGGTGAAGTTTGATCTGGCGGGGATGAAGGTGAAGTTTGATCTGGCGGGGATGAAGGTGAAGTTTGATCTGGCGGGGATGAAGGTGAAGTTTGATCTGGCGGGGATGAAGGTGAAGTTTGATCTGGCGGGGATGAAGGAGAAGTTTGATCTGGCGGGGATGAAGGAGAAGTTTGATCTGGCGGGGATGAAGGTGAAGTTTGATCTGGCGGGGATGAAGGTGAAGTTTGATCTGGCGGGGATGAAGGAGAAGTTTGATCTGGCGGGGATGAAGGAGGGGTTGTACAATTCTTGGGGACTGCTTATTATGTATTTTTGAGAACTGGTTGCCATTGAACCTGAGGGGGGGGGGGGGGGGGGGGGGGTGGTGGCGGTTGGGGCTATTTTTGTCTTGATGGCACTGTTTACTTAATGACTGTAAATTTTTTATCTGGAATGCACGAGAGGATGTTTTGGTCTGTATTTTTTTTTAAAGTAATTTTTATTCAAATTTTCACAAAATATCAATAACAAAAAATACTGAGAAAAGAACACCCGCCCCCCCCCCCCCCGTGTATACAAAAAGGAAGAAATAAATTAACACCCGTCATTAGCAAAGAACAAATATACACGTCCCTTCAGCCCAAAACAAAGAGACGACCCCCCCCTCTCCTCTGGGTTGCTGCTGCTGCTGACCTTTTCCTACCGTTCTGCCAGGAAATCTAGGAACGGTTGCCACCCCCTGAAGAACCCCTGCACTGATCCCCTTAGGGCAAATTTCACCCTCTCCAATTTAATAAACCCCGCCATATCATTGACCCAGGCCTCCACGCTTGGGGGTCTCGCATCCTTCCACTGAAGAATCCTCCGCCGGGCTACTAGGAACGCAAAGGCCAGAATGCCGGCCTCTTTCGCCTCCTGCACTCCCAGCTCCTCTGCAACCCTAAATATTGCGAGCGTTTTGGTCTGTATTTAAGGGGGGGGGGGGGGGGGGGGGGGGGGGATTTGTTTTTCTTATTTATTTAATCAAATGTTGAAAATGAGAATAAAAATATTTTCCAAAAGCTTCGACAACCATCACCACAAATCTTACGACTTGTCTTGAAAAAACATGTTGATTTTAACCCCTCAATTTTCCTGATGGTGTGGAGTCCCCATTGGGACACCATATTCCTCCTCCATGAAAAGTCAACGAGGTGTTATGGATAAAAGCAACACCCAATTAACTTTTTACCAATGTCTCCATACATTCCAGCAAGAATCCCTGGCTCGCAGCCAAGACTGAAAACTCTGCACCATTTTGCACCTGACTGCCTTGGGATCCACAAAATTCATGGTAGCAGTTCCCGCTTAATTCCAAGTCCAAGACATCCAGTTGAGGGTCTTCCTTTTCTGCAATACCTCAAAACCTTGCAGCATTAGTTTGCTGGTGATGAGAGCAACCATGTCCCATAATTCAGATAGAAATTCAGCAAAAACACCATGCCACAGTAAATAAAGGAGAAAAGTGGTCTGAAGTATACATCTTGCACCAGAAATCGAAGTGCGCAGTACTTCCTCTTTACTGACACAGCAACAGTTGGAAGTGATCAGCCCCTGGATCATGATCCACCATTCAATTTTATCATAACTGAACGATATTGTCACTTCATCAGTCGTTCTGTTTCCTTATTTTCAGCCACCTCACTTAAGACAAAAATCTGTCGTCAGTTTTGCAATGTTCGATTGACCAAGCCTCAACTGCTTTTTGAGTTCTGAAATTCTGGTCACGTTTGAGTTAAATATCTTGCTTGAACGGCTTGACTCTCATTTTTGGTCATTTCCTGCACCAGAGGAAATAATTTCTCTCTCATGAACCAGTCAGCCCTGGTGATAATTTTCTAGTTAGATCACGGCAGCAAGGTGACACAGTGGTTAGCACAGTTGCTTCACATCTCCAGGGTCCCAGCGTTGATTCCCGGCTTGGGTCAGTGTGGAGTCGGCACGTTCTCCCCATCTCTGCGTAGAATGCCTCTGGGTGCTCCGGTTTCCTCCCACGAGTTCCGAAAGACGTGCTGTTCGGTGAATTAGACATTCTGAATTCTCAGTGTACCCAAACAGGCGCTGGAATGTGGCAACTAGGGGATTTTCACAGTAACTTCATTGCAGTGTTAATGTAAGCCTACTTATGACAATAAAGATTATTCTTCTATCCTTCCAGCAGTGCAATGCAATACAGTAATGGGGTCTAATTAGAGCTTTATTCAACATCACTTCCACTGTTGTGATTCCAGCATCCTTGAAATGAACTCCAAAATTATATTAAACTTTTTTTTGTTGCAACTGTCAGATGATGTTCTGTTTTTTATATCCGGAGTCAAAAATTTCAGCTCCTTCACAATTCCCAACTTCTATTTAAAAAGTACTCATGTCCCAAGTGGATGACCTCACACTTGATGCACACTGAACTCCCATCTGCCAGTCTTGCCATGTTACTGAATCAATCAAGTGTCCCATTGTGACTCCCAATTTGACTATTGATTACATTACATCGTTCATCATCATTACCAAACTCGGATACATCTATTCCTTCACCCAAGTTCTTTTTGGAAAACTGCAAAAAGCTGCAATTGCAGTGCAGATCCCACAGTGCCACTGTTGAATCAGCAGTACTTTTATCACGCCCATGAAGATTCCTCTGCTAGTTAGTTGCAAGCTGTCATACGTCACTTCTTTTCAGATTAAGTCGCCTGTACTGAACTGGGAATGGGGCAAAAGGCAGGGAAAGGCCACTGCCAACTCGATTATCTTGAGTTCCCTCTTGGTCTGCTGACAGCCAAATGCCAAACACCCAATCATCCACTTCCAAGCATGCCTTCTTTCTCGAAACATGTTTTTTTTTTAATGCAAGCTTAAGATGCGTCACTGGCAAGGCCTGCACTTTTTCCTCAAGGAGGTGGTGGTGAGCTGTCATCTTGAATCACTGCATTCCATGAGATGTCAATACACCCGCAGTGCTGGGGCTTAGTTCAGTCTACTTGCTTGTGGTATATTGAGCAACCTGGGATTCGGCACCATTCTCTGTCCAGGCACTGTTCTCCGTCAGGAGAAAAAAATCATTCAATTTTTGTTAGGACAGCTCAAAGGGCTCAACTGGATGACAAAGCACAAGGTTCTCATGGAATGACTCACCCTCTGAGGAAATGCCAGTTAGAGAGACTGCATCTGGAGTACTGTGTACAGTTTTGGTCCTCTTCTTTGAGGAGGGATGTAGTTGCAATGGAGGCAGTTCAGAGAAGGCGACTAGATTGATTTCAGAGATGAGGAGTTTGTCTTATGAAAAGAGATTGAGCAGACCTCTACTCTCGAGTTTAGAAGAATGAGGGGAAATCTAACTGAGGTATACATGATAAAAGGTGTTGACAAAGTAGACCTGGAGTGGATGCTTCCTCTTGTGGAACAATCTAGAACGAGAGGTCATAGTTTTAGGATAAGGGGTAGCTGATTTGAAACAGAAATGAAGAGAAATTACTTCTCTCAAACCAGTCATGAATCTGTGGAATTCACTGCCCCAGAGTGTGCTGGATGCTGGGATATTGAGTAAATTTCAGCAGATGGACAGATGTGAATTAGTAATGGGTTGAAGGGTTTGCAAGAAGGGGCAGGAAAGCGGAGTGGAGGCCAAGAGATCGGCCATGATCATATTCAATGGTAGAGGCAAACTAGAGGGGCTGAATTGCCTCATCCTGTTCCTAGTTCTTGTGTTTATATGCTTGATGGCCATTGAGCTCACAGTCACCATCACAACTGAAGTATCCAGCTGTGGAGAAAGGAGCCAATGTGTACCAGTGCCTCAACGCTGCAGAACCTGGGGACCAGACACAAAGGTAATTAAAATGCCATGAATTGGTTCAGAAAATAATCAAAAAGTTAATGGTCTTCATATCTGGAGGACGAGCACACAAGGGGCTGAAGCTATATGCTTCCTCATTAAGTAGTGAGTTCTGGGCACCACATCACAAGGGGGATGTCTCAGGCTTGGAGCGAGTGCTACCTAAGTCGATCACAAATTACATCTGGACTTGAAGGGTTAAATTACGAGGAGAGGTTACACAAACAAAGGTATTATTCCCTGGAATTTCCACGGTTACAGAGCGATTTGCTCACATCTGCCCAGATATTAAGGGGACGAGCTGGATGGAAACTATTTCCACTGTTTGCGGAGTCCAGGGCCAGAAGCACAATCTGAAATTTAAAACCAGAGCTTTAAGATAAATTAGGATTCATTTTTACACATCCCCAGCACCGTAAAACTTCGTAACCATTGCAACTGCTCATTTATGCTCGATCAATTGTTAGTTGAAAATCAGAGATGATCTTTGTGAACCAGAAGTATGAGGGATTTGGGGCAAAGGCATGAAGCAAGGAGTTAAATCTCAATCTCATTAAATGGTGTTCCAAATGGTCTCTTCCTGTTCCTTGGAACCGGGATACAATGCGGCTTTGTGGTAGCATTCCTTCAGGAATTGCACCCAAAACAGAACACTGCTTGTTCTGTGGTTCTGAACGAAAAGTTAACACAAAAATAATCTGAAGGAGCATCCCTCACATGCAGGCTGCAACACACGTCAAGGCAATAATCCTTTGTTTGCCTGGGCATCATAAGAATGCTATCCCGTGACTCAAACCTAAAGATATAGTAATTGAGCATTAAAGACATTTAAAGAAGCTATAATCAATCTATAATCAAGCTATAATTCACAAATACTACGCACACAAACTCCTTTACCACATTTGCCTTTGTTTTAACAAGAGTCTTGAGGCACACAACAAAAGCAAACTCCCTTTTATGGTCTGCTGATTTGGTTTGCCACGATCTGACAACATGTGGCTTGAATTTAACTTGTATTCCCTGAAAATAGTTTCAGGAATATCGGTTTATTTTTTACTTTTCAATTGGTGACGGTGGATTTTAGACTTCTGACCATGGAGACGTTCTTGGAAATTGTGGGGACTGTCGGTCCTCTCTTCCAAAAGGCAACAAACTGCACAGGGAAAACAGCAATATCACTGCAGAAAACTTTGGGGCAAAAAGCAGAATGGTGAGAGTGATGAGCACTGCTGCCTCAGTACCAGGAACTCAGGCTCAATTCCGGAATTGGGTCACCATCAGTGTTGCACTTTGTCCCCTTGTCTGCAAGGGTTTCCTCTGGATATTCCGGTTTCCTCCCACAGTCCTATGATGTGCAGGTTAGGTAGATTGGCCACGCTAAATTGCCCCTTAGTATCCAAAGGTTAGGTGGGGTTTTGGGGACACGGCGGGGAGTGGGCCTCGGTAGGATGCTCTTTCAGAGGGTCGGTGCAGACTAGATGGGCCAAACAGCCGCCTCCTGTGCTGCAGTGACTCTGCAAAATCTGGCAGGAATGCAAGTCGTCACAGGTGGAGAAAACTGAAATTTAAAAATGCATTTGCAAGAGTAACTGGTTCATCGCAGCACCACCATGTGGCAGGGAATTGAGAATACATGAATAGTTCCTGTTCCATCCAAGGACACAGTTGAAAACAGAAAATTTGACAGTCATCCAGACTCAAACCGTTAGCTCTCGCTCCACAGATCATGTCCTACTACTGAGATTGTCCAGTTTTTGTTTCAGATTCCAGCATCCGCAGTACTTCGCTTTTGTCAACAGAAAATTTAAATTGATCTCAACTAAATTAGCATGGTGGGATAATGAGGAAAATCTTCACATCAAGACCACAATAATTTGGACCTCCATTTTATGATCAACTAAAAATTCTTTAGTTGCCTGCATATCGCAAGAATGCTCACACTTGGCATGGATTGAGCAACCGCCAACTCTGGTCCACTGCTTAATTAATTCAATAAGAAGTCTTACAACACCAGGTTAAAGTCCAACAGGTTTGTTTCAAACACGAGCTTTCGGAGCACGGCTCCTTCTTCACCTGAAGAAGGAGCCGTGCTCCGAAAGCTCGTGTTTGAAACAAACCTGTTGGACTTTAACCTGGTGTTGTAAGACTTCTTACTGTGCTCACCCCAGTCCAACGCCGGCATCTCCACATCATAATTAATTCAAGGCCAAAACCCATGGCAGTTTGCTTGGCATAATATTCCCGAGTTCAAACTGTTAACATTGAAAATCCATTTTTAAAAATGCACCTCATTTAAACTTCAATTCACATCCTCTGGCATCACACGGGTAAATAAAGTGGTACTTTTATTTTAGCACAGTAGACTAAACAGCTGGCTTGGAATGCAGAACAAGGCCAGCAGCGCTGGTTCAATTCCCGTACCGGCCTCCCCAAACAGGCACCGGAATGTGGTGACTAGGGACTTTTCACAGTAACTTCATTGAAGCCTAATTGTGACAAAAAGCGATTATCAGTCCTTAATATGCAGTAAACCAGGTTTGAGGGGACCTTTCTCCATCCATCGGATACAGTGCTGTTTCCCATGAACACAATCTACAATATAAACACCCTTCTCTCACGCTGCTATGACATTCAACAATGGTCTGCCACTTAATTCCCGAACTGTTCTTTTGCACTTCAGGAACACAATAAAAATACATTTCAGAATGGTCATTCAGCACATCTCAGCTCATCTGGAAGGTGGAGCATTTGTACTTCCTTTACCCGACCTGCAAGTCAAGTGTGCTAACAATGTTTCCCAGCAATAGTTGAATTGATCAGAAATCTGGTTATGCACTGCGACAGCCTTGGTGGCCCAAACTACAGGTTGTGTGGTGGGGGACAGATGAGAATACAATTTGGACCGTGTTCTTGATGATAATTGGTGCAGGGGCATGTGGAAAAAAATAGACATGTACTGTGCATACTCAGAACTGAGCGCTATTCAAATTGCTGGCCAAACCGGAGTCAACAGATAAGAACTTGATTTCAAGGCAAAGCAGTTGAGTGAAGTATTAACTTGGTACCTTCCTTATTTTTGTCACTCAAATAATATTTCCGCCCTTTTGCTCAAGAAGGTCTTCTCTGCTGAGAGCAGTTGTTGTACATAGAAATTACAACATGCAGACAGGATTATGAGCCCATGCAAGTGCTTCAAATCACATTTGTTTGCGCAATCTCTGTATCTGACAAGTTTGCGATTGGGCAACCAACGTACATGAAATATCAGGAGCCTACACGCAAAATGATCTCAAATGGGATTACCAAGAGCAAAATGAAGACTAAAATGCCTTCTCAAACATCACAGCTATTTGCGGTGTTCAATACTTAGCCAAGATGTTGAATTGGTTTGGAATACTGGATTTACTGAAGAGCATGTGAACAAGTTCAAAAGCGTTTAGAAACGAGCACTGAAACTGATCCTCAGTGATGCAAAGCTAATCTGACATGACATAACCAACTGAATGTGTTCCTCGATGTAAAGACAGAAAAAAAGCCTCTTCTTGTCTTCGCCAGGCAACTCATGAACCTCGCCTCCCATTGACACATTCTCTTGCCATAACCATCTACAAGTAAACGTACCATGGAATTAAGATGCTATTCTGCAAATATATTGTAGGACTCTGGCACAAACCAATCCCCTACTTCATAAAATTATCTCATATAAATTGAGAATTTGAGGAGCTCAGCCCGAGAACACAATGTATGGACTTTAATACTGTACAAAATTTAGAGTGCAGGAGATTTTCATTTTGAAAATGTTAAATCATGATCTTTCAATAAACCAACCAATTATCTGTCTTTGCACATCCTTCCTCCACTTGTTAAATAAAATCATAAATGTTGGCTATTTGTGTCAGCCACTCTCACTGATGGAAATTCAACAACTTCCTAACTTTGCTACTACCTCCTAAATTCCTCCCTTTAAATTTGGGAACCTTCCACCACTCAATTGAAGTCACCAGTCATCACACAAGAGCCTAAACAGCAGGCTGTTATTCCGTGGGGGCCATCACATTCCACATTCCATTTTAACCTCATGCTTAGGGGGGCACGGTGGTGCAGTGTTTAGCACTGCTGCCTCACGGCATTCAGGACCAAGGTTCAATCCCGACCTTGGGTCACTCTTCGTGTGGGGTATGCACATTGTCTCCATGTCTGCGTGGGTCTCACTCCCACAACCCAAAGATGTGCAGAGTCGGTCAATTGGCCATGCTGAATTGCCCTTTAATTGGAAAAAAAAGAATTGGGTACTCTAAATTTTAAAAAAAACGTCATGCTCATCTAAATGCAACGAGTTAGAAGCAGTGGACAGTGATCACCAGCAAAATTCATCCTCAATATTTCTCCTCCCTCCCAATCAACCGTGGTCAGAGGATTCTCGTTCAGTTAATTCTCAGCTCTTTTCTGTTTATTGTGCCGCCCTGGTGCTTAGGTCAGTTCAGCACCTGAGCTGACGCTTTACAACTCGAATCCCAGTTTAATTGCAAACATCATGGAAATCCTTTACACACTGCTTTAAAAAAAACTTCCCTCCAACAGCAGTAAACTAGATCATAGAATTTACAGTGCAGGAGGCCATTCTGCCCATCGAGTCTGCACCGGTCCTTGAAAAGAGCACCCTATCACCGTAACCCAGCAACCCCACCTAACCTTTTTTGGACACTCAGGGCAATTTATCATGGCCAACCCCCGAACCTGCACATCTTTGGACTGTGGGAGGAAACCGGAGCATCCAAAGGAAACCCACGCAGACACAGGGAGAATGTGCAGGCTCTGCACAGACAGTGACCCAAGCTAGGAATTGAACCTGGGGCCCTGGAGCTTTGAAGCAACTATGCTAACCACTGTGCTATCATGCCTCACCCCAGACTGCTTCCAAAGAAAACCTTTAACCAACTGGTTAGTTCTGCGGTGTCAAACCACACCTCGCATCATGTGCCACTTCCGAGATAGGTGGTGGTGGAGGAACAGTGATTGTCAAACAATTTGCCATACTCTCATATTTGCTGCGTTACAATGTGGGAATAAAATATTTCCAATTATTTTGAACCTTTCACATCTTCAAGGTATCCCCAAACATGTGACAACTAATTAAATACTTTATTTGACGTACAGTCACTCATGTGTGGCAGCCATTGTTTGCCCAGCAAGGTCCTACAAATAGCAGTCAGACCAAGGACCGGATAATCTGTTGGAGTGTGGGTTGAGGAAAGAGCATTTCACAAGGGCAGTAATGCCAGAAGATTGCATATACTGTTGACATAATTGGAGAGTTGCATCCACGAGGTCAAAACAAAAAACAGTGGCACTCGGGGTTGTAACCCACCAGAACTGGCACCTTCAGGGAGACAAAAGGGAAACTGAAGGAAACTGCAGATTTTGCATTCCTCGCAGCCAATGCAAATAATATAAATAATTTCAGTGTTAAGGATTAGCTATCTATTTGAAACTGTCAAAGCATGTATTACTCCTGGCTTCCATTCCTTCACATTGCAGCATTGGTTTTGTAAGTGTGTGACAATGATGATGGCACAGTGAAACATTGCCTGAATATGATCAAGAGCCTTATTAACTGATCTTAGACATGGTGTGGGGGGGGGGGGGGGGGGGGGGGGAATTGTCGCATTCCTGACCTCCATCCAGTGATCACTGCAGGCAAATGTCTGTCAACATTAGAGTGCCACTATGCTTTGAGTGCCTATCAATACTCACCAGACAGGGTCGCATATGAAGATTGGCCTCTGGGGAAAGGGGGACTGGAGAGTTTCCAGCACCATGAAACGATACCCCCAACTTAGATTCTTCAAGAGAGAAATTTGGGGAGAAAACATAACCTGGAAGTTATCCAGCAAACAAGCCAAAGCAGACATTGGTATTATCAAAATTCATGCATTGTTAAACAACTTATGAAACTAGCTGTTTGACTAGTTGCTCAATTTTAAGTCTGTTATTTACCCAAAGTTCAGTCTTCAAAATCCCAACAGGATTTTCCATATAATTTTACAGAAAGCTGAACGCCATGTTGTGTGGCAAGTGGTATCACAAGATAGATATGGTAGGGTTGACCCAATAAAAAAAAACTTTACTTCTTGGGCCTTGCAGACCAAATATCTTGCAAGGAGGCAGCAACAACACAGGTTTTGCAGTGCAATTAAGTATAACCTGTGCTGTTTTCTTAAACGTTACATTATTCCATGGGCTGCTACAGAATTATTATTCCATGGGCTGTTACCAAATGCTTGAAAACTATTCAGCTATACTCACTGGGCACAAATTTCATTCACAGTTCATAGTGAAAACAGGTCAGCCTGTGGGCAGAATCAGGATCAATTTTAATCTGCCAGTTGAGGAGTCCAGCTGTTGGGGTAGTTGAGTTAATTGAGAGGGGGAGGGAAACTTACTTTATGCTCCTGATAGCAATCCAGCACTTGGCTCTGGAAAATGTAGGGATCAGCAATCAGTCAGAATATTGTGCTGAATGTCCTCCATAGCCTGCAAATACTGCCTGAACATGCATTAGTCATTTAGATCAGCCATCAATGGTTGCTGAAGGGGGGGGTTCAGCGATGATACCTCTTAAAACGGAATATTTAGCATGCCACGAGGGTAGTTTTACATGAGTTACTTTATTAAGGATTGAGATGAATTATAGGACTAAGTAATCATTATTAACCATTAAACATGTATTTTTAGGACATAGCAGTAATAAGTAAGCAAATGGGATTTAGGATAGCTAACTTGTCTGAAGGACATCACTTCTGATACCTTGTCTTTGTGAAACAATGCGAAGCTGGTTTTGCTGTGCTGCTTTTCACAGACAATGAATGCACAGCAAATTACTCGTAAGCATAGCTGTCAGGATGAGGATCAATCATGCTCTGCTTGCAACTCTATTGGGTGAAGTTTAAACATTGCTTGCAATTCTATTGGATAAGTTTAAACGTAGCAGCTTCAGGAATTGGATCGCATCCAACTGGGATCTGCTATTGATTTTGAAAATTGTGTATGTGTTCTGGTCTTTGTTCAGCAGAACAGATCTTGGCAGATATCTGCGTCTGTTCTCCGTGTACACGTAACAAGCTTGATTAAATAGCCATCTTGTCCAGGTTGTCAATGTGTTTTTTCCCTCTGTACTGAGTTGAGCCCCAGGAATAGTCCCACGTGGAAGCTGACTCAATACACAGGCCTTGAAACCACTCCTGCAGCTAGCACCTCAGAACCTTTACAAATGGTGAGAAAATTAATGAACAAGTTCGATCTACTTCTGTTCCATTGGCACAATCAGTCTGCTGTACAAGTTTGTTGCTTCCCTGCTTATTTTGCAACACTCCACTTCTCCATAACGCAATTAAAAGCTGCAATATCATGAGCATGCACAAACCTGGCAACTGTTCTCAATGAGGTTTCTTTCACAGTGAATCTATGATCAGCAAAAACTGAAGCTTACAACACCATTTCTAGATGAAACATCACATGGAACTCACCACAGTCCAATATGGGATTATAATATTTTATATTCAAAACACTCGCATTTAACACACAAATTGGACCACAGTCTTATTTCAGGGTTAAATAGATATACAGAACTCAATTTCTGGCCAAACACAGGTCAAAATCTGCTGCGATTATACTTGTGGTACTAAATACTCCCTAACTTGAGAAAAATCATAACATTAAATCTTTTGAAGAGCATGAAGCTCATCAACATTTTAATTCATTTTTCAGTCTTGCAGAAAAATATGCCATCTTCCCCTGTCAGATGAGGTTAACGTCACCCAACAGATGAGTGAATCATGTCCCCAGTAGGTGTACTGGTGTTAGAAATTCCAACTGTTGACCAAGAGGCACCAAAAAGAATGGCATGTCAGTCCTGGCCTTCAGCTAAGGATTTCCAAGTCATGCTCTGTTACCTTCTGCAGCCAGCCTGACTGCTACAGCATCATGACCAAGTCTCAGCACTTCAACAGCACAGCCATCCCAATGCCGAACTTAGCGGTCAATCCAGTAAAACATGAAGATGGCTTCCCTAGGTTAAGTGCAATGCTTATGGTACTGGAGAGATCCAATACTCAATGCTCTGCCAGTCTGAAGTTAGCCAGCCTCAGCCAGGGTGACAGCACAGATCCCATTTGCCTCACCAGGTAAAAAGAAGCCTGCCACAGTTCCCGGTCCTGTTCACTGTCCAAATCAGTCAGTGAAAGGAAGATGGGATCAAACTGATGCCCTCTATGGTCATAGTACCTGCAAACACTCAAACTGGTTGAAATCTTGGGTGGGAAAGTGTTGCACTTCAGCACGAGTTAACAAAATGTTTCAGAAGAACATGCAGTGCATTGCAACTTCATGAGGACGGTGCAGAAACACTCCACAAACCACTCAAGTCGAAGCTCAGTTTCAGCAATGGTTGAAAAGCCAACTTTATGAATCTGAAAGCATTCTGGGTCAGCCAGGCAACAGTTATGTTCACTCAACTGCACCGCTTCATTTGCGATTCTGGTTATTTTCAAATTCAGTGAAGTGTTTCAGTTAATAGTCTACCTCTGGCTCTCTCAATTATCTTGATTTACAGGAGAAGAAAGGAAATGGTTCCAGCTCAAAACCTGTGGGACAGTGTGACTAGCCTTTTCAACATGTGGCACTTGTTGGTCTGCAGTGTTGTTCAGCAATTGAGACAGGAAGAAACATGCCCAGTTTTACATGGGTTACAACATCAGGGAAGTTCATCGCTGTCTGACGGCAGTCTCACAACAGATTTGAAGGAAGTTCGAAAAAATAAACAGGAACATCCCAATACATTGATGGGCAAAGTTTGGCCAGAGAGAATTTTGTACTTGTGACACAAGAGAACACAGCGGGGGGTAACATGGGTTCTGTCATGCATTTTGCCAGATACGGTTCCCATTCTCAGTCTTGTCAGCATGGTTGGCCTGAAGCATCGCTTCAGTGAAAAATGCATAATTAAATTTCACTTTCCAAGCGATAACTCATGAGCAAGGAGCAGAGGTTTTTCCCACCCCATCCAAAGTAAGAGCTTCAAGAAACACAAAAGGGGTGGGGGGGGGGGATGTGAAACACAGATGGACTTCAAGTCCACTGGCATCCCGTTGAAAACGCACAAGTTTATTAACACCGAGTAAAAAATACTTGGATTACGATTCCATTACATCAAACATCAGTAAAACTTACCGGTGTTAGACACACACTCTTTAATGCATTCATTTAAAATAGAAGTACATGGGGTTTAACAGTTTACACTTAATTTAAAAAAAAAGAAAAAGCACCAAATAAAGGAGCTATTTTTTATGATTTTTATTCAGTAGGTTTCTCTTGTGCCAGAAATGGCAAGGGTAGCAATATTACAGTCGGTTGTTAAAACATGTGTGTGTAACAAAAACCACCTGACCCACTGACCCGACTCTGACCCAGTATGTCCTTTATGCTCCCAACAGGGCCAGAAGGAGGCATCTGTGAGGTCAGAGGAGGAATGTTACAAGCGTTAACAACAAGCTGTAGGTTGATAAAAAGAGGGGGGGGGGGGGGGGGGGGAAAGAGAACATTACAGTAATGGGGGTACACAGTAAAACATTGCCATATCATGTCTGTAGGACTTCTTCCTCAAGACCTCACCACAATGGAAGGCAAAGGAGTGGATTAAATGAACGTCTGATGCAGTAAAATGCTAATGTAGTGGCCCATAATTTGCAATGAAGAGACAACCCTCCCCACCAAATGACTCGCGACCATAGACTGCAATTTTGGGTGGGGTGGGGGACAGGAGCAAAAAGAACTCTGATAACGTGACTGGTGTGCATTATAAATGGCACTGTTTCAAGAGAGGAGGTGGGGAGGGGGCCAGAATGGGCCTCTCTCTCAAGATATAAAGGCTACGCTATCTTAATTCGGCAGGAATTTGATTCTTTCTTCACTGCACAGGTTTTAATTCACTTTGTCCTGGAATATATACAGATTGTTGGTTGTGGCTACGGCGATGATATTCTCCTTAGGATGCCAGGCCGTGTGCAGGATCTTCTTGTTGAAGTCCAGACTGTCAACACTAATCTCGTCCTTCTTCCTCTTGCCCCCTGAACACACCCTGCGTGGTTTCAGGATTGCCCGGGGTTTGCTGTTCTCCCTCGAGGCCTCTAGCGTAATGTCCCGTTTTGTGTTTCTGTCGAACATTCTGAAGAAATTGTTGTACGACCCAGTCATGACAACACTGGAAGGATTTAGACATAAAAGAATTAGCAAGTGAACATTTTAATGACCACAATAAATAGGATGTTGATGCAATCAGAATGTTATTTTGACATATTTGTACAATGCTGCTAACACTCCACTGGGAGATTTCAGCCTTCCAACTTCACCCAATTTTGGAAAACATCCACACATACTGGATAGGTTCCTTTGAAATAAATTATTTTTCATCACCATCTCCAAGATGGGGATTACTTGTGGAATTTCATAACTCAACAAATATTGGTTGCTCTCACCCAAATGGCCTACCCCCAATTTAAGCAGCATAGACAATTTTGTTCAGTGGAGTTGGGATGTTCCTACAATGAAGCCATAAGCACAGCTTCAACCATGCTTCTCATATTAGTGTCCAAACTGATGCCATGGCTTGAGGCGAACTTGGTCAATGAAGGAGTGTTATCAAATTCAGACACAAAATATTTCAGTAAAAGCAGAATTTAGATGCTTTTGAACAGTGGATTTCTAATGGAGGGGAAGCAGGGTCCCTGCATTAGACTTGGAGTATGAGTGTCAATGTACTACAAGAAATATGGGGCTAAAATAAATACAAAGGTCAAACTGTGCCATGAACTTTGGTGTAACATTTAACTCATCACTTGAAACGATTCCCATGTCCAGGACTTCATCAGAGTGCTGTCGAGCTCAATGTGCTCTGTTCAGGCAAGCATGGTCACACAAAACCCAGAACTTAACTTCTGGATTATATGGATCAAGTGGGCACAACTTAAATTTTACATGGCCACCATCACCTGCAAGTGACACCTCAATGCCACTAACGCTCCCACACCAATAATCTGCTACATGTCAATTCCATCTCCAATTATGTCAAGTTTGGGACAGAACTCGAGAGCTAGGTAAGAAATTAGCTAGCATTAACTCAAAACTAGTCTTCTCTTGATTACTCCCATTGACCAAATACGTGAGTATTTGAAAAAAGGATAAAGTCGATCATTGCATGGTTGGAGAGATGGTGAAGGAGGGAGAAGATTCTAGGGTTATTGGGAACGTATGTGGGAAGATGAGGCCTGTACAGGTGGATGGGTTGCACCTCAATGGAGTCGGGACTGAGTTTCTAACAGGGTGATATGCACGTGTAATTGGCGAGGATTTAAACAAACTTGGAGGGGGTGTGGGAACAAGGTGGAATCATCAGGGAGGAATCCAAAAGATACACAGAATACTGGCAGACAGAAATAGCATTGAAGTAGAAAATACCAAGTTACTAGCTAGATCAGAATAACAGAGAAAGCAATCAAGTGTTAATCAGGGTCAATATACATTAATGCATGAACACATTAATAAGATTGGCGAGTTACAAGCCCACACTGACAGAGACCTGGCTCAGAAACAGCAGGACTAGGCGTTAAATATTTCTGCTGCAAGGTGTACAGCAGAGATAGGAAAGGAAGGAAATTGGGAGGAGTGGTGGTATTAATCGAGGAGAGCAGTGAGGGAGAAGGCGTCCCACCAAAATCTTGCCAGCCAACAGCCAACACTTGCTCCGTGCACCCTGCAATCCTGAAATGGAACTGAAATCAGTGGGTGGAGGAAGGGGTGGTGATGGTCTCTACCCTAACACCCAGAGATTTGGAAAATATAGTCCAGTCACCAATCCTCAATCACCACCAAACATGCGGAAACTATCACATGACTTCAGGGAGGCAGTGGCAGACTGGCAACATCACTGAATGAGAAATCTGATGGCCCACACTAATGCTCTGGGGACACAGGTTCAAAGCCCACCATAGCACCTGGTGGAATTTAACATCAATTCATAAGTCTCAAATTAAAAGGTCGTCTGATGGTGATCACAAAACTATCAGTTGGCATAAAATCATATCTGCTTCACGAAATTCCCTTGGGGAAGTAACTCTGCCCAGCCCTGTCAATCCTAACGTTTGGGGGGGGGGGGGGGGGGGTTGTGACAAAATTGGGGGAGCTGTTCCAGATGAGTCAAGCAACAGACTAAGTCATACAGAATCAGACTGTGCATAGTCCCAGATACCACCATTCCCATCCCTGGTTATGTCCTGTTCCACCAACAGGACAAATCATCCACAGGTAGCAGAACAGTGTACAGTTGGGAGACCACAATATTGACTCCGGACACTGAAGTCTCATGGCATCAGGTCAAACATGGACAAGGAATCATCTTGCTAGTTACCGTCGAACACTATTTGGAGAAAGCACTGAGCTTGCAAAGCACAAAATGTGATTTTGTCGACATCTTCAATGTTTCTAACCAGAAGTGGCCCAGCATCATTCTCCTGATCTAGCAGACAGAGTTCTAAAGGAAATAGCTCCGAGACTGGGTCACGACAGCTGGTAAGCCGAAGAGGAAAAAAACCTCATCACTTCATCCTCAGCAATCTACCAGTCACAAACGCATTTGTCCATGATAGTATTGGAAGGAGCGACCACTGCAGTTCTTGTGAAGACAAGTCCCATCTTCACATTGAGGATGCCCTCCATCATGCTTTGTGGCACTACCATTGTGCTAAATGAGAGAGATTTTGCAAAGTCACGTGGTTAGCACTGCTGCTTCACAGCACCAGGAACCAGTGTTCAATTCCGGCCTTGGGTGACTGTGCAGTTTGCACTTTCTCCCACTAGGTGCGTGGGTTTACTCCAGGTGCTCCGGTTTCCTCCCACAGTCCAAAGATGAGCAGGTTAGGTGGATTGGCCATGATAAATTGCCCTTCGTGTCCATGCCCAAAGGGTCAGGTGTGGTTGCAGGGATAGAACATAGAAAATACAGCACAGAACAGGCCCTTCGGCCCACGATGCTGTGCCGAACCTTTGTCCGAGATTAATCATAGAATTTACAGTACAGGAGGCCATTTGGTCCATCGAGTCTGCATCGGCTCGACTTGCGGTGGCGGCGATGACATAGGAAGCCGCACATTTGGGAGCTCCCGTTTTAAACGGACTTTTCGGCTCTTTTTAGAGCCCAAAACGGAAATTTTCCGACGTCGCCCGGTGGGAGAAGGTGTGCTGATCGACTTTCCCCACAGTCCATGACTCGAACTCAGAGTGGAAAGGGAGAAAAAACGGCAGCAGCTCCCCAGAAAAAACGGGGGAAGGAATCCAAGGTGGCGGCCGGCGGAGCTCCAGAGGAGTGGAGGCTGTGGGCCCAGGAGCAGCAAGCTGCTCTCCTGCGCTGCTTTACAGACTTCAAGGCTGAGGTACTGAGCTCTCTGCAGGAAACGAACAGAAGGCTGTCGGAGATTCAGACGACCCAGGGTGCTGCCATCCAGGTGTTGCAGGCGCAGGCCACTGAACGAGAGGAGGAGGCCGTGGTCCTCGTGAGTAAGGTGGAGGGGCACGAGGCACTCCACAAGAAGTGGCAGGAACACTTCGAGGAGCTTGATCACCGCATGAGGCAGAAAAACCTGCGGATCTTGGGCCTTGCAGAGGGGCTGGAGGGGTCGGATCTGACAACCTACGTGGCTACAATGCTGAACTCGCTAGTGGGGGCAGGATCTTTCCATCTGCCCCTGAAGCTGGAGGGAGCCCACAGAGTACTGGCCAGGAGGCCTAAGGAGAATGAACCCCCGCGTGCGGTGATGGTGAGGTTCCACCGGTTCAGTGATCGGGAGTGTGTGCTGCGCTGGGCCAAGAAGGTGAAGAGCAGCAATTGGGAGAATGGGGTAGTACGGATCTACCAGGATTGGAGTGCGGAGGTGGCTAAGCAGCGGTCCTGGTTTAATCGGACGGAAGAGGTGCTTTACAGGAAAAAGATAAAGTTCGGAATGTTGCAGCCCGCGCGCCTGTGGGTGACTTATTCGGACCGGCATTATTATTTTGATTCCCCAGAGGCGGCGTGGGCCTTCGTGCGGACGGAGAAACTGGACTTGAACTAGGGGTTGGGGGTTGCGGGGTCGGTTGTAATGCTTTATTGCTGGTTTCTGCTGTTGCTGTGTTCTTCTTTTTTTTGTTTCTTTGTACTTTTGCAATTTTGATACGGTTATTTATGGGGGTGTTGTTCTGTTATGTTTTTTGCTGTGGGGTATTGTTTGAGTTTTGTATCTTGCGGGGAGGGTTGGGGGGGTTTGTTGTATTCTATGCCGGAGTGGGGGTATGGAATGGGGCTGATATTTGGGAGCTGCGTCAGAAGGGTGTGGTGGGGCAGTGCAAAAGCGCGGGCTTTCCTCTGGTTTCCCGCGCTGGGGGGCGGAGACGATGACGGGGGGAGGCGGGGCCTTAACTGGTTCTTCCCCGCGCTGGAGCAGTGCCAGGAGGAGGGATAGATTGGGGGATGATCCCACTTTGGGAGGGGTCGGGTTATTGGCGGGAGTTTCCGGGGTCAGCAGGAGTTAGCTGACCCACGGGAGTACAATGGAGGACGGTTCGCGGCTAGGAGGGTTCCTAGCCTGGGGGGGGGGGGGGGGGGGGGGGGGATACCGGGTTGTTGCTGGTAGGGTCAAGAAGGAGCTGGTGGGGGCTGGGGGGACAGAGGTGAGGGTGTAGAAGTCAGGTACAGAGGGGTTGTCGCTATGGGGACAGGGTCGGGCAGGGGGTGCTGGCCTGGGGCGGGCAGTCGACGGGCTATGGCTAGTCGACGGGGGAGGGGGGCGGGACGCCCTCTGATCCGGTTGGTCACCTGGAATGTGAGGGTTGAATGGGCCGGTGAAGCGGTCGAGGGTACTGGCACATCTGAAGGGGCTAAAGGCGGATGTGGCAATGCTTCAGGAGACCCACCTGAGGGTGGCGGACCAGGTCCGCCTGAGGAAGGGATGGGTGGGGCAGGTTTTCCACTCTGGGTTGGATGTGAAGAACCTGTGCTGTATTTCTCTATCTATCTAACCGGGGAGTGGCGATTCTGGTGGGGAAAAATGTGTTGTTTGAGGCATCGGAGGTGGTGGCGGATAAGGGGGGTAGGTATGTTATGGTTAGGGGCAGGCTACAAGGAGAGAAGGTGGTACTTGCTAGTGTGTATGCCCCAAATTGGGATGATGCGGGCTTTGTGAGGCGTATGCTGGGACGTGTCCTGGATCTAGAGGCGGGAGGTCTGATTATGGGGGGGGGGGGGACTTCAATACGGTGTTGGATCCTTCACTGGATCGGTCCAGCTGTAGGACGGATTAGGAGGCCGGCGGCGGCCAAGGTACTGAGAGGGTTTATGGACCAGATGGGTGGGGTGGATTCATGGAGGTTTGTGAGGCTGAGGGCACGGGAGTACTCTTTCTTCTCCCACGTACATAGGGTCTACTCTCGGATAGACTTCTTCGTGGTGAGTAGGGGACTGATTCCGAGAGTGGAGGAGGCCGAGTATTCGGCCATTGCAATCTCCGACCACGCTCCGCATTGGATGGAGTTGGAGATGGGGGAGGTACGGGACCAGCGCCCGTTGTGGCGGTTGGATGTGGGGTTGTTGGCGGAGGAGGAGGTGTGTAGGAGGGTCCGGGCAAGTATTGAGGGGTACCTAGAGGTGAATGACACGGGGGTGTTTCAGGTGGGGATGGTCTGGGAAGCCCTGAAGGCAGTAATTCGTGGGGAGCTGATATCCATCCAGGCACACAGGGAGAGGAGCGAGAGGAGTGAGAGGGATAGACTGGTGGGAAAGATGCTGGAGGTAGACAGGAGGTATGCAGAGGCACCAGAGGAGGGTCTGTTGGGGGAGAGGCGCAGCCTACAGGCTAAATTTGATTTGCTGACCACTAGAAAGGCGGAGGCACAGTGGAGGAAGGCACAAGGGGCAGTGTACGAACATGGTGAAAAGGCGAGTAGGATGCTGGCTCATCAGCTCCGCAAGCAGGATGCGGCTAGGGAAATTGCTGGAGTGAGAGGTAAGAGTGGGAATGTGGTGCGGAAGGGGGTAGAGGTGAATGAGGTCTTCAAGGACTTTTACGGGGAACTGTACAGGTCGGAGCCAACGGTGGAGAGGAGGGGAATGGAGAGGTTCCTCGACGGGCTATCTTTCCCGAAGGTGCAGGAGGAGCAGGTGGAGGGGTTGGGTGCGCCGATTGAGCTGGAGGAGCTGGTTAAGGGGATCGGGCAGATGCAGTCAGGGAAGGCGCCGGGGCCGGATGGGTTCCCGGTGGAGTTTTATAAAAAGTTTGTGGACCTAGTGGGCCCCTTGCTGGTGCGGACACTCAACGAAGCGTGGGAAATGGGGGACTTTGCCCCCGACGATGTCGCGGGCGCTGATCTCGTTAATTTTAAAGAGGGACAAGGACCCCCAGCAGTGTGGTTCATACAGGCCCATATCTCTCCTCAACGTGGATGCTAAGGTGCTGGCAAAGATCCTGGCCATCAGGATAGAGGACTGTGTGCCAGGGGTTGTGCACGAGGACCAGACAGGTTTTGTGAAGGGAAGGCAGCTGAACAAGAATGTGCGGAGATTGTTGAATGTCATCATGATGCCGGCGATTGAGGGAGAGGCTGAGATGGTGGTGGCGCTGGATGCGGAGAAGGCCTTCGATAGAGTGGAGTGGGGGTACCTATGGGAGGTGTTGGGAAGGTTTGGATTTGGTGAAGGGTTCATTAGATGGGTGAGGCTGCTATATGAGGCCCCGATGGCGTGCGTGGCCACGAATGGGAGGAGGTCGGAGTACTTCCGGCTATACCGAGGGACCAGGCAGGGTTGCCCCCTGTCCCCCTTGTTGTTTGCATTGGCAATCGAGCCGCTGGCGATGGCGTTGAGGGATTCAGAGAGGTGGAGAGGCTTGGCGCGAGGTGGGGAGGAACATAGGGTGTCGTTGTATGCCAATGACCTGTTGCTCTATGTGGCGGACCCGGTGGGAGGGATGCCGGGGGTGATGGAGCTGCTAGCTGAGTTTGGGACCTTTTCAGGTTATAAATTAAATTTAGGCAAGAGTGAGGTGTTTGTGGTGCACCCTGGAGACCAGGAGGAAGGAATTGGTAGGCTCCCGCTTAGGCGGGCAGGGGAGAGCTTTAGGTACCTGGGGGTGCAGGTGGCCAGGGACTGGGGGACTCTTCACAAACATAATTTCACCAGACTTGTAGATCAGATGGAGGAGGAGTTCAAGAGGTGGGACATGCTGCCAATGTCGTTGGCGGGGAGGGTACAGTCCGTCAAAATGATGGTGCTTCCGAGGTTCTTGTTCCTCTTTCAGTGCCTGCCCATCTTCATCCTCAGGGCCTTCTTTAGGAGGGTGACTAGCAGTATTTTGAGCTTTGTGTGGGCACATGGGACTCCGAGAGTGAAGAGGATGTTCCTGGAGCGAGGGAGAGATAGAGGCGGGCTGGCGCTGCCCAACCTTCTGGGGTACTATTGGGCGGCCAATGTGTCAATGGTGCGTAAATGGGTGATGGAGGGGGAGGGGTGGCGTGGAAAAGAATGGAGATGGCGTCATGTAGAGGTACGAGCCTGGCTGCCCTGGTAACGGCGCCATTGCCGCTCTCTCCTTAGAGGTTTACTACGAGCCCGGTGGTGGCGGCGACCCTAAGAACCTGGGGACAGTGGAGACGGCATCGGGGGGAAACAGGGGGCTCGATGGAGGCTCCACTGGGTGGCAACCATCGGTTCATCCCGGGGAACACGGATGGGGGATTTAGGGGGTGGCAAAGGGTGGGCAACAGTAAATTGAGGGACCTGTTTATTGGCGGGAGGTTTGCGGGCCTGGGGGAACTGGAAGATAAATTTGGCCTTCCCCAAGGGAACATGTTCAGATACTTGCAGGTAAAGGCGTTTGCTAGGCGACAGGTAGAGGGATTCCCTTTGCTGCCCTCGCAGGGGACGATGGACAGAGTGCTTTCGGGGGTGTGGGTAGGAGAGGGGAAGGTGTCTGACATCTATAAGGTAATGCAGGAGGTGGAGGAGTCGTCAGTGGAGGAGCTGAAGGCTAAATGGGAGGAGGAACTCGGGGAGCAGATAGAGGACGGGACTTGGGCGGATGCCTTGGAGAGAATCAACTCTTCCTCCTCATGTGCGAGGCTTAGCCTCATCCAATTCAAAGTGCGGCACCGGGCCCACATGACCGGGACTAGGATGAGTAGGTTCTTTGGGGGTGAGGACAGGTGCACCAGATGTTCGGGGAGTCCAGCGAATCATGCCCATATGTTCTGGGCATGCCCAGCACTGGAAGAATTCTGGAAGGGGGTGGCAGGGACGGTGTCGAGGGTGGTTGGATCCAGGGTCAAACCAGGGTGGGGACTCGCGATCTTTGGAGTTGCGGTAGAGCCGGGAGTGCAGGAGGCAAAATGGGCCGGTGTCCTGGCCTTTGCGTCCCTAGTAGCCCGACGAAGAATTCTGCTACAGTGGAAGGATGCAAGGCCCCCAAGTGTGGAGACCTGGATCAGTGACATGGCGGGATTTATAAAATTGGAAAGGGTCAAATTTGCCCTGAGAGGATCAATACAAGGGTTCTATAAACGGTGGCAGCCTTTTCTGGACTTCCTGGCTCAAAGATAGGTATCTTGGTCAATAGCAGCAGCAACCCGGGGGGTGTTCCTTATTGTAGTTTCTATTCTGTAACTTTATATTGTGTTAATTTGCGTTGTTGTTAAAATGCTGTGTTGTTCATGGAGGTGGGGCGAATGTTTATGATTGCTAATATTGTTATTTTTGGTATTTTACTATGGTGCGTTATTGTTGTATAAATTCAAAGTTTTTCAATAGAAATTATTTTTTTTTTTTTTAAAGAGTCTGCATCGGCTCTTGGAAAGAGCACCTTACCCAAGGTCAACACCTCCACCCTATCCCATAACCCAGTAACCCCACCCAACACCAAGGGCAATTTTGGATACGAAGGGCACGGCAATTTTGGATACGAAGGGCAATTTTTCATGGCCAATCCACCCAACCTGCACATCCCCGGACCGTGGGAGGAAACCGGAGCACCCGGAGCAAACCCACACAGACACGGGGAGGGTGTGCAGACTCCGCACAGACAGCGAACCCAAGCCGGAACCGAACCCGGGACCCTGGAGCTGTGAAGCAATTGTGCTATCCACAATGCTACCGTGCTGCGCTTAAGAACAAATTAATCCACACTCCATTATTCTACCATAATCCATGTACCTATCCAATAGCCGCTTGAAGGTCCCTAATGTTTCCGACTCAACTACTTCCACAGGCAGTGCATTCCATGGCCCCACTACTCTCTGGGTAAAGAACCTACCTCTGACATCCCCTCTATATCTTCCACCATTTATCTTAAATTCATGTTCCCTTGTAATGGTGTGTTCCACCCGGGGGAAAAGTCTCTGACTGTCTACTCTATCTATTCCCCTGATCATCTTATAAACCTCTATCAAGTCGCCCCTCATCCTTCTCCGTTCTAATGAGAAAAGGCCCAGCACCCTCAACCTTTCCTCGTAAGACCTACTCTCCATTCCAGGCAACATCCTGGTAAATCTCCTTTGCACTTTTTCCAAAGCTTCCACATCCTTCCTAAAATGAGGTGACCAGAACTGCACACAGTACTCCAAATGTGGCCGTACTAAGGTTTTGTACTGCTGCATCATCACCTCACGGCTCTTGAATTCAATCCCTCTGCTAATGAACACTAGCACACCATAGACCTTCTTCACAGCTCTATCCACTTGAGTGGCAAATATCTATGAACATAGACCCCAAGATCTCTCTGCTCCTCCACATTGCCAAGAACCCTACCGTTAACCCTGTATTCCGCATTCATATTTGTTCTTTCAAAATGGACCTCACACTTTTTAGGGTTAAACTCCATCTGCCACTTCTCAGCCCAGCTCTGCAACCTATCTATGTCTCTTTGCAGCCGACAACAGCCCTCCTCACTATCCACAACTCCACCAATCTTCGTATCTTCTGCAAATTTACTGACCCACCCTTCAATTCCCTCATCCAAGTCATTAATGAAAATCTCAAACAGCAGAGGACCCAGAACTGATCCCTGCGGTACGCCACTGGTAACTGAAAATGAAAATCGCTTATTGTCACGAGTAGGCTTCAATGAAGTTACTGTGAAAAGCCCCTAGTCGCCACATTCCGGCGCCTGTCCGGGGAGGCTGGTACGGGAAGGCGTACTAGGCGCCAGGCTGAATATTTGCCATCCACCACCACTCTCTGACTTCTATTGGTGAGCCAGTTCATTATGGGGACATGGGCCGAGGTAGATTGCTCTTTCCAATGGTCGGTGCAGACTTGATGGGCCGAATGGCCTCCTTCTGCACTGTGTAGATTCTATGATTTCACAAAGATATATCAACTCAAAACTGGGCATCCATGTGGCACTGTGGGCGATCAGTAGCAATCTGTAACCTCATGGCCTGGCATATCCCCCACTCTACCATATCGCCAAACCAGGGGATCAACCCTGGTTCAATGATGAGTGCAGGAATGCATGCTAGAAACAGCACTAGGCTTACCTGAAAATCAAGAGTCAACCTGGTGAAGCTAGAACACAAGATTACTTGCGTGTCAAACAGCATAAGCAGCAAGTGCTAGATAGACTCAACAATCCCACAACCAACTGATCCAAACTCTCTGCCAATACCAATCTTGAATGGTGCAGGGGGATAATTAAACAACCAACTGGCAGCACGGCAGCACAGTGGTTAGCACTGCTGCTTCACAGCTCCAGGGTCCCAGGTTCGATTCACTGCTTGGGTCACTGTCTGTGTGGCGTCTGCTTGTTCTCCCCATGCATGGGTTTCCTCCAGGCGCTCCAGTTTCCTCCCACAGTCCCAAAGGACTGTGGGAAGGACACTTGTAAGGTGAACTGGACATTCTGAATTCTCCCTCGGTGTACCTGAACAGGCAGCAGAATGTGGCGACTAGGGGCTTTTCACAGTAACTTCATTTCAGTGTTAATGTAAGCCTATTTGTGATACCAATAAAGATTATTATTATGATTAGGAGGCTCCACAAATATCCCGTCTCAGTGATGGGAAAAGAGAAGGCGCTTAGTATTTTCAGCCATCTTCAGCCAGAAATGCCAACTGACTGATCCATCTTGGCCTCCTCAGAGGTCATCAGCATCACAGATGTCCAGCCAATTTGATTCACTCTGTGTGACATGAAGAAACGGCTGAAGGTACTGGATACTGCAAAGGCTATGGGTCCTGACAATGTTGCAACAATAGTACTGAGGGCCAGTACTCCAGAACTAGCCACTCCCATAGCCAAGCTGTTCCAGTACAGCTGCAACATAGACATCTACCCAACCTTGTGGCAAATTGCCCCGCGACAACCCATCCGCAAACAGCAGGACAATTCCAACCCAGCCATTTACCGCCCTATCATTTCACTCTTGATCATCAGCAAAGTAATTACAAGTATTGACAATACTATCAAGTTGCACTTACTGAGCAATAACCTGCTTACTGGTGCTCAGTTTGGGTTCCACCAGGGCCATTCAGTTCCTGATATCACTCGAGCCTTGGTCCAAACATAGACCACAGAGGTGAACTCCAGAGATGGGATGAGAGTGACTGTCCAACATCAAGGCAGCATTTGACTCAATGCGGGATCAAGGACCTTCGCAAAATTGAAGTCAGTGGGGATTGGGGAAACTCTCCGTTGGGCTGGAGTATAATGGGGGACACGTTTGTAGAGCACTAAGTTCCATTCAGCCAAGCTGGCTGATCAGCAGATCTGCCAAGCTCAACTAAATAAAAGCAAATTACTGTGGATGCTGGAATGTGAAACAAAAACAGAAAATACTGGACAATCTCACAGCATGTCTGACAGCATCTGTGGAGAGAAAAGGGAGCGAACATTCGAGTCTGGATTACTCTTTGTCAAAGCTCAGGTGCTGGTTTACAAAATCTACAAAGGAGCCAGGAGTTGGCGTCAACTTTCCACTGTCAGACGTGCCATCCAGGAGAGGAAAATACTGACAAGTTACCACTGCAAGTCCAAGCCCAAAAGTGCATTGTTTAAAACTGGTGCCGAGCACGAGTTCAAACTGTGCCCATAACACATGCATATAGAAATCATCTGTTCTGTGATCATCTATAGAGGCCACACAGGAGGGGCAGCATAAGACAGGACCAAAAAGCAAAATGAACAATTCTATATGGCATTGTAGAAGAATCAGCTGTACCTATCACAACCATTCCAACAACATTCGAACTTGTCAAAAATACAGTCGTTTTCATATAGCGAGCACAGTTTGCTTCGGAGGTATTCGTGCACCTGCAAGAACAAAGAGCCAATCAGCACCAACACAGACACATTGTATTGAGTGAACAGCAAAATGGAATATTATAGAAAGGTACAACAAGGGAACAATTATTTCTCTAAATATCTGAACTGACATTTAAACTCTCAAACACGACTATGGTTTAAGAAATATGACACAATCAAGCGTTAAATCTAGAAACATCAGCTGGATGAGCGAGTGGGAGGTATTAACAGAAACAAAATGACAGTTCTTTGCTCAAGTGTTTTCTCCATTTCTTCTATTGTAACTCTTGGTTGCCTGTCACTCAAAAGCAGCTGAACAATTTTGTTCCTCAGATTATTTTTATTTTTTTTTTTTAAATTTAGACCACCCAATTCTTTTTTTCCCCAATTAAGGGGCACTTTAGTGTTGGCCAATCCACCTCCCCTGCACACCTTTGGGTTGTGAGGCTGGGACCCACGGAGAATGTGCAACTCCACACAGGCAGTGACCCGGGGCCAGGATCAAACCCTGGTCCTCAGTGGCGTGAGGCGGCAGTGCTAACCACTGCCCCACCGTGCCATCCTTGATCTCAGATGAGAGCTGGATACTGTTCTCTACTCGTCAGAATCGAATTAAACTTCCAAATTAACCATTTCAATTTGGGCATTGCCTGTAACCGTCAACGGCCCTCTCCAAAGAAGTAGATTAAAGTTTCTTCTTCTTCACTAAATTCATGCACTGTTGGAGTATCATGTGGAACTGGGGATAGGCAATCAATGCTTGCTTTGCTTGTGATGCCCATCCTTTCAGTGTAATACAATGTTTTCCATTACGTTAGCTCAAACAGAAGTCTTTGAGAAAACACTTGGAGAAAAGCACAAAAGAACAACCATGTGAGCTGCAGCACAGTCACACGAATCAGCAAGCAAAAGGTGCAACTGATGCACCAAACTTTTCCATGAAGTCAAAACAAAAATTCAGTGTTGGTGTCAGCTCAAACCCAAGTTATATTTGATGAGACCTGCAAAGGCTCCAGCAACTCAATGTGACTGCAGGACCCAATCAGGATTTTCCTGTGCAGCTACATTTCTGTCAGTTTATCCGTACACTTCCTCCATGCGCCAGATAAGTTAACATGCATCAAAGGATAAACTTAGTTCAGTTGGTGTCATTTTCATCTGGGCCAAAAGTCTTTTTGTCCTTGCATCAATCCAAGAAGAATCAGCAAAGTGTTTAGACGGTGTTAGAGACCATTGTTTGGATTTTGCTTTGTTTCCATTTCTTTTTTTTTTGGTTCAGGGATCATTAATTGAGATATTAATCTTTAAATCAAGTGGAGAAAATCATGTCAAGAGGGCTAGAATACAAGACCGGGGATGTACCTCTGAGGCTGTATACGGCTCTGGTCAGACCCCATTTGGAGTATTGTGAGCAGTTTGGGGCCCCGTATCAAGGAAGGATATGGTCCAGAGAAGATTCACAAGAATGATCTCTGGAATGAAGGCCTTGTGATATGAGGAACTGTTGAGGACTCTGGGTCTGTACTCGGAGTTTAGAAGGATGAGGGGGGGGGAATCTTATAGAAACTTACAGGATACTGCGAGGCCTGGTTCGAGTGGACGTGGCGAGGATGTTTCCACTTGTAGGAAAAACTAGAACCAGAGGACACAATCTCAGACTAAAGGGACGATCCTTTAAAACAGAGATGAGGAGGAATTTCTTCAGCCAGAACACACCACACGCACACACTTAAATTTCACCTGTGGGCCTGCAGTTCACTGCACACAAGCCCAGGGTGACATGACAGAGGACACATCAATGCAATATTGGGGGAAGGCTGCCATGTCACAATGTACTTTACCATGCAAAGTTGCCTTATTCTGTTCCAAAGCTAGCATCCAAAAAGGATAAGTACAATCATCCACACCCACGTGTGAGCGACACACAGCTGACCAACCAAATTTAATTCACACCATCAAATGTACCTTGCAAAATACAAGTTACCACGAGTTCCTTTTTGAAGCAGATGTTAATATGAATAACTCAGCAGTTTAAATGAAAAGGGTGTTGACATACCAGACACACAATGAGGAACTGCTATACTCTCATTTTAGTTACTTTAACAGTTTGGACCAGTTTTCTGGAAACAGGTTTGCACTGCTAACTTCCCTGAATATGTCATTCATTGGCAATTTTGTTCGATATGTATACACAAGACAGAAATATGTCATGCTGCTTCAACAGGTGCCTTTCTTCTGATGCATTAGTAAGACTGTGCAAACAGAGCTATGCTCATCTGCACGGTGCCTGAACTGGAAATGTTCGGCACAGTCACAAAGGGAATGGTATGCAATGTCCTTCACCTTGTGACTGCAAAATAAAAGACAGACTTGCACTTTTCATGACCACTGGACATCTCAATGCAAGTTTTTTTTAAAAAACTTTTTGAAATCACGGTTTTAATGTGGAGAAAACAGCAGCCAGGGTGCACTCTGCAAACTCCCATAAACAGAACTGATAATGAGCAGTTCATCTATTCTTTTGTGATGTTGATTAAGGGAGAAATATTGGCCAGCACATAAGGGCCAACTCCCCTGCTCTTGTTCAAAATAGTGTCATCCATCCGAGCAGGCAGCTGAGACCAGGGTTGACCATCTCATGGTCTGCCTGCCCGAGCAGGCAGCTGAGACCAGGGTTGACCATCTCATGGTCTGCCTGCCCGAGCAGGCAGCTGAGACCAGGGTTGACCATCTCATGGTCTGCCTGCCCGAGCAGGCAGCTGAGACCAGGGTTGACCATCTCATGGTCTGCCTGCCCGAGCAGGCAGCTGAGACCAGGGTTGACCATCTCATCTGCAGGACGACCTTCCAAAATCACAGCACTCCCTCACTGTAAGCTTTGATTTTTTTCCACTCAGGTGGAACTTGAACCTGGAACCTTGTGGTTCAGAGACGCGTGCTATCAACTGAGCTGCAGCTGACAAATCACACGGTAGTAAGCAACATCACAAGCGCTCAGGAATAACGCACAGCACAAAATGGCAGAAGTCTGTGTACCTGGTATGTCTCCACGGGTCTGCTTTCCATATTCAAGTCCCAGATTTTGACAGATAGGTAATCTCGTGTCATCATGTAGCGACCACTGTGACTGAATTTGACATCTGATATTGAAGAAATTATTTCTGAGAAAAAGGACCTGTTACTGGGGTCTTCAGGTTCTTCAAACACTAGGAAGGAAATAAAAAGTTGGGACAGTAAACACCCTGACAATTAGTCGCCTTCATTCTTGTTATGGTTCCAGTTGTCCATGCCAAACTTCCTGTTATCCTAATTGTTCAATATGTTCAACACAACATTTAAGTGTTTCCCAGATCCGAACCACTTACAACAAGTTTTGCTTCAAATCAACTTCTGCCAGTCACCTTAAAGTTTGTCGTCCGGTTTTCTATCCCTCCTGCCAATTATATTCAAGTCATACTCGTCTGCTTCAGCTAGAAGGCATACAGTAATGGCAGTACATGTTTGACCAAACAGATGACAGTTGAAACAGTCTTCCTTTGATAATATACCGAAGGCTCAGAGCCACAGAATGGTCTACGATTACTTACACACATTCCTTTCATGGTAAGCTGCAATAGTCCTGCAAATAAATCGCCATGTTAATGTCACCTGTGAAATGATTTTGGTGCTCTCCCTCAGTTTCTGAATAGAAATATTGCAAATTAACACATGATGCCAATCGACAGAATTAATTGGTAGATCAGGCGGTGCCGAATTTTGACAGCCATGTCACCATTCTCATATGCGACAAGCCTCACAGCTGCTGCAAGTTTATCAATTTGCTTTTCACAAGTGAACCACAAAATCATGAGTGATCTGAACAGAATAAATACAGGGAAACTTTTGCATCAGGAGGGATGTCAAGAACCCGAGGACAAGCTTTAAGGTGACTGGCAGAAGATGATTTGAGAAAAACCTTGTTGCAACTGATTAACATGTGGCAAGACACTGACAGTACAACAGAGGCAGATTTAATCATGGTTTATATAGGGGAATAGGATAAGTATCTGAGGACTGACAAATTGCAGTGCTCTGGGACAAAGGCAGGTACGTGGGACCAGCAGAGTAGCTCTTGTACATGGTCAACACAGGTGCAACTATCCAAATTTCCTGCAACCATTCTATGATTGTATGACTCTTCCACCAAGTAACCTTTCTCTACAGCGCATCATTTGTACGACGAGGGCAGGCTTAGAATTCTCTGAGGAGCAATAAGTAAAATCAGTGTACGCTACCCAGAAGGAAGATGAGATGGGGGCGCAAGTGTCCAATTGGAGAGAAGAGAGTTTCAGGAGTTTTCTTTTAAATCAGAGAGTTGGCAAGGCGGAGGTAATTAGAGGGAATAAAGCACAAGTATAGCTTGCCATGATTGCATGGTGGAGGTTGAAGAAACACGGGATATAATGCTCCAGCAATCTTAAATCAGTCTGTTCAGTGCAGGAATTAAACCTGGGACTCTCCACATTGCTATGCCCCAGCAGCACATGGAACACACTCAGCCATCAGAAAAGCCTGAAGTAATATTCTCAAACGTATATTACCCTACACGTCTAGGCAAATATAACTTGTTGCCCCAGCTGTTGTCTGCAAACAGGAGGAGGAGGCTGCTTTAATAGTCATGGCGACCAAAGAATTCTGGTTTGCAACCGATAATAATGTAATATTTGTCACAAGTAGGCTTACATTAACACTGCAATGGAATGACTGTGAAAAGCCCCGGGTCGCCACATTCCGGCGCCTGTTCGGGTACACTAAGGGAGAATTCAGAATGTCCAAATTACCCGACAGCACGTCTTTTGGGACTTGTGGGAGGAAACCAGAGCACTCGGAAGAAACCCACACATTCATGTGGAGAACGTGCAGACTCTGCACAGACAGTGACCCAAGCCGGGTATCGAACCTAGGACCCTGGCGCTGTGAAGCCATAGTGCTAATCATTGTGCTACCGTGTCGCTATGGTGCTGCTGGTTTCTGATTTAAGTACATGATTTTGATCTGTGCGAATGCAGCATTTATTAAAAATACATTTCATTGAAGTCTGAACAGTACACTTACATTTGGCATGTTTGTCACATAGGGCAGCTGCTCGCATGTCACACAGTCGAATGGTTCCCTTGCTGCTGCTGTATACAAATGTGTTGCATTGATTAGGGTGGAACTCTGCTGCTGTAATCACTTCAGTCAGCTCCTCCATGTTAGCAGGCTTGATATCTACAATATCTGAGACACAGGCCATCAAGGACAATACTTGGATTATCAAACAGATAAAAATGTCATCCTGGTTTGGTTAGAGGATGTGAAAGACGCATCTTGGAGAAGTGTGAAATTAGGAATTCATCAACATTATTACCCCCGAGACAATCAACCATGTCCCAGCCACCTTCTCACACCACTCAATCCCTTTCCATTCATCTCTTGTCACACAGGCTTCTGTCCCAGCAACACCCATCACAAAGAAATTGTAAGCGAAAAGGATGGATGCTTGAGTTTGTCAAATCATTACACGCAGTTTTCAATTGGCTTTTGTGATGCTGGATCTCATTTTTCTCAAATTAGCACATGAAGGAAATGGGATAGACTCTTGTCAGCTGGTTGCAACTTAATTCCTTGATATGTTGAATGGATGATCAACTCTTATCCTAGCACAATTAATAAAATGGCCTCCCAGCTGAACTCTGAAACTGCCACAGCCCTAATTTCACAAAATCCTGACTCACTGCATGGCTGCCTATCCCGTCACGCAACTTGCATTATCATACTCCCGCATATCCCTCAAAGCTCACCCTCCAAGTTCACACCCAGAAATGCTTCATTCCACAAAAAAATCAAATCGACTGGCACTGTGCATTGACTTAATAGTTTTGCAACTGCCTGTTGAAGCTTGGTCAGGCAGGCAGCTTTCTACAACAGGGAGTGAGAGTGTTCACGCATGACTCATGTGAACTGCCTCAAGCAGCTGTCAGACTTGACAAAGCTGATCTGCCAGAGTGGAGGAGATGGGAAGAGTCTAAATTGGTGCTAAGTCAAATATAACAGCTCGGCTTGTCAGATTAACGATTTGTAGATTGTGACCATGGGGGAAAAGCGAGAAAGAGCAAACAGATAGAGACCAAGCTTTTTCAGGTGTGCACCAGGAAATAGCTTTGACAGAATCATACAGACTCAAAACGTGAGCTCCCTTCTCTCTCCACAGATGCTGTCAGACCTGATGTTATTATCCAGTATGTTCTGTTTTTGAAACATCGGACAGGTTTTATCCCGAGGGATAATTTTATCATTCTTCTTCTCAAGATGCTAATTCCTATTGGGATCAAATTCCATTCAGTGTAGATCCATTGACTCTCCAAATGGCTGCCAATCATATTCAAATCACATGAATGCCATCAAGGTGTTCTCACCTCAATGAACAGAGCCAATATCCATAGACGACATCCATTCACAGGGATGCCTGGACAGACAAAAGGAGCCAGGTTTCTGGCTAATTTCCCACTGCTTGACTGAGAGCACCGAGGCCAAATTGTAATACTGCACAGCCATCTTGGCTGATATCACCTATCTCGAGCTCAATTCACAGTTTGCACTAATACAATCATGTCTGTATGGTTCAGCCACAAATTGCCTGTACCAACTTAATGAAAAAAAGATGCATAACAATCCATTGTACAGAAGAGCACTTTGGCTAGATACTTATGCTGCCAAAATAAACATTTGTGGTTCAGAAAGGGATTCAAGTGCACTTTGGTAAGGATACTAAAACTTCTGTCTGTGATTTCTAAATGCCACAGGTTAATCCTAAGATCATCCGCTGATAAGTAAGTTTCATAGTCACTATTGACTGAAATAGAGTTTATATGATATGTGTGCGCATTAGCAAATATTCTTCGAGGGCTTGCTTCAACCATTAAATCCATTGGTTTGAATACTGGAACCTGAGAATGAGAAACAAAACGTTAAACCAGGAACAAACAGAGCAGAGCATGGCAGACCACTTCAAAGAAGCTCTTCTGAAGGTTTTGCATGCAATGGGAGAAGCAGCAGGGCAGACAACACAAGGTTTTCTTCAACTTCCTTCTCAAAGTTAATGTTAGCTTTACAAAAGAAAACAAGCACTTGTCAGTCCAAAAAAAAAACTTTATTTTTACATTGTGAAGAACTTTTAAAACAAAAAAAGTGCCCTGTGTTTGGTGAATTAATGATGATAAGTTTTTAATGTCAAAAGGAGAAGGAAGTGACAAACTTTATGTCTGCAGAGAATTCCTGGAGCGTGAAATGTTTGGACACAGCAGTGAAGGTAGGGTTTGTTCTATCTTTTCACAGCCAAGTGGCTAAACAGAGAAAACTACATGCCAATCAGGAGACTGCAGGAGTAAGGTATTGGCTTTCGACTGCATGAGCCAAGAGTTGGCACACATACAATGACATGAAAGCAGTGTTTTGTAATGTAAACTATACAGATAAGATGCTAGTAAATCAATGAATACAGAAAAAATACAATACAGAAATCTTGCGGCAATATTCACAAACACCAGATACAGACAACAGAAAATGCAGGCTACAGGGTAAACCAGCTGATGTCCAAGAAGCCAGCTGCCGTTGCGTTCATGCTTTTGTTACCTTGATCCCAATGCAGTTCTGGCCAACCTAACTTCTTCCATCTTGTGCAAAATTGACTTTATTGCTGTCTTACCTTACTCCTGGTTCAGCACTGCCTCTACTTCAAAATTTGCATCCTCGCTTTCAAGTTTCCCCATGGCCTCACCCCTTCCCTCATCTGTAACCTCCTCCAGCCTGACTCCCCCTTTGCTTCTCCAAGTCAAGCTCTTGAGCCATCAATGATTTTAATCATTCCAACCATCTCAGTTTTGCCTTCAGCTACAAAGGACCTAAAAATTCTGGAATCCCCTTGCTGAACCTCTCAATCTCGCTTTGCTCCTCTGAGCCACTGCTAAAAACCTACCACTTTGACAGAGTTTGGAGTAATTAATCTGAACATCTGTTATAGTTCAATGACATATTTTGTCTGTGAGCAAACCTGCATGGGCTGTTTCATCTCATTCAAGACACTAGATACATTTCATTTCTAGGTGTTCTATCTGCAGTGAGGGCTGGGGCCTGTTTAATTGAACATGGGACACAACTTGCCCTGTGTTTGGATTCTGGGGCTCTGCATAAACAGTGTAAAAGTACCCCAGAATTTTACCGACAAAAGCAATTCTTTACTCTATTTCACACATCACAATCACCAGGGAGAAATGCATTGAAACATGGTAAATTTTGATGAACTGAGAACAGTTGGTACTGCATGCTCACCTTAAGTGTAGTGACTGTGGCAGGGTCCCTGTATCTACCATCCTCCTCTTTCAAGTTATAACCTTCTGGTCGTTTGTCTCTTTCACTGATTTTCCACAACTTTATTGTTTTATCTGGCAAACAAAGCAGAATTTGATCACATATCAAGTCGCACAAGGCCCCTCTTGGACCAGAGTGCTTTAATTCTACTTTGAACAAAATTAAAGGGTGACATTTTAACAAGATTTTATTTGCAAAAGGCAGCCAGTTCAGGAAACTTCACAAGCAAAGTTACTATCTGAAGCATGAAATGATACTGAATTGAAACACTGATATTCATTATGTTCAAAATAGGTTTCAAAGGTTGTTCATGAACACGATTTTCATATCAGTTATTGCCTTAAAAAGAGAAGGAATGCTGAATTTTCTCAAACATGAAATAATTTTATTTAATAATTGGGCAGCACGATCGCACTGTAGTTAGCACAGTTGCTTCACAGCTCCAGGGTCCCAGGGTTGATTCCCGGCTTGGGTCACTGTCGGTGTCTGCGTGGGTTTCCTCCAGGTGCTCCGGTTTCCTCCCACAGTCCAACGATGTGCAGGTTAGGTGGATTGGCCATGCTAAATTGCCCGTAGTGTCCAAAAAAGGTTAGGTGGGGTTACGGGGATAGGGTGGGGGTGTGGGGATAGTGGAGGTGTGGGCTTAGGTGGGGTGCTCTTTCCAGGGGCTGGTGCAGACTCAATGGGCCGAATGGCCTCCTTCTGCACTGTAAATTGTATGATTCTATGATTCATTGTATCACAACTAACACTGCAATCAATGCTACGTTATCACAAACCAAATTTATTCAATATGGAAATTATACAAATTGACTCAAAATACACACGATTCCGATCCGGACAGCAGACTCTCTTCTTCACTTTCTTCTTTTGTTCATAAATGCAGCACTGCAGCAGAGCAGCATCCCCATTCAATCCCCTAGCATTTGACAAAGGCCTGGCAGGATTAACTGTACTCTCAATATGGAGTAAAAATATGGTTTAAATCGACTTGGAGATTTAACGTCTCCCAAAATCCTCCCTTTTTTTTTCCTTCTTTCAGTGTCAACATTGCTCGGAGGGGAAACTTTTATTGTCCAGAGCCAATTGCTCTTGAAATGGTGGTGGTGGAGCTGTCTTTTTGACCACAACTGAGTGGATTGAGAGGACTTTCAGTTAGCAGTTTGGAGTCACATATTGGCCAATCCAGGGAAGGATGGCAGGCTTTGTTCTCGAAAAGGACATTAGAGAACCAATATGGGTTGCATTGCCATTAGTTGTTCACTGTTAAGCTCCGCCTTCAACACCATAATGCCAGCCAAGCTCGTATCAAAGCTCCAAAACGTTGGACTTGACTCCAAACTCTGCAACTGGATCTTCGACTTTCTGACCCATGGACCACAATCAGCAAGGATAAACAACATCTCCTCCACGAGTCCTCAGTACTGGGGCCCCGCAAGGCTGCGTACTTAACCCCTTACTGTACTCCCGATACACACACAACTGCATGGCAAAATTTGGTTCCACTTCATCAACAAGTTTGCTAACGACACGACCATAGTGGGTCGCATCTCGAACAACGACGAGTCAGAATACAGGAGGGATATAGAGAAGTTAGAGTGGTGGTGTAACAACAACAATCTGTCCCTCAGTGTCAGCAAAACTGAAGAGCTGGTCATTGACTTCAGGAAGCAAAGTACTGTACACACCCCTGTCAGCATCAACGGGGCCGAGGTGGAGATGGTTAGCAGTTTCAAATTCCAAGGTGTGCAGATCACCAAAAATCTGTCCTGATTCGCCTATACCTCCTCAGAAAACTAAGGAAATTCAGCACGTCCACATTGACTCTTACCAATTTTTACAGGTGCACCATAGAAAGCATCCTATCTGGTTGCATCACTGCCTGGTATGGTAACTGCTCAGCCCAAGACCAGAAGAAACTACAGAGAGCCGTGAACACCGCCCAGTCCATCACATGAACCCGCCTCCCATCCATTCACTCTGTCTGCACCTCCCGCTGCCTGGGGAAAGCGGGCAGCATAATCAAAGACCCCTCCAACCCAGTTTATGCTTTCTTCCAACTTCTTCCATCGGGCAGGAGATACAAAAGTCTGCGAACACATACTGACGTATTCAAAAACAGCTTCTTCCCCACTGTTACCAGAGTCCTGAATTGCCCTCTTACGGACTGAACTGATCTCTTCACACATCTTCACTACCGAGTCGCACTGAACTTCTGTATGCTTCACCCAATGCCTGTGTCTATGTATTTAAATTGTGTAATTTATGTTTGCCCTATTACGAATTTTCTTTTCATGTACGGAATGATCCACCTGAGCTGCATGCAGAACAATACTTTTTTGATTTGATTTATTGTCACTATTAGTATACAGTGAAAAGTATTGTTTCTTGCATGCTGTACAAACAATGCATACCGTACATAGGGAAGGAAGGAGAGACTGCAGAATATGTTACAGTTATAGCAAGGTGTAGAGAAAAGATCAACTTAATACGAGGTAGATCCATTCAAAACTCTGATGGCAGTAGGGAAGCTGTTCTTGAGTCGGTTGGTCCGTGACCTCAAACTTTGCTGTCTTTTTCCTGACGGAAGGAGGTGTCCGGGGTGCGTGGGGTCCTTAATTATGCTGGCTGCCTTTCTGAGGCAGCGGGAATTATAGATAGAGTCAATGGATGGGAGGCTGGTTTGTGTGATGGATTGAGCTACATTCACGACCTTTTGTAGTTTCCTGCGGTCTTGGGCAGAGCAGGCTCCATACCAAGCTGTGATACAACCAGAAAGAATGCTTTCTGTGGTGCATCTGTAAAAGTTGATGAGAGTCGTAGCTGACATGCCAAATTTCCTTACTCTTCTGAGAAAGTAGTGTCGTTGGTGGGCTCTCTCAACTATAGTGTCGTCATGGGGGGGACCAGGACAGGCTGTTCGTTATCTGTACACGTAAAAACCTGAAGCTCGCGACCCTTTCTACTTCGTTCCCATTGATGTAGACAGGGGCATGTTCTCCACTGTGCCACCTGAAGTCGATGACAATCTCTTTTGTTGACATTGAGGGAGAGATTATTGTCATCGCACCAGTTCGCCAGATTCTCCATCTCATTCCTGTACTCTTTGTCTCGTCATTATTTGAAATCTGACCCACTACGGTGGTCTCATCAGCAAATTTGAAATCGAGTTAGAGGGGAATTTGGCCACACAGTCAGAGGTGTATAAGGAGTATAGTAGGGGGCTGAGGACACAGCCTTGTGGGGACCGGTGTTGAGGGATGATCGTGGAGGAGGTGTTGTTGCCTATCTTTACTGATTGTGGCCTGTGGGTTAGAAAGTTCAGATCCAGTCGCAGAGGGAGGAGCTGAGGCCAAGGCGTTGGAGATGGGTTTCGTAGGAATGATGGTATTGAAGCATGTGTGGGCAGCACGGTAGCACAGTGGGTAGCACAATTGCTTCACAGCTCCAGGGTCCCAGGTTCGATTCCCAGCTTGGGTCACTGGCTGTGCGGAGTCTGCACGTTCTCCCAGTGTTTGCGTGGGTTTCCTCCGGGTGCTCCGGTTTCCTCCCCACAGTCCAAAGATGTGCAGGTTAGGTGGATTGGCCGTGCTAAATTGCCCTTCGTGTCCAAAATTCTCCTTAGTGTTGGGTGGGGTTACTGAGTTATGGGGATAGGGTGGAGGTGTGGGCTTGGGTTGGGTGCTCTTTCCAAGAGCCGGTGCAGACTCGATGGGCCGAATGGCCTCCTTCTGCACTGTAAATTCTATGAAATCTATGAAGGCTGAGTTGTAGTCAATAAATAGGAGTCTGACATAGGTGTCTTTGTTATCTCGGTGTTCCAGGGTGGAATACTTTTCATTGTACCCCGGTAGATGTGACCATAAACAAATCCAAATACAATTATTTTCAAATGCTATACTAATGTTTAACAAGCCTGGCAGCCAATGTGCCCATTCCAAGATGACACAGACAGCAGTGAGGGGGGACGAACTTGATCCAACACACAGGGAGACCGATTAAGACTAAAGACCATCTTTATGATTCCTGAAGTTAATCATCAATTCGCAGAAAACCAACTCCCAAATCACAGCCAATACTTCCAAGGACATAATATAACGATCGGAGGTTCAACAATATTTTATGAAACCAATGCTCAGCTCCTTTATTCCCCTATATGTCAGTTTAATGACACAACAATCACAATGTTTCAGCAAAATTTACAATTGGTCATGGCCCACATCTAGTTAATTCATTTCACCGAAGTAGGAGATACAAAGCATGGGCACATAAAAAGCTTGCTTCTTGGCGATACAGCAGTGCCAGAATGGAACATCTCTGCTGGCCACCACCTGATTCCTGTCACTCCTCCACAATCAGATGAGCAGGAAAGGCAGATTATCAATGCTCCAAAAATACATAACATAATAATCTTCACTGGCACAAGTAGGCTTACATAACAATGCAATGAAGTACTGTGAAAAGCCCCCAGTCGTCACATTCCGGCGCCTGTTCGGATTGCACTGAGGGAGAATTCAGAATGTCCAATTCACCGAACAAGCACCTATTCGGGACTTGTGGGAGGAACTGGAGCACCCGGAGGAAACCCACACAGACACGGGGAGAAGTGCAGACTCCACACAGACAGTGACCCAAGCCGGGAATCGAACCTGGGACCCTGGCACTGTGAAGCAACAGTGCTAACCATTGTGCTGCCATGCCGACCCATTACACGCTTCATGTCAAAACAAGGCTGCCATTAACTCAAGCAACTGACTGACTCGCAACAAGGAAAACGCCTGGGAAACTGATGTAAATCACAAAACCAGAGCATATTTTCCATAAATATCTATAATTGCTGTGACAACTAATTTTCACCATGGGCAGATGTTTTTAACTTATCCAACATTTCAACAATTTGCAATAAGTGCACATTTCTGACACCTTTAAAGCTGAGTTTATAAATACTCCTATGATCTGTAGCAGAATTTGGGAGAAATATCTTTCATTAAGCTGGGCCCACATCCTTAATGAATGTCGATGCCAGGATACTGGCGAAGGTGCTGGAGGCAAAGTTGGAGTAGCGCCTCCCAAGAGTAATAGAAGATCAGACAGGGTTTGTCAAGTGAAGGCAGCTGTTCTCGAATGTTAGACGGTTGCTGAAGGTGATCATGACGCCAACCGAGGGAAAGGAGACGGAAATGGTGGTGGCGCTGGATGTGTAGAGGGCATTCGGGTAGGGTGGGGGTATTTGATGGCGGCCCGAGAGAGATTTGGGATTAGGCCAAGCTTTGCGGTGTGGGTACAGCTGCCCTATAGGGAACCAATGGAGAGTGTTCGCACAAATACCATGAGTTTGGGTACTTTGCTCTGCATCGGGGTACTCAGCAGGGGTGTATTATGTCCCCCCGGCTATTTGCATTGGCAATAGAGCCACTGATCATTGCTCGAAAGACCTTTGTGGCTGCGCAAGGGGCGAGAGACATCCCTGTACAACTTATTGGTGTATATTCAGAGCCGAGTACGGTGGGTGAGGTGCATTCTGGGACAGAAAGCAAATTGAGGAGTCAGATGGATTTTTAATGGATTGAAGGGTTCTGGAGAAGGGACAGGATCAGCCATGATTGAATAGTGAAGCAGACTTGATGGGCCAAATAGCTCAATTCTGCTCCTATATCTTATGTAACAGCCAGCTTGCACCCAGCAAGATACAGAAAACAGCACACAATAGCACACTATCTGTTTTCAGTTCATGTTGTTGAAGAATAAATGTTTACCACCAAAGGTTCTATGTCCCTGCATTTTTCTGAACAGAGCCATGGGATCTTCAATGAGTGTGCAGAGTATGCTTTACTTGAATCTCTCATTTGCAAGACCTCTGAAAGGGAAAAAACTGCTTCACTGAGGAAGGTAATCAACAACGCCAAAATGTCAACTCTGTTTCTCTCCACAGATGCTGCCCGACTTGCTGGGCATTTCCAGCGGTTACTGTTTTTATTTCAGATTTCCAATATTTTGCTTCATAGAATCCCTGCAGTGCAGGAGGCCATTCAGCCCATTGAGTCTGCATTGACCCTCTGATGGAGCACCCTACCTTGGCCCACTAGACCGCCCTACCCTGTAACCCTGCACATTGATCACGGCCAATCCACCTGACCATCTTTGGACTATAGGAGAAAACCTGAGCAACCGCAGGAAACCCACGCACACACGGGCCGAACATGCAAACTCCACATAGATAGTTACCCAAGGCTGGAATTGAACCCGGATCCCTGGCGTTGAGAGGCAGCAGTGCTAACCACTTGTTCAGTACAGTAGTCCCCCGTTATAACGCGGGTGTTGGGGTCCAAGGCAGCCACCCGCGTTGCATCCGAGCCGCGGATATCCACGATGGGGGTTTTAAATTTATTTTTAAATCTATGCATGCGCTTCCCATTGTGAGTCTACGGGGGGCGGAGGGGGGAGAGGTCAGACCCCCGTAGACTCACAATGGGAAGCGCATGCATAGATTTTTAAATAAATTTAAAACCCCCATCGTGGATCTAATTAAAACAAGCTCTCTGATTGCCACAGAATGAGGCTGGGAGTTATTCCAGAGGGAAACCCACAGAAACTTACCAGGAACTCTGGTGGGTTTCACCAAACTGGAAGAAAGGATTGACTTTCAAAAATATGTTCTGACCGCCACCGGTTTAAAGAACCTGTCTGCTGTGCAGGGTTGAGGCAGCTGTAGCTCTGCACTATCCACTTCCGGACGCTGTGTGAGCTGCTCCTCTCTCACTGAATCTCCCTCCAATCAGCCGGCAGTGTCAACTTCAGCGGCCGGCTCACTTTGATCCAGAGTGGGAAGCTGACAGTTGGGGGTCCATAAGCCCCCCCCCCCCCCCCCCCACCCCCCCGCCGTATATCGCGAACCGCGGTATTGCGGAGCGCGGTATAACGGGGGACTACTGTAATGCACTGGTGTTTCAGCCAAGGTTTCATTAAATGCACATAATTCTGACTCAGATTCAAGAGTGCTGTCACCAGTTCAAGTCAGAAACCAAAACATAAAGCTGAAATCGGAAGTAATTATCTCCACACAACTGCAAATACACAGAACCTCAGGACTCTCCTTTCACAATGATAAGAGCTATACACACCCACACAAAATATATTGAAGAGATATTCATCTGAAGCTCAGCATGGCAATTTAAACCAGTCCCTCACCCCCATCCTAACTAAGTAGCACTGCTATATGATAAACAATGGTAAGGATACCCGCAATAACAATTTCCATAAACTACAATCATTTAAGAAACCAAGAAACTCCTGAAAAGGAATAATATAAATAATTATTCAGAAACGCTAAGAACTCGAATTTGAGAGACAGCCAGTGAAAAAGCTAGCTTTGCCACAGGTACTGTGGGTTCTCAATTGCAGGGAACTCAGAATTTCAAAATGACCATGAAAATCCACGAAGTACAATGAATTGTAATTAAGTACCTGTTCATGGTAGAAACCAATGCTTTTGCATTATTCCCTCATATTCACTTCTAGTGGTGGCCATGGAGGAGTCAGTTGCACATTTGATAGCTCCCGCCTGTGACGGGCTCCCCCCCCGTGTTTTCCCTGGATTTTATGGGGTAAATCGGTGAAGAGTGAGACCGTGAGGAGAAATTCCCCTCCAGTGTGTGGAGAACTGGACTAGAAATGGCCATGTGAGAAGACAAAATCCTGCAAGGAATGAGTGTAGAGCTGGCAATACAGGAAAGCATGGCGGAGAGCAAGAGCCGCGGAAAACGGCACAGTGGTCGACGGAGCAGCTGGTGAAGGTTTTTGAAGATTACTTCCCGATCAAGGCTTCGGTTGAGACCTACGCAGGTGGTGCAGAATCAAGAGACCCACGGGCGAGCGATCCAGGAGGTGGAGAAAAAGGTGTCCCGAGCACGAGGAATATATAATCATGCTGGAGACCAAGGTGCAGATGATGGACGACTGCCAGAGAAGAATGCAGGAGAAGCTGGAGGACCTGGAGAACAGGTCCAGGAGGCAGAATCTGAGAATCGTCGGCCTCCCTGAAGGCAGTGAGGGATTGGATGTGAGGGCCTATGTGACGATTATGCTGGAGAGGTTGATGGGGGCTGAGGCGTTCCTTCGGACCCTGGAAGTGGATAGAACGCACAGAGCCCTCGCGAAGAAGCCCTGAGCAAATGAGCCGCCGAGGGCGATGGTGGTACGTTTACACCGTTTCCTGGACAAGGAACACGTTCCGTGGTGGGCCAAGAAAGAACGGAGCAGCAAGTGGGAGAATTGTGAGCTGCGCATTTATCAGGACCTGGGCGCGGATTTGGCCAAGAGGCGAGCTAGGTTTAATCGGGCAAAAACGGCCCTCTTTAAGAAGGGAGTGAAATTCGGGATGTTGTACCCAGCCCGTCTGTGGGTCACACGAGGAACGGGAGTTCTATTTTGAAACACCGGACGATGTAAGGACTTTTATCAACGAAATAAGACTGGAGGTGAACTAAAAAAGCTGCCCTACAGAGTGCTGCCGTACCTTCCCACGTTACACCCACTGACAGAATGGCCGCTGGAACGATGTAACAATTTCACAGTGAAAGGCATCAGATTTGAAAATCACCTTACGGTATGTGACCTCCCCCTCCCCCTCCCCCTCCCCCCCCCCCCCCCCCCCCAACCCTCTCCCCTCCCCACCCTCTCCCCTCCCTCCCCTCCCTCCCCCCCACACCCTCCCAACCCCCCCCAACCCTCTCCCCTCCCCACCCTCTCCCCTCCCTCCCCTCCCTCCCCCCCACACCCTCCCAACCCCCCCCCCCCTCCTCCCCCCAAAACCTCCCGAGTGTCGGGGAACAGAGGACCTATTTTCCTTGGGAGGAAATGTGCTTCCTACTGATTATCACTGGCAGGTGAATCTTAAATCCACACAAAAGAGTAACCTGTCTCTCCTCTCCTCCACCAAGGACAAATTCAAGGTGGCAGTAGGAGTCTTACCTTACAACCATTAAAGAAATGGGAAAGAACCAGTTTCATTCCACCCCTCCTGATCGGTCAGAGCAACCTTAACTAAAAAATGATTTAGAAACTTGTACCGTGCACTGATAGAAGTCTGATCTGATGCTGGAGGACCCGGCCAACTATTTTGCAATGCTGACCAGTTTGTATTGGGGCCTGAATGGTGGTTGCTTGAGGCAGTTCAATTGCATTTTATGCTTGCGAGTGATAGAGTGCCACTCACTGTTCAGCTTGTACTCCAACATCGCCTGTGATGTGTTGTGGCATTCAGTGCACTGCAGTGCCTTCATAACTCATCTCAGAACAACGCGATCCTGCTCATGTTGTCATATAATTGATCTTCTTAAGCAATTTACGTGGGCTGGCGTTGAGTTGCGTCTGAGATGGCATCGGGGGCCGAACTGCAATTCCCGAGGCCAGAGCAAAATCTTAAAATGGATTTGTGGAAAACCTTCTCTGCTGTTTCCAGAAAAATGTAAGAATGTTATGAAAGAGCGACTGGGCAGACATCCAGGTGGCCCCACAACTGGGACAGCCGTGAGTTGAGTGCTTTGCACCAAGGAAAAAGATGCTGGCAACGTCACAGTGAAAGAGGGTGGGGAAGGGTGGAGTAGTTGGGATACCGACTGCGCTTAAGAACTGATAACGGCGGGGAGGTATTCGAAAGACAGTAAAAGTTGGTAAGTCACCAGGGTGCAATGCTGAGGGACGTTTCCCCAAGTGGGAGAGACTAGAACAATGGCTGCAGCTTATAAATAAGGGGCCTCCCATTTCAGATGGAAGCAAGGAGAAAATCTCTCTCTCCGAGAGTTGAGTGTCTTTGAGATTCTGTTGCCCAGAGAGCAGTGGAGGCTGAGCCATTGAGTATTTTTAAGACTGAGGTAAATCGACAAGGGAGTCAAAGGATTGGGCTGCAGGCTGAATGTGGATTTGAGGCCACATCAGACCACCTATCTTATCTTGCGAGGCGATCGATAATATACATTGGACAGCTCAACTAATATACGTGTTCCCACGGCTCTCAGGCTAACTGACCAAGCCCAACGGCCAGAACAGCTCCTAAACTCCTCATAGGCTTAGGTTCGCGCACTTACGTGTCCCCACAGACTCTAGGCCTGTCACATGGGCAGCACGGTAGCAGAGTGATTCGCACAATTGCTTCACAGCTCCAGGGTCCATTCTCGGCTTGGGTCACTGTCTGTGCAGAGTCTCCAGGAGTTCTTCCCGTGTGCATGGGTTTCCTCTGGGTGTTCAGTTTCCTCCCATAGTCCAAAGATGTGCAGGTTAGGTGGACTGGCCATGCTAAATTGCCCTTAATGCTGGGTTGGGTTATGGGAATAGGGTAGAGGCGTGGGCTTTCGGTATGGTACTCTTTCCAAGAGCTGGTGCAGATTTGATGGGCCGAATGGCCTCCTTCTGCACTGTAAATTCTATGAATTCGATGAAAAGACACAAGCCAAGAGAGTACCATAGTGGCGATTTGTTAGGCTGCGCTGTATAATTAGTGTTATGTGCAATAAGAGGCTGTTTTGATACTGCAAATTAACTTTGTCTTACAGGGCGCTGGTTAAAGGTGGGGGGGGGCTGTTTTTGTACTGTTTTTTCTGGTGTTTTTTTACTGGGGAATGTGATGCTTTGCAAATGTTTGTCTAAGTGGGGGGAGAGGGGAAGAGAACAACGGGGAGACAGACTGCTTGGTGCCTTGGGTCAGCTGACTCACGGAAGCACAATGGGGGTCCAGCAGTTGTTAAGCTGGAGCTTGAAATGGGTGGGTTGGGTTTCTAGTGCAGTTGCGGAGGGGGTGGGGAGGGGGTTGCTTTGCTGACGGGGAGGACCTGTTACTAGGGGACAAATGGGAGGTCAGGGACAGCGAATGTCGGGGGGGGGGGCTCGAGAAGGCCGGAGGCGCGAGCTGCAGGCTGGCCTAAAAAGGGAGGGTTGAATGAGCCAGTCAAGAGGGCTTGCGTGTTTGCGCATTTGAGGGAGCTGAAGGCAGACATGGCAATGTTACAAGAGACACACCAAAAGCTTAGAGGTCGGAGTAGGTTGAGAAAGGGGTGAGTTGGCGAAGTATTCCACTCATTGCTGGACTCAAAGACCAGGGGAGGTAGCAATCTTGATCGATAAACAAGTGGCATTCGACGCAGGGAAAATCGTGTCAGACAAGGGGGGTAGATACATAATGGTGAGTGGGAAGCTGGAGGGGCTGCGCGTGGTACTCATGAACATATATGCTCCAAATTGGGACGATGTGGAATTTATGTGGCAGGTGCTAGGTAAGATCCCAGATTTAAGAGTCATATAACTTGATTATGGGAGGAGATTTTAACACAGTCATTGATCCGGAATTAGACCAGTCAAAATCCAAGACAGGGAGGATGCCTTGACAGTCAGAGAGATGTAGGTGTACAGGTCCACAGGTCACTGAAAGGGGCAAAACAGGTGGAGAAGGTAGTCATGACGGCATGCTTGCCTTCATTAACCAGGGCATAGAGTATAAAAATTGGCTTGTCATCTTGGCAAGCATTGGCAGCTGTATAGAACCTTAGTGAGGCCACACTTGGAGTATAGTGTTCAATTCTGGTCGCCGCACTACCAGAAGGATGTGGAGGCTTTAGAGAGGGCGCAGAAGAGATTTACCAGGATGTTGCCTGGTATGGAGGGCATTAGCTATGAGGAGAGGTTGAATAAACTCGGTTTGTTCTCACTGGAACGACAGAGGTTGAGGGGCGACCTGATAGAAGTCTACAAAATTATGAGGGGCAGAGACAGAGTGGATAGTCAGAGGCTTTTTCCCAGGGTAGAGGAGTCAATTATTCGGGGGCATAAGTTTAAGATGCGAGGGGCAAAATTTAGAGGAGATGTATGAGGCTAGTTTTTTTTTTAACACAGAGGGTGGTGGGTGCCTGGAACTGTCAGAGGTGGTGGTGGAAGCAGTGTGGATCATGCCATTTAAGGGGCATCTTGACAAATAGGTGAAGAGTTTGGGAATAGAGCGATACGGACCCAGGAAGTGCAGAAGTTTTTAGTTTAAACGGGCAGCATGGTCAGCACAGGCTTGGAGGGCCGAACGGCCTGTTCCTGTGCTGTACTTTTCTTTGTTCTTTGTTCAGCAGGCGAAAGAGGCTGACGTCTTGGCCTTTGCGTCCCTGGTAGCCCAGAGATGGATCTTATTAATGTGGAGGGACTCGAAGCAGCTCCCCCCCTCCCCCCCCTCCCCGACTTTCTCGGGGAAAATTAAAATGGCAGCAGATGCAGTTTTCCAAGGGAGTGGGGGCCAGATTGTTGTTTTATGATTGGGGTGTGAAGATTGGGATGGGGTGGAAATGTTTATTATATTGTTATTATTATAAAAACTTGCAAATACCCTGATAAAAAAATTTCAAAAATAATTATTCCCTCATACTTTCAGACCTTACAGTACAACTAAGCGAGCATGTCTGCGACTGGGCTCTCATCTGCACTAAAGGCAAGATACCCACCAAAAGCAGCTAATCAGAGAGCTTTAACAACACATTGGGTGCCACAGTTCAGTGATATCCACTGATTGGCCCCCCATTAGGTTGGAGATCAGATGAACGTCATTGTGATTAGCATACCATATTTCATTAGGCAATGTAGCACAAGCTTTCCGTTCATTGTTTCTTTTATTGGGGCGTAAAACAAATCATTGACTGGAAATGGTAACTCTATTCCTTGCTCCTTGACTACTTAAAGAGTATCTCGAGTATTTGTTTTGATTGTAAGTGGCATTAGGGAAATCAGATACACCCAATTTGAGAATTGAGTTAAGATGCAGAAAACAGGGTGACAAAAGCAGTAAGGAAGAAAGAAAATAGCACACAAATGTTTGCAGTTTATCTCTGTTCTCAACAGCACCGTGGTGGTTCCTGCAGCAAATAGACAGTAGTGCTTCAAGTAGGCTCACCACGGCATCTTCTCAAGAGCAACAAATTATGGCCAGTGAGACTCACATCTCTCATGAGTTTTTTAAAAATCTGCAGTTTGTTCCATGTAGAGGATGTCTTTTCCACATAAGAATCTCCAATATCTGTTACTTCAGGACACCTTTCAGAAGCAGCCAGAGTCTTGGCAAATAAGTTAATTATTTTCTGAGAATTTTTTGTCCCATTCGAGCCTTTTGTATTTTCCTTGAGCGCAGTTTTATTTCAGAAATGTTGCCCGAGTATCTTAAGGAAGTTAGAAATTTATGCTTACATTCGCGTTGCCCATCTAAGACATGGAATTATAAACATGGTCAGAGAAATTAAAAATTATAAATAAATTTAGAGTAACCAATTATTTTTTTCTAATTAAGGGGCAATTTAACATGGTCAATACAGCTAGCCTGCACATCTTTGGGCTGTGTGGGTCATCCAGGGGAGGGATCAAATCCGGGTCCTCAGCTTTGTAGGAAGAAGTGCTAACCCCCCCCCCCCCCACTTGAGACATTTTAGCCCAAAAATTACAATGAGCTTTTCCATGATTCACAAATATCCCGGTATCTAATCCCACACATCATCCGACAGAAGTTTGGAATTCTCAGGATTGAGATTGAATTTACAAAAAAAGAAAAAAAAAAATTGTCAAAAGCACAAGATGGCAAGACTTCCAAGTTTCTGCCCTCACTGGTTGCCAATTCACAAGAAGCACATGAAACAAATAGAAAATATGTGCTCACTGCATCATACACAGCAAAATGGAAAATCCCCCAAACAATTAGTGAAGGAGGCCTACAGTTAAGTAACATCATACATAAAAGGTTGATCAGACCTGGTATATTGCTCAATGAAGTGAAACTTCAAAGTAAAACTCATCAAAACAGAACAAAATTATTCCACAAATCATTTGGCAGATCACTGTGACAAGTGCATTAATGGTACCAAAATGGAGTTTGGTTTGCTCATATTAGCTGGGCTCTTGGGGTCTCTGGGTCAAGTGAAGAAACAACATTTTTTTCAAGCAATGATACAAAATACAAAGAGGCTACAAACTTCAAAAAGGTGCAGATCGCACTAGCCAGGGACAGTCTCCATGCTTAACCAGCTAATCAACGCTGGCTGAGATTACATCACAGACATTAAAAGAAATGGTCAAGTGAATAAAATACCAGAGGAATGCTCTCACCTGGAAGAAGACATGACCAAATGTCATGTTTTGGCACACATGAAGGTAGATAACAGGAGGTTTTTTTTTTAATTTTTCAAATTTAAAACAGTCATCCAAATGCATTTGATTCCATCTTGACTACTGACCCCAGTTGAGAAAAAAAAAACTACAAACTTAGTTATTCTTCTACCATATCTTTCAATTGCCAAGTTGACAACCATCTCATTAAGAAATACTTAAGTTGCCCAATGACACTACACTGGCTTTCCCATAAAACAGGTCCGAGGTTTGAGCCGTTTTTACTGGGGCTATAACAATCCAATGGCAACATAAATACTGAGGTGTGGAAAAAGCTATCCAGCAATTGCGTCAAGTTGACATGAGAAAGTGCAGGTACACAGATTTCATTGGGGGAAACAGCAGACATTAATAGCCTGAATTTTGAAGGCTCCAACATGGTGAATGGCCACTGGGCTGAGATAAAATAGAACAACCAGAAGCTGGGACCTAGTACCCCAGGCTGCACAGCAGGAGGAGAACAATCTGTAGACAGTCGGAGCACCTCAAATCTGCTTCTTATGCTTCTGCAAGCAGAATGAGGGGGCAATTTTGGGTGAATGGAAGCTGAAGGGAGCGTGAGCTGTGGTTAGACAATAAGTCACTTTGGACAAGGTCACTTGGACAGGGCAACACTCTCCTCACAAAAGGCTGGAACACTGAGAAGCAATTAACTTACCATTTGTCGAGAGCAAGAACTGTGCAGCATTTTGTTGGGGTAACCATCTAATTTTATTGATCTTTTCTTCAATTTCTAAACTTTTCAAGTAGTCAAATTCAGGTTCGTGGCTTTGAAAAGTACTGTAAACATTGTATTCACCTCGGCAATGAGGCTGACTTTTGTTCTGAAAGAAATAACACAGTAAATTACAACACCAAGTACCATTCAAAGTAACCAGGATGAGTAAACTGCAGATGGTAACTGGTTCTGAAAAGATTTTCTCTGGATTGAATGTGGATTTTGTTTCCTTGCTTTTTTCACGTTCTTCTGCTGAATGAAGTTATGGATATTCACAGCCACTGTGATTTTGGTGGACTTGCAGATCTCACAGCACTTTTGAAAGATCAAACGGTTTCCCCTGCTGTCCTGACCAATACTGCTTCACTGAAGGAATTCATTATGAAATTTTACTCCGTTAGTTGCAGTGAAGGTCCAGGTAGTCGAGCGTCATGACAGAGCAGCATGTGAATACAAATCTGTCAAATTAAAAAGTGGAGACAATATGCCAGGACAGCACGAGGAGAATTCAGACAGTAAATTTTCTCAATCAGATTTCTGCACACTGAGAAAATCTGAAAACGTCCTTTGCTCACAGTCACCAAGAGATGAGAGACTGCACAAGTGGCACTCAAAATTCAAGTTGGTGGAGTTCTATCCTGCTGCCGCCTGGCATGAGTGACACAACATCCCCCATGTAAGAATGAACAGATTGGTGCTCCATTTGCTTCATCTAGAACATACTTGCTTACATCATCACAGATCCACTATCACAGCAGCACTCAGTTTTACAACAAGCAGCCCCTGAAAAGTTGGAAGCCTGAGGAACAATTCAGCTCTCTCGTCCCTCCAACTCTTCCAAACTGAAACCAGAATTCCAATTCCTACCATAATTTCAACTTAGTCACTCACTGCCAAGCACGATGAACCTGGGTTCCACCTCAAATTCCATCTACATTCAGTCGCAATGCAGTCAACACTATGGAACACATCAGCAACACACACGTCCATCCCTTTTCTAAATATAGGCATGTGGGACAACTCCCTTTCAGATTATCTGAGGTTAGACCAAAGTGTCCTTACACCAACACCTTTGTCAGTCCTTTGCAGCCACACACAACCACACTTACTGATCCAAACAGCACAATAACTTTGATGTGCAACAATAATTTTCTGGTCAAAATCCATGGATTGGACAAGCACAGCATATCCTCTGCTGGATGTCGCCTCAAAGCACTTCAGTTTCATACGCACTCAGTATCGCTAATCAGTGCAAACCAAAACCTGCTTCTTTTCCAAACGAAAGCAGAGTGAAATTGCATGGAACACTTGTAACTTAACCTTGTTAGGATAATGAGCCACACCTCAACATTTGTTCGGATACCAGACAACATCAAATGATTTTCTTCAAATTTGCAGATTTGTGAAGAAAGGACACTTGACCATAGGAGTGATTACTCTGACCACTAACTACCTTTTAAGTTAAAGCAAAATTTAATTTAAACATATAATTAACCACATTTAAAATAATAATAGCTTTACAATTATCAGTTAAACAGTTCTTAAACACAAGGAAAAACGTATACTTACAATTATACCTGCTACTAACTCCAATCAAGGAACCCAATGCCACTTATAAATTAAGTTAGCAAACAGATTGCTTGCAAAATCGTGCAGAGATTTCAGGAGAGAGAGACCGACCCTTTCAGGAGCAGAACCAATACACTTCTGCTTTCTGCCATTTTTGGAAAACATTTTGTAAAGCATTTTGTAAAACTGCTGTTCAACTTGAAATTGTTCTGTCTTGTCAGACTCAAGTTCTCGGGCAAACTGCTAAATGGCAGACAGACCTGGCTCCTCATTAATTATATCACATGTATCCCATTAAGATGTCACATGCGCTGCTTGGCTCGGACTAAATACAACTCCATATAAATTATCTACTCTCCAAGTAATCACCACCAATCTTTTTTATAAATTTAGTGTACCCAATTCATTTTTTCCCAATTGAGGTGGAATTTAGTGTTGCCAATCCACCTACCCTGCACATCTTTTGGGTTGTGGGGGCCAACACGGGCAGAATGCGCAAACTCCACACAGACAGTGACCCAGAGCCGGGATCGAACCTGGGACCTCAGCGCTGTGAGGCGGCAGGGCTAACCACTGCACCAATCACCAATCATAACAATGTTCCATTAGCCCTCCACAATTAAGCAAGTAAATGGTTAAATCAATCAGGACCTCACCTTTTACAACTTCTTAATTACAGCTTGTATTCCTCACATTACAAATAAATTGGTCAGAGGAAAGACAATCGGGAAAAGAAATTAAAACAAGAAGTGCTGCAAAGGGGAATTCAATTTTACAGAATCTACAGGGCTACTTTCGTCCCTAGTATCAAGGAAAGCCAAGAGAGGAATCATTACTGAATTTAGGAATGGCAAGTGAACCCGAGGAGAGAGGAACAGGGATGCAGTGAGGCAATCGTGATCAAAACATTGTACGGTCAAATGATAGAGACGCACAAGTAATTCAAAGAATTATGTCATCGATTGAAAACATCATGACACGAAATGGAACTTGCAATGAAAAACTGGGATAAAAACTGACATACAATTTCAGCAAATACAGGTTATTAATAATTGAAAATAGTAACAGAATTTAACAAAGTCCCAAAAACATAAACAGACCACAGGAAGGTTATTTCTGGAGGCAGAGAATTGCAAAGGATCAAATGTATGTTGAACTTCTGTTTCGGCTCCTGGGGGTTACCCAGAACACTTCTGCTATCAATATTATAAAAAGGATGTAGAAGCACTTAATGAAGTGCAGTAAGATGGAACTTAGATGACAAGCACTTAATGAAGTGCAGAAAGATGGAACTTAGATGACATAGCCATAAGGACTGAACAAGTTGAGGCTCTTACCTCTAAAACAAAATGATGTGACCTAATCAAGGTTTCTAATATTTTGGAAAAGTTCAGCGGAGTTAAACTAGTTACGAATAAATCCAATAAGGAATTCTGAAGTAATTTCTTTAATGAGAGCGGTGAAAATGTGGAAGGCCCTTCCAGATGCAATCGTAGAGGCAAATAGCATAGATGATTTTCAGGGCAAGCTAGACAAGTACATAAAGAATAAAGTTATGTTGATAAGTTTAGAAGAATTAAAATGGGAGGCAGCTCGTGAAGCACAAACAATGACATTGCCCTGTCTCTGTGAAGTAAATTCCATGTTATTCAATGAAATACAACATTTTAGCTCCAGTCTAGTTCTTCCTGGGTCTATTGTTACTGTTGGGAACAATGTAGAACTTTAATGTACAAGTTTAATTGAGAACTTTAACTGCAAGTTTTATGGATATTTGTATTTTTGTTTTAAGAAGGTGGAACATGATTTTTGAGAGCTTGGTGCCAGTTAGTCCGTAGGCACCATATGCATTTTAAATGAGGTTCTAAAACTCTTGAAACAAACATTTATTTACGTTACAAAGCGAGTAGCTTACTGAATTTAGGGGGGAAAAGTAGAAAAAAAAGTGTTGCCAGGGACACAGTCAGAAGGAAAGGAAGAAGGCTGTTCAGTCAGTGTGTCTGCCACAGAGTGAAGGCAGGTGCCTGAAACGCTCCAGTAGGAAATCCTGCTGGCAAATTGGGTTTAGGGAATGTCAATCTTCACAATTTTGAACGTATTGTTGTGGTTAAAGGAATAGTGCAAGTTTGAATTACTATCTGGTGTTTGCATTGATCTGGTTTGTATCTGGCGCTTGCCCAGTATTATCAGCTGGGATCTTAACATTAGCAACCTATGAAAATTAGGATGGTGGCTACACTGGATCAGTGAGTTCTCACAAATACTGCTCAAAACCCATCTGACACCACCAAAATGCACAAATGGTTCCTTTACACTTTATGTGAACTGGAACTGCAAGGATTTATTTTCTTTGCCTGTGTTGATGTGCTACGCAAATAACACCCACCTCTTGCTCCTGCTGGAATATGACGACTCTTCCCCCCTTGTCCCCAGTTGCTAGTAGTTCTCCAGAGTGGTTGAATTCTACTGTGGAAATAATATCAGCTGTGAAGAACAAAAAGATGGGAAAATCAGTGAAATTGATGCAGACACTTAAAAGTCAACAAAACAAAGAACACCCAAATTATTTATACCTCTAAATATTATGCAACTCTTTCTAATATAATAATATGCAAGAAATAAAAAGAGAGATTCAAATAAACCTCTCTCGAAATTCATTTGGCCACTTTTCATTGAGATTTTTGGGTCAGCTGAATCTTCATTCTGTCAAAGTCTATGGAAAATTATTTTATTTGATTATTTCAAAGAAATACCATTTTGGTAACCCAGTTACGTTTCATTTTCAACATGCAAGCTGGCAATCTTCTCGGATTACTTATCAACGGTTGTATCAACAAATATGTGCTAACTTCCATTTGAGATCTTGTACATATTAAACCAACTCCAACTCCATCTACCAACTCCAATCCAGAGCCTTTGTTTCAACCTTGGTGAAGTGTCAGCAGTGTGCAGTCTTCAATCAATTACATTGAACCAGGATAGGCTATATTTGTTCAGGTGGACAGAGAAAGATCCCAGAAAGGTGAATTTCTACCTCTTGTGCATCCTCAACCAACTTAAATTGAGATCTCATTTCGGTTTGTGGGATGTTCGGCTAACAGATTTCCATCTTACCTTGATGGTACAGTACCTAAATTCAAAACCATGTTGGCTGTTCTGAAGCACTTTTAGGTTTTGAGAGGTTGTGACTCACACAATATAAATGCACTTTCTTGAACTTTCCAAATGTAAACTCAGCAAACAGAAGTAGAAATACAATTTTCTAGCTATTTTCATCAGTGCCAGGTCTCAGAACTCTGAGGCCTTCCTGGAAGAGCCACTTTACCACAAAACCGCCATCATGATGCACGTACACAGACAGTAACGACCCCATGGGCTACTGCATATTTCACTTCCAGTCCCACTTGACCCCGAGTTGAAATACAATTGAATTAGCCAATAATTCTAAGGAAAGGACCTTGGCTGCCCAATAATTGCAGTCACCAGGTTTGCAAATTTAAACACAATTACTTTTTATTCATAATAGGAACTATAAAGAAATATGCAGCAAATACAACTGGTTAACACACACAAAGACAGACAAATACGGAGGGGAGGGGAGGGGTGAGAATCAGAAGTAAAAGGAAAAAAAAGGTCTTGGTTTCAGATGGTTGTGTTTAAGCAGACAGGAGGAGGAGAAAAGAACGATACATATGTAAATACATGACAATCACCTTTTGTAAACTATGTATTCTATTAAAAATATTTCAATATAACAAGAAAGGGAGAGGTTGGGTGTTTGGCTTTTGTAAATTGTACCTGGTTTGTGTAAACATATTTCATTATTTTGTGTTGGACAAAATGAAAAACTTGAATAAAAACATTTTTTTAAAAAGCCAGCAGCATCCAAAACGCAGGATGGGTACATAAAAAGCACTATTTTGACCCCACTTTGGCCATGCAACTGGGCAGAAATCAAGCACTGTGTTTCCCTCATGTCAAAAATGCTCCACATCCATCCCAAGATTAACACTAACCCTAATGTTATTCCTGAGCTATTTCCTTGAATGCCTATCGTGCAATATGGAAGAGACACACATCAAGCGGCGATTCCAGCACATTTGATATCAAAATGAACTTTGCATCCTGTCAGTACTCCTCGGAAACCTTTCTTGCTCCCAAATCTAAAGGCACCATCTTTTGGTCTTCCATGTGCGTGTTTTCCCAAGCTCTGCCAGACACACACTATTGCGACATGGTGGCACTATGTTTAGCACTGCTGCCATACAGCACCAGAGGCCGGTGTTTAATTTCGGCCTTGGATGACTGTGTTTGGAGTTTGCATGTACTTCCAGGGTCTGCGTGGGTTTCATCTGGGCGCTCCCGTTTCCCCCCCCCAGTCCATATATGTGCATGTTAAGTGTATTTGCCATGCTAAATTACTCCCGAGTGTCCAACGGTTAGGTGGCGTTGTGAGGACTGAGCCGGGGCTGGGCTGACGTAGGGTGCTCTTTCAGAGGGTCTGTGTAGACTTGATGGGCTGAATTACCTTCTTCTGCACTGTAGGGATTCGATGATTACCTCTTTGTATCCTCAAAATACTGGAACCAGGACACACTATATTATCGTTTCCCAGAATCTCAAACTCATGCAGCTCCTGAACTCGTGTTTTCTCCTTAGCAAAAGCTCAAGTATTTTGAAAACTCAAGTATCACGCTTGCTCCTTTCCTTTTAACATACAAAAGAGGCGGCGGCCATTTGGCCCTTCAAGCCTGCTCCACATTTCATTATGATCATGGCTCATCATCCAACTCAATCACCTGATCCTTCACCCCAAATGAGATATCTAGCTGCTTCTTGAAAACATACAATCTTTTTGCCTCAACTGTTTTCAGGAACATCCTTCCTGATTCCACCCTGTCTTGTGGTGTTAGCATATATAGGTTTCTCTGAGAACCCCCCTGAATTCTTCTAAGCTCCTGCGAACATAATCCTAAACAACTCAATCTCTCCTAATACTTCAGTCCCGCCATCCGATGAATCAATTTAGTAAAGTTTCTCAGCACTCCCTCTCTTGCAAGAACACAGTTTCTCAGGTAAGGAAACTGAAACTTCGCACAACATTCCAGATGTTGTCTCACCAACACATCCCTGCTCCTGTACTCAAATCCTCTCGCTATGAAAACCAACATACCATTTGCCTTCTTTACTGCCTGCTGCACATGCATGCTTACCTTCAGCAACTGGTGTACAAGGACATCCAGATCTCATTGCACATGCCCCTGTCCTAATTTATGGCTGTTCAGATAACAGTCTCCCTGTTTTTGCTACCAAAGTGGATAACCTTGCATTTATCCAAATTATACTGCATCTACCATTCATTTGCCCACTCACTCAATTTGTCCAAATCAAACTGAAGGATCTCTGCACCCTCCTCACAGCTCACTGTCCCACCCAATGAAATTTCTCTTTACCTTGCCTTCTGTCCTGAACTTCTCAACCTTGTCGGTCCATTGACTCAGGTTTCTGTACTTCATAAAAATACCTTTCTCACAATGAAGGCAAGAACAAAATGTGTAACCCCAATATCGGAGACAATAACCCAACAGACAACATTCCCATAGCAGCATGAGTGGAGGCATTACCCACCTCCCATTTCACAATGACCAGGGCAAGAGGAATCTTCAAAAAAAGACAGAATCTCACCCTCGGCAAAACTAAATCAAACGTCACTTTCCACAGCCAATTGCCACCCACTCTTGTATCTATTTTTGGAGATATTAGCAAAGCTCTTAATCATTATTCTGTCACATCAGAGTAAATATCTCCCTTCAAATGGCAATCAAAGTCATTCAACCCTTTATTATCGTAATTAAAATTTTAAAAAGACAAGTGAATCTGAATTATAATTTAAAATATCAAAGTAACTGATGGAAGTGGTTAAAATCCTGACACTGGCCTTCTCATTAATCCTCAAACTGCAATCCCTTCTACCACCTTGAACATTCACTCCCTCCACTACAGACACATCGACAAGTTGCACTCCAATAACTCACCAAGGCTCCTTCAACAGCACCTCCCAAACTGCAGCCTCCAACACCTTGAAGGACAATAACACCAGATGCACCATCAGCTGAAAGTTGCCCCCGCCCACAAGCCAAGCACAGTCCTGACATTGAATTATATTGCTGTTCCTTCACAGCTGCTGGGTCAAACCCCAACTACACCGTGGGTGCACGTACACTACACCGACTGCAGCAGTTCAAGGCAGCTGCTCACCACTACCTTCTCAAGGGCTGTCATGGATGGGCAATAAATGCTGACCTGGCCAGAGGGGTCCACATTCCTTTAACAAAAATAAAGTCAGATTTTTGCTTTAATTTTAGGTATTTTAACTGCAGTTGCAGTGTTCGAATAATTTCAGAATAATAACCTCATGGAAGCAGACATAGTTCCACCCTAAGGTTACAGCAAATTTGACAAACCCATAGTCCTCACAGGACGATGGCATGGGGTGATAAAACATCCACAGTATTGATTCCTGAACAACACGGAATAACCTCTCATGTACTGTTTAGCTCTGGGTAACTGAGATCAGAGTCTGACTCCGTAATGACCACCACATTCAGATTCACTAACATGCCAATCCAATACAAGTCGTAGTTCAAACATGAAAAGCCCACACCATCGATATCACATCCCTGCCAGGTAAAATTCTGCAGCTGACCGTGCTGCAACTTCACGTTCATTCGTCTACATTTCTTGCGCAATGACAGATCATGATGGAAATTAATAATCGCACATCTATTTCCAGCAGCTTGAAATGTTTAAGTTTGGATGCTTACCGATATCCTTAAGAGTCCAGTCAACTATACAGAGCATGCACAGCTTTGCTTCAATGAGTCATGTTGGGTACTGAACAGATCAGTAACTGAGTACAAGCTTGTCATCAGCTTTTATGGGTACCAGCATATAAAAGGAAAAGCAATAATCATGAACGCAAATGTGCTTTAAAATGTGTTTATTCACTGCCTAAAATTGCTCCAAGTCATTTGTCCTATCATAAAGTTCAAAGTACAGCTGCCTAACCCAAGTTTGAAAGAAACCCAAATTATACTGCGGAGGCCTTTTTCATAATTCAGGTGCATAATAGTCAATTTTAACATCCTTACAGCCTTTAGCCCAACTGACAACACTGCTGAAACACTGGACGCGATCACCTTCCTCTTTTGCATGGTTTTAGAAGCAGAAGCTATCAAGAAAGTTTTAAAATCTTTCCGCAACCAGTCCAATGCCCTGCAGGACAGCAAGTGTAACTCCAGGATCTCAACCTCAAACTTGAGTGAGTCACAGCCTTCAGGTACAATGAGCAAAGTACACAGACTTTCTTTCACCTTTTTAAGACTACATCGCAACTACCCTCAAATGTTCATAATTACTCTGTGTAAACATCATGTTGCAGACCTCCCAAAGTTTGAGAATCTTTGTGCAGTCCAGTGAAAAACATACCGGCTCCCAGCCTTCGCCCATCATGAATTGCATGGCACACTGTATTAAATGTTGTAAAATATTGAGAATTAATTAATAATTATCTTTATTAGTGTCACAAGTAGCTCACATTGACATTGCAGTGAAGTTACTGTGAAAATCCCCTAGTCGCCACATTCTGGTGCCAGTTCGGGTACATGGCCGAGTATTCAAAATCTCCAATTCACCTAACAAGCATGTCTTTCGGGAATTGTGGGAGAAACCGGTAAGCACAGTGATTAGCACTGTTGCTTCACAACCTGGGTACCAGCTTCGATTCCCGGCTTGGTTCACTGTCTGTGCAGAGTCTGCACGCTCTCCCCATGTCTGCGTGGGTTTCCTCCGGGCGCTCCGGTTTCCTCCCACAAGTCCCGAAAGACGTGCTGTTAGGTAATCTGGACATTCTGTATTCTCCCTCTGTGTACTCGAACAGAGGCCGGAATATGGTGACCAGGGATTTCCACAGTAATGTCATTGCAGTGTTAATGTAAGCCAACTTGTGACAACAAAGATTATTATATAATTAAGGAGACAGATTGACCATCACTGGGTCAAAGTTTCAGTGCAGCTGCATTCCCTTCACAAAAAAACAAACAACACTGAGCAAGTCTATGACCCAGTTCAAAATATTTTAAGCTACCAACTAGTCGAGTGTGTTCAACAGCAGGCAGGTTGAAACAATAGACACGCACGACAAATGTCACGTTATATTCATAAAATCCTGAAGTGGTTAAACCCTTGACTCACCCAAAAAAACAACATCCCATACCTTGGTCATAGGATGCAGTGGACATCAGCGTATTTAGGCTGGAGAAAGACGACTTAATTGACTGGGAGAAATGACAGGGGAAACATTTCATCGTCCGCAGCACTCTAATGCGCTTGTGGATTCTCATTTGTTAACACCACGCCCCAAAACAAAAAACATGAATAAGGCCTTTCAATCTTTTATACAGTTTCAAGATGCAGTTTCTTGTGTTGCAACAGCAACATGCATGACATGCATTCACCAACAAAACAGCCGCCTTCTCCCTTTATTCCTCTCTTGCCAAGCGTGCTATTTTTACGGTAATCCCCGAGCTGCAGGAGTGTCAAAAGAGAGAGAAAAACAGCGAACCGTGCTGTCAAGATTTCTTTCCCCCACAATGCAGGATTCAGCTGTCTGCTTCTGTGATAGCAGTATTCAAGTAGAGAGCAGCTCAAATTCCAACAACAGACTCTTTTCTCTCGACACCACAACCATTCAAAACTGAAGTAACAATTGGTTTCCTGCAGAATATTTATGATGGTTTTCTTCACCCCTTCACAATGCCAACATTCATAACAGCATGGATCAGTGCAAACGTGCACTGCTGCTGTGCTTTCCAAGGTTAATATGACGTCACCTCTGCTCCCAGACCTCAGCGACTCCCTGCAAACCCTTTCCACTTCCATCTGCACCAACTATTTAAATATTCTGACTTGAAACATAATGGTTAGAATTAAACCGAATAGGTTGCATACTTCTGCACGGAATTACTAAATTTTGTGTTTTAGTCAGTTACATGGTTATGTTTAGTGACCACTCATTGGTATAAAGACAATTGAAATTGAAAAAGGTCAAACTAAAATTCCAAATTAAATCTTGAAGTAGTATTTCACAAAATTTAAACTATTTACAAACGATTTAATTATCACAGGATTATGTCATGGTTTATCGATTAATCAAGTTTGGAACAATGGCCAAAGCAGTTGTTCCTTCCCTTCTCACCCAATTTAAGAGCACACAAATTAGGAAAGGCCACTTGATCCAGTTCACTTAAATACAAGATCCCCATTTTAAGTTGCCTCATTCAGCATAATTCTGCTTCAGCATCAGATACAAGGGGGCCATTTGGCACACTTGCGGTTGACTGACTAGTTTAGCACCATTTTGGAGCAGATTTTCTCTCACTCTTCCTCTCCAGCTTCTTCCTTGATCCTTGCCTCACTCCCTGCCTCACTTACCTGGCTCTTAAACACAACCTAAACACAGCCTGGCATTTCCCCACTGTTATGGGCCAAGATTTGGAGAACTCCAAAATATATCATGGAGATCACCTGACCCACGACTTTTACTAGATTGTGGTATGGGGAGCACACGGCCCACTCTGCAGGTGTGGTGCAGCAGAAATGGAAAAGTATTTTTTAAAGCAAAACAATGTTTTTTCTATGAACTCAGTTAACCTTTTTAAAACATAGTGAACATCTTAGCAACCATCAATTCAAATACAATCCCGAAAGAATACAACATTCTAAGTAATCCTTAAACTTTCCTTTTAACATCCATAAGACATAAAAAAACCTTCCAAAAGAAGCACATCAGGTTTAAATTCTTTACTGAGAGCAGTTATCACTCTGAATTCACCAAATGATCCAGAGATAGTCTTTAGATTGCAGAGAGATCAAAATTACACCTTTCTTGGCTGGCTGCAGCTCCAACACTAAAAACAAAACTAAAAAACACAGACACACCCAAAGCGAAACTAAAGAGCAGAGCCAGAGCTCAGCTCCAACCACACTGACATCACTGCAGCTACTTGAGCAGACAAACATTTCTCAAAGTGACAATCCTGTGACAACACCTACTGACCATTCATCTGGTACCACCACCGACCCCACTCCACCCATTTACCCAGCGCCAAAGATGTGTACGTTACGTGGGTTTACGTGGAACACAGAGTTACAGAGGTGGGATGTGGGTCGAGGAAAGGTGATCTTTCCAAGGATCGGTGCAGACTGGATGGACCGAATGGCCTCCTTCTCCACTGGAGGGATTCTACGATTCTCTAGAGGGAAGTAGAAAATGACATCCAGTGACCAGTCCAAACAAGTGGTTGAAAATCTAACTGAGATTGACTGAAGCTTTGGAGTCCTCTCATGGTTATTGGAAGTGGTGAAATTGCTCAGGGTTTGGGTTGCTTCACTGTCTTGTCCCTTTAGGTAGCCTATTTAAGTTATTTAAGGTACTGTAACCACGCTGGCAAACTTTGTTCAAAGCAGATGGATCAAATAGTAGGTTTAGGTTCCTGCTCTGCAACCTGCTTTATCTATGTGACATGGTAACAGCTGAGGTGTGGAGGTAAGAGACCTTCATTCATTTTGTGCTTTGCTGCTCTCTTTCCTGGTGACCCTTCCCTTCTGCCTGGCACTTCCCTCCCCGGCCTTCCCATCCACATCCCCTCTTACTGCTTTGCTTGATCACTCCCTTGCATCACCCCATTCCTCCCAAATTTCGGCAAGGAGGGGATGAGATTTGGCGAGTTGGGTGCGGCAAGAGACAGCAAGGACAAGCATCCAGTGAGTGGAGCTAGGTACGGAGGGCTAGCATATTTCTTTTAGTAATTTAAATTGCACATTTTGTTTATGAACGATGAAATTTAAGAAAATACAATATTTCAACTATCAGGGCACAATGTTCTAACGTTTTCTCTAACAAGGTACATCCTAACTACAGCTTTAACACTGATTGCATTGGCAGGAAATCTGACGCGTTTCAACATTTTTCTTTTGAAATTTCACTTCTTGGGAACACAACTGTCATGTTAAGCGAGGAATTACAGGACTGCACTGGATATTTTTCAATCAGATCTGCAAAGTGACGTGCTGAATTTCTCCACAGGACAAACTACAGTATTAAGCTACTTACAGAGTAAGCAGCAACAGTAATACAAGAGCATGACTGCAGATTTCATGGACAGCGATTTGCCTCCAGGCAGTCAAAAGAGAATAAGAGAGGTAGGTGAGCACTTTGGTGATAGTGACCACAATTCAGTTACGTTTACTTTAGCAATGGAAAGGGATAGGTATATACACCACAGGGCAAGAGTTATACCTGGGGGAAAGGCAATTATGATGCAATTAGGCAAGACTTAGTTTGCATAGGATGGGGAAGGAAACTGCAGGGGATGGGCACAACTGAAATGTGGAGCTTATTCAAGGAACAGCTGCTGCGTGTCCTTGATAAGTATGTACCTGTCAGGCAGGGAGGAAGTGGTCGAGCGAGGGAACCGTGGTTTACTAAAATAGTTGAATCACTTGTCAAGAGGAAGAAGGAGGCTTATGTAACGATGAGACGTCAAGGTTCAGTTAGGGCGCTTGAGAGTTACAGGTTAGCCAGAAAGGACCTAAAGAGAGCCAAGAGCCAGGAAGGGACATGAGAAGTCCTTGGCAGGTAGGATAAAGGAAAACCCTGAAGCTTTCTGTGGATATGTCAGGAATAAAAGAATGACTAGGCTAAGAGTAGGGCCAGTCAAGGACGGTAGTGGGAAGTTGTGTGTGGAGTCCGAGGAGATAGGAGAGGTGCTAAATGAATATTTTTCATCAGCTGAGGAGTGGCAAATTGAGTTTAATGCAGAAAAGTGTGAGGTGAATCATTTTGGAAGGAGTAACAGGAAGACAGAGTACTGGGCTAATGGTAATATTCTTGGTAGTGTGGATGAGCAGAGAGATCTCGGTGTCCATGTACATAGATCCCTGAAATTTGCCACCCAGGTTGAGAGGGTTGTTAAGAAGGCGTACGGTGTGTTAGCTTTTATTGGTAGAGGGATTGAGTTCCGGAGCCATGAGGTCATGTTGCAGCTGTATAAAACTCTGGTGCGGCCGCATTTGGAGTATTGCGTGCAATTCTGGTCGCCGCATTATAGGAAGGATGTGGAAGCATTGGAAAGGGTGCAGAGGAGATTTACCAGGATGTTGCCTGATATGCAGGGAAGATCTTATGAGGAAAGGCTGAGGGACTTCAGGCTGTTTTCGTTAGAGAGAAGAAGGTTAAGAGGTGACTTAATTGAGGCATACAAGATGATCAGAGGATTAGATAGGGTGGACAGTGAAGAGCCCTTTTCCTCAGATGGTGATGGCAAGCACGAGGGAACATAGCTTTAAATTGAGGGTAGATAGATATAGGACAGATGTCAGAGGTAGGTTCCTCACTCAGAGTAGCAAGGGCGTGGAATGCCCTGCCTGCAACAGTAGTGGACTCGCCAACATTAAGGGCATTTAAATGGTCATTGGATAAACATATAGTTGATAATTGAAAATGAAAAATGAAACAAAATGAAAATCGCTTATTGTCACGAGTAGGCTTCAATGAAGTTACTGTGAAAAGCCCCTAGTTGCCACATTCCGGCGCCTGTCCGGGGAGGCTGGTACGGGAATCGAACTGTGCTGCTGGCCTGCTTGGCCTGCTTTAAAAGCCAGCGATTTAGCTCAGTGAGCTAAACCAGCCCCTGAATAGTGTAGACGGGCTTTGGACTGGTTTCACAGGTCGATGCAACATCAAGGGTCGAAGGGCCTGTACTGCGCTGTAATGTTAGACTGTTCTGTTGTTCATCTCACAAAACAATGATAAAAACAGAGAATAGAGGCTTCAGGCTTCATGACCTTTCACATGCTTGGGCACTTCACAGCCAATGAATTGCTTTTGAAATACAGTCACTTTTGTCATGCTGGAAACACAGCAGCCAATTTGCACACAGCAAGCACTGACAAACAGCCAGCTATGTTGCTAACTGTGTGGCTGATCCAGAATAGTCCGAGTATCCAGAGATGTTTCTCCACTTGCCAAACAGTAAGGAGGCTCCGAAAACTCCAACTCCTCCCAGTGACACCCAACAGAGTAGCCCAGGTGAACATCAAGTGTACAGGGATTACACAGGGAAACCTGTGGGCTTTTGGGGCAGCACAGTAGCACAGTGGTTTGCACTGTTGCTTCCAGCGCCAGGGTTCCAGGTTCGATTCCCTGCTTGGGTCACTGTGTGGAGTCTGCACATTCTCCCAGTGTCTGCGTGGGTTTCCTCCGGGCGCTCCGGTTTCCTCCCACAAGTCCCGAAAGACGTGCTTGTTAGGTGAATTGGACATTCTGAATTCTCCCTCGGTATACCCGAACAGGCACCATAGTGTGGCGAATATTGTGACATTAATAAAGATTATTATTATTACTCTACTTTCCTCTCCATAGGTGCTGTTAGACCTGCACAGTGTTTCCAGCATTGTCTGTTTTTAATTAATGTTTTGCTTCAGTAATAATTGCTTGTACTCCAGTGTCATAGTGAGGGAGTGTTGCAGTACCAGCCAGTGAACTAAGGCCCCATCTGCCCTCTTATATGGACATCAAAATTCCCTTAGGTCTGTTCCATGGACACACAAAATGAATCCCGCAACTAACTGCACCAGAAATGTTGCTTACCATTGTCACGTCATTGTTTGTGGAAGCTTGACTGCATTCAGAATTTGACTACAATACAACAGTTGTGATTCCAATGTACACGAGTGCCAAGCACAAAATGAATGAAGGTCTCTTACCTCCACACCTCAGCTGTTACCATGTCACATAAATAAAGCAGGTTGCAGAGCAGAAACATAAAACCTCCTACTATTTGATCCATATGCTGCTTTGAACAAAGTTTGCCAGCGAGGTGACAGTACCTTAAATAACTTAAATAGGCTACAAAAGGAAAAGACGGTGAAGTAACCCAAACCCCGAGCAATTTCACCACTTTCAATAATCATGAGAGGACTCCAAAGCTTCAGTCAATCTCAGTTAGATTTTCAACCAGAGTTTGGACTGGTCACTGGATGGTAAATGTGGGTCATTTTCTATCCTGATTCTGACACCTGAACTGCCACCCTGGCGAGATCAGCGAATCAACCAGCAATTGAACTTGGAGTTTCACGTTCTGTGTGGCTGGCTATCACCACAGAGCATTGTGAATGTACTCATCCAATAATGTCGGTAGCAACATTAAAATCTTCTAAATGCTGCTCAATCACGATCAAACTCAAAGACTGTAACAAATGCCCCTTTAAGACATGATATTCAATCAAAGATGTTCTCCAGCATTAGAATATAAAATAATTAACCTCTTTGAACTGCAATCCAAAATGAACATGTGTAAATCGTTGAGTCACCACACCAGAACATCCATTTGGAGTAGCTTTAGTGAAGGAACCTGATTTTCAAACTTGCACTCCTCCTGTTAAGCCACATGCATCTTTCGCCAAGGTTTGCCTACGTGAAGGTGCCTGCACATCAACGGTATTTTAATTGTTCAAAAATGAAACGGTCAAACGGTTGTGAAAAATCAATATCTATCATTATATTGCACCTTGCAAGTTTGCAGGATTTCTCAACGTCCTTTATGGCGAATCAAGTATTTTGAAAGTGCAGTCATTGTTGCAATGTTGATAACACTGTACATCAAACTGCACAAATAGTAACAGTAACCTGATTATTTCCTTTGTGATGTTGACTAAGAGATAAATATTGGCCAAAAGGAATAATTTCCGTGCTCTTCTTCACAATAGTGCCTTGGGATATTTAATACCCACCTGAGGGGGGCAGCAGGGCAACCATTTGGTCTCATTTGAAAGACGGCATGAGCAACAATGCAACACTCCCTGCGGAAAGCATTCGATTTTCATCTTCAAGATCTTCAAGACTTGAACCCACAAACCTCTGACCAGAGGCAGCGTGTTAGCAGCCGAGCCACAGTGGTCACTGGAGCCCTGTCAATATCAATGCAAGTTCTTCTTTTCAAAATACAGCTTTAGGTCATGGTGAGTGGTTATGTGAATTGCAGTTCCTTTTTACAGTGGATCAAGATGCAGGTTATTCACAAGAAACATGTAAAGCCAGACTGCTTTCTGGTCAGAGCAGATTTAAACCAATTCAATAACTTCACATTCAAGCATCTCCCCAGCTCTCACAGCACACATCCAGGAAGAAAGAGACCCATGTAGAATCACAGTTGTACTTCCACACATAAACATTCCCACGGTAGCACAGTGGTTAGCACAGTTGCTTCACAGCTCCAGGGTCACAGGTTTGATTCCCGACAGTGACGTCTATGCAGAGTCTGCACGTTCTCCCCGTGTCTGCGTGGGTTTCCTCCGGGTGCTCCAGTTTCCTCCCACAGTCCAAAGATGTGCAGGTTCGGTGGATTGGCCATGATAAATTGCCGAGTGTCCAAAAAGGTGGGGTGGGGTGGGGTTACTGGGTTACAGGGATTAGGGTGGAGGTATGGGCTTAGGTAGGGTCCTCTTTCCAAGGCCGGTGCAGACTCAATGGGCTGAATGGCCTCCTTCTGCACCGTAAATTCTATGATTCATTACCCCAAGAAGGACTTGGCATTCCTCGTATTATGATCGCAGGGTGTTCCACAGTGCTTATTATTTATAAATTGAATAGTTTTAAGCTGATGCAACAACTAGTTTACAGGCATCCAGGTGACACAAACTTGACAATGGGCAGGTAGTTCAGTTAAGTGGTGGTTTCAGTCAAACGAGTAACCTTTCCAGCACACTGGGGAATACCCTGCTCTTTTTCAAATTGTCCCATATCATCTTTTAATCCACCAGAGTAGCAAAATAGAGACTCAGTTTAATATTTCATCTGAAAGATGAATCATAAAATCAGAACTCTTCAAACTAATACTATAATTTGCTTCACTTCCCACTAGCTTATCTGAATTACTCATGCTTTCCTTCTCCCAATATATCTAGCCCTTTTCCTCTCGTGGAGGCACCGACTTTTATTGCTTCTATGGGCGCAAACAACCTTCGTGCTAATGCCATTCATTTACATAAGAGACAGAGTTTGAGAAGCTATTTTTAAACAAGATCACAGCAAACTCAACCCAATCTATACATAGCGGGGTCCGGCAGGGTTAACGAATAGGAGTTTGAACCCTACCAGAGTGTGCACTTCCAAGCCAAGTGTTGTGCCCAACATCAGCACAAACGACAGATTCTAAATCAAACCTCCGAGCCTGTACATTTCAGTGTCACAACACGTGGGACCTTTTTCATGCGGCAAGCTCTGAGAATGGAATTGACTGCCATCAGCAAAGGGGACTTTACCCGCCACTCCCTTACTGTTCACCATGCTTCAAAATTGTTAATTCTGAATGCAAGCAGCAATTTCCTTTCAGCTAAAAGCAAACACAAATAGGCTGACAACTGACGGTTACTGAGCTGTTGCTGCTTCAATGTTCTTCCAGGATCAGGCGCTCCCAGATTTATACAAAAGTTGCAGTCCCTGAAGATCAACAAAGCCATTCAAAAACAGAGACCAAATCTAATAGAAAAGAGACTCAAAACAGCACGTCTGTTCTGGGTCAGGAACTGCAAAATATTTGTTTCAATTGTTAGAGAGGGCGCAGGGGAGAAGCACTTTTCTAAGATGTGGAATAATGCTACTGCTTCTCTGCCAAGTCTCAGAGGATAGCTTCTCAAAGAGCATTAGAAACGAATAGCAGCAGAATATTATAATTACAACTCTTCCCACAAACTAAAATGAAAGCTGAGATCTCAACCATTTAAATGGGTCAGTTTTAATCATCACGATCTGGGAGCAAAGATGAAAACTTGGCTTTTCAATTCTTCAGAAATAAATGTTTTTTATGAACACCATGAGCAACACCCACACAACAGCAGTAATATTCAGAGCTCACAGCAGAAGCAGCAACATCCACAGATCACGTTGTCTAATTTGACCTATGACAGTCTCCAACATTTCATCAGCAAAGCATCATTTGATGCAGTTACTGGCAAATCCATTTTGGACTCCAGTATCAGCAGGGAGAACATCACACAGGAGGTTTGTGTTGAGCAAAGAGGGAGAAAACAGATTGGAGAACTGAAGCATGCATCAGTGAACATCAATGCACAGCAGAATTCGGCACAAAAAAACTGACTCGGTGTTAACCCTCCAAGTAAAATTCAAAAATAGAGTAGACTGCCAGCAGCTCATTGTAACCCACGTACCGCTGAAGTGCTCTGCAACACCTCCTTCCAACCATCACGTACAACATTAATACATCAAAAGCTCACTCCAACCTTTGTGAATTTACATCTTCAACAAAATTACACAATTTTGTTAGAATCGGAGTAGTTTGCAGTCTATGGCAGTTGCTGAACCCCTGCTTCTTTCAACTTCTTTGCGGTTATTGGATGCAATAAATTTTAAGTAGACAATGCCAGCTTGAAGCAGCTCAGAATAGAAGCACTGACCCACTGATCAACATTTCCAGGTTGGTGGGCACCTTCCACTAACCCTCTCCACTAGATCCTTGAAATTCATCAGTGGCTTCTTAAATTGCAGCCCAACACACAATTGGTAACCAAGTTATTTGTTATGGTTGTAGGCCACAATATTACATGTCCAAGAACAAGTCTGACCTTCACAGAGACATTATACAACTGGCTCAAACTTTTGGATATGGGAAAAGGGGTGGAAGAGATGTGTTGGAAAGACACCGGTGTTCCCATCCTTAATCGTGATCCAGTATTTATTTAATGCACCCTTGTTCAGAGGAGCACAGGACTAAGTTTGCCAAGAGAGGCCTTTAACTGAATCTCAAACTGGAAGAGTGACCATGAGTCCGACACCAGGGATATCACAGGTCCTTTTAGAATGAATTACAATCTCACACGAAGGGATGAACAATTTTAAAATGCTTTTCACACATGCTTGACACCTCTCAGCCCTAGGTGGAAAAATTGGTTACTCTTTCCTTGACAGCTGCTCTCCTGTACTCAGGGAATAGGATGTGATGAGTGGGAAGAGCTGAGAATTAATCACGAGTGGGAGAATGAAAGAGGCATGAAGAATCAGGCACTCCTTGGGTTCCGCTTGAATTCTGGAGCACCATCTGTCAAGTCAGCCCATGTTATCACTCGACCCATTCCCCTGTTGCTATCAACACAATACAAAAGAAAGCCTTGCACTCAAATCAATACATTTTCATGCTCCAGCATAAATATGGTGCTACTTTTAACTTATACAGTACAGTGCCTCAACTTCTGCTATTGTGGTCACTTCCACCTCGGATAATCCAGCTAAAAATCTGAGACAAGACCCAAGAGCTACGGCTGCATACAATTAGACCTACGACTTTCTACCTGACACATTTTGCAACTGTCTCAAGCTTCACCAACAGCTGTGCAGGTGGCAAGCTGAGACAGGAATATTCTAGTTATGAATAAGAAAATATTCAGCCTGGTACGTTTCTTGCACTGTTGCCAAATTGACATGCTTCAAATGAACATCAGTTAGTGTAGATTTAAATGTTCAATTTATGAACAGCTGGAGCACCACAATGGTCATGAAAATCAGCAACAAACCAGTGGCAGTCCAATTTGCCAAAAGCCACTAGCAGCGTAATACTTGCAGGATGGTTGCACCGGAGAGAAAAGCAAGGTGAGCATTTTATCATTTGGATGTTGTGGTGAATTAATGGAATCATTCCAGGGCCAACCTGCAACAGACTGTAATAGTTTGCATTTACTGTGCCAATGCCTACCATGGAAACACATCCTGTCCTGACTAGTACAGCAGTCTTTTCATTTCCGATTGTTTCCCCTTCCTGCTGAAGGTGCTTATGTGTGCGAAGTACTGTTCCCAAGCCATCCAGTACCTCGCCCAAGTGGCTGTTCTCCAGTGTGAAGCCACAAAGTGTTTTGCAGACAATTCAGCCACCAAAGAAATCACAGCTCAGTCCAACTCTCTCTCACTTGCAGAAATGACCGAATACAGGTATAACGCAGAAATCTTGACGAATGTCCTCTTTTGGTCATTTCCAGTAGCCCAACTCTTGCCCCCAGCCAAGTCAAACAAATCAGAGGGAACTGGGAATCACAAAAGGGATTTTGGACTTCACACAGCTGTTGGGGGAGCACCCAAAAGCTTCCAATTTGCTTTACTGCACAGGAATGCTGGGGCTTGGAAGTCAAGTGTTGTTGCCAGTATCACCTGGGTGAGCAGCAACACTGGCACACGAGTTGGAATCATCTGCACAAAATTCTTGCGCAAAGACTATTTACAGTTATGTCCTTGTGGAAATCAGGAAAGAGGATAACGGTCGAGAATCCAGTGATTCAAAATGAATTCTTCCAGAACATGACCATGTGGCAGTACAGTATCTACTCAGCATCATGTGGAAGTTGCAGGTCCAAGTTAATTCCAATGAGACTTGGAAGATAACCAGCCCCATTATGCTTTAGGACGATATCCATTCCCACAATAATAAGAACATAGGAACTAGGAGCAGGAGTAGGCCATCTGGCCCCTCGAGCCTGCTCCGCCATTCAATGAGATCATGGCTGATCTTTTGTGGACTCAGCTCCACTTTCCGGCCTGAACACCATAACCCTTAATCCCTTTATTCTTCAAAAAACTATCTTTACCTTAAAAACATGTAATGAAGGAGCCTCAACTGCTTCACTGGGCAAGGAATTCCATAGATTCACAACCCTTTGGGTGAAGAAGTTCTTCCTAAACTCAGTCCTAAATCTACTTCCCCTTATTTTGAGGCTATGTCCCCGAGTTCTGCTGTCACCCGCCAGTGGAAACAACCTGCCCGCATCTATCCTATCTATTCCCTTCATAATTTTAAATGTTTCTATAAGATCCCCCCTCATCCTTCTAAATTCCAATGAGTACAGTCCCAGTCTACTCAACCTCTCCTCGTAATCCAACCCCTTCAGCTCTGGGATTAACCTAGTGAATCTCCTCTGCACACCCTCCAGCGCCAGTACGTCCTTTCTCAAGTAAGGAGACCAAAACTGAACACAATACTCCAGGTGTGGCCTCACTAACACCTTATACAATTGCAACATAACCTCCCTAGTCTTAAACTCCATCCCTCTAGCAATGAAGGACAACATTCCATTTGCCTTCTTAATCACCTGTTGCACTTGTAAACCAACTTTCTGTGACTCATGCACTAGCACACCCAGGTCTCTCTGCACAGGGGCATGCTTTAATATTTTATTGTTTAAATAATAATCCCATTTGCTGTTATTCATACCAAAATGGATAACCTCACATTTGTCAACATTGTATTCCATCTGCCAGACCCTAGCCCATTCACTAAACCTATCCAAATCCCTCTGCAGACTTCAGTATCCTCTGCACTTTTCGCTTTACCACTCATCTTAGTGTCATCTGCAAACTTGGACTCATTGCCCTTGGTCCCCAACTCCAACTCATCTATGTAAATTGTGAACAATTGTGGGCCCAACACGGATCCCTGAGGGACACCACGAGCTACTGATTGCCAACCAGAGAAACACCCATTAATCCCCACTCTTTGCTTTCTATTCATTAACCAATCCTCTATCCATGCTACTACTTTACCCTTAATGCCATGCATCTTTATCTTATGCAGCAACCTTTTGAGTGGCACCTTGTCAAAGGCTTTCTGGAAATCCAGATATACCACATCCATTGGCTCCCCGTTATCTACTGCACTGGTAATGTCCTCAAAAAATTCCACTAAATTAGTTAGGCACCACCTGCCCTTTATGAACCCATGCTGCGTCTGCCCAATGGGACAATTTCTATCCAGATACCTCGCTATTTCTTCCTTGATGATAGATTCCAGCATCTTCCCTATTACCGAAGTTAAGCTCACTGGCCGATAATTTCCTGCTCTCTGCCTACCTCCTTTTTTAAACAGTGGCGTCACGTTTGCTAATTTCCAATCCACCAGGACCACCACAGAGTCTAGTGAATTTTGGTAAATCATCACTAGTGCATCTGCAATTTCTCTAGCCATCTCTTTTAGCACTCTGGGATGCATTCCATCAGGGCCAGGAGACTTGTCTACCTTTAGCCCCATTAGCTTACCCATCACTACCTCCTTAGTGATAACAATCCTCTCAAGGTCCTCACCTGTCATAGCCTCATTTCTATCAGTCGCTGGCATGTTATTTGTGTCTTCCACTGTGAAGACCGACCAAAAAACCTGTTCAGTTCCTCAGCCATTTCCTCGTCTCCCATTATTAAAATTCCCTTCTCATCCTCTAAAGGACCAATATTTACCTTAGCCACTCTTTTGTTTTATATATTTGTAAAAACCTTTACTGTCTGTTTTTATATTCTGAGCAAGTTTACTCTCATACTCTATCTTACTCTTCTTGATAGCTTTTTTAGTAGCTTTCTGTTGCCCCCTAAAGATTTCCCAGTTCTCTAGTCTCCCACCAATCTTTGCCACTTTATATGCTTTTTCCTTCAATTTGATACTCTCCCTTATTTCCTTAGATATCCACGGGAGATTTTCCCTCTTTCTACCGTCCTTCCTTTTTGTTGGTATAAACCTTTGCTGAGCACTGTGAAAAATCGCTTGGAAGGTTCTCCACTGTTCCTCAACTGTTCCACCATAAAGTCTTTGCTCCCAGTCTACCTTAGCTAGTTCTTCTCTCATCCCATTGTAATCTCCTTTGTTTAAACACAAAGCACTAGTATTTGATTTTACCTTCTTACCCTCCATCTGTATTTTAAATTCCACCATATTGTGATTGCTCCTTCCGAGAGGATCCCTAACTATGAGATCATGAATCAATCCTGTCTCATTACACAGGACAAGATCTAGGGCCGCTTGTTCCCTCGTAGGTTCCATTACATACTGTTCTAGGAAACTATCGTGGATAATATACAAGCTTAAAATAGAAGCAAGACCTCTTATTTGCCAAATTAAAATTATCGATACAAAGGCACATGACTGTGCCTGGAAGATTCAAACAGCAATCCCTTGAAACTAGATGTGGATGCACATGTACAGGGCGGCACGGTTTATGCAAAGTGACACTATCAAAAACACCCTGCTCGACTGCAGACACACTTCAAGTCATCCACAGCAAAACCCAACCCAGATGTCACTTGCTACTCATGTCAAGTGGCTTTTTTAAAGACTTAGCTGTCCCTCCATGAAACACCTCCCAAAAGGCATGTTCGAGCATCAGGCACTGAGCCGCTGGGAACCTTGTACAGTGAATGGTCACAAGTCTCCCCATTTGGATTTCAGAACAAGCGTTCAAACAAAATGATCAACTTGGCCTCTTACTGAAAATCTCACGATCAAAATACCAAACTGCTATTCACCACTATTTTCTGCACTGCAACTGTGGGGTGGGAAGATTTCTGTCCACGCTGATTAAAATCTAAGAAGCAAATATGTCGTCCAGGTGCAGAGCATTTGGTCTTCCAACTCGCCCAGTGCAGATTTGTTGGTGATCCAAGATTAATTAGTTTTGAACTTTGCTCCTTCAAAATCTATAATCCCACAATCTAGACTACTTGCGTTCAAAGTCCAAAGAGGGAAAATTATTTCATCATAGTCAATTATTAAGTCGCCGATAACAGTATGTTAATCACTCGGGTAATGCCAGGCTTTTACTGTTTACTCAGAAGATCACACCTCATTATCGTGCAATTCTACCTTGAACTCCTGTTGGATTGCAATTTGCACTACACAGCAATCACTTTATAATAAACATGCTCAAGAAGTAAAAAGCACCCCGTTAAATGGAATCAAGGCATGCTGACAAAATTGTGCCAGAAACGTGGTCCGTTTCAGCACTAGATGAGATGTAACAGGAAGAATTTGCTCAAGCTGTCACTTTAGTGACCATGATACTGCACCGAAACTGCCACTGATGGCTCAGGAGAGGTGGAGCAGCAAATGATGGGGAGGAAGAATGGGAATAGGAGCTGGTCATTTGAGGCTTTGTGCTCGATCCAAAAGATGGAGATAGCTTGGTGATCATATTGCCACAAGAATTCAGATTCGCACTGCAAAACTCTCTCGCCATGGAGGGCTGCTGTGGTATAAACCGCTGTATGATTTGATCATTTTTAAACGAGAATTTATTTTAATGAGTCACATTCTTCATATCTGACTTTTCAGTGCATGGTTTAAATAAAGCTGGTTACATTGCACACAGTTTTTCTTATTTTATTCAACAATGATTTGCACAGCCCCATTGCATCATTACATCCCAGCTCCTTTCAACCGTTTAAAGAGTTGAGTGGCAACAGTGTTCACACCAACATACCCACTAACAGCAGTGAGGAGTGTACTCAGACATGGCTTCATAACCCTTCAATGCTCTTAGCTTTTTCACGATGTTAGCATTACAATACACCGACTGCTCATGTTTGAAACAGCTATGGATCTAAACATTTCTTTACCTGTGTGCCCATTTCTCAGCTTTGTCATAGGGCTATTTTCATTCATTCATGGGATGTGGGGTGTGCCTGGCACGGCCAACATTGACTGCCTTCCCCGTAATTTCCTTTACAAGGTGATGAGCTGCCTTCTTGAACCATTGCAGTGTATGTGGTTGCTGTTTGCACAGTGCTGTCAGGAAGGGTGTTCTAGGATTTTGATCCACTGACATCGAAATGTTGGTGCATCAGTCCAAAGTCAGGCTAGTGGGTGGCTTGGAGGGCAACTTGCAGGTAGTGGTCCTCCCTGTTGTGAATGTTTTTCTGGGAATGAGGTTGCAGTTTACAAAGTGCTGTTGGAGGAACCTAGGTGAGTTGCTGCAGTGCATCTTGTACATGATACACATTGCTGCCACTGTACGTGTGGTGGTGGTGGGAGGGATGGTGGTGAATGTGGTGCCAATCAAGCAGGTTGCTTTACCCTGGATGGCGTCCACCTTCTTCAGTGTTGCTGGATCCGCATTTATCCAGGCAAGTGGAGAGTGTTACGTCACAATCCTGACTTGTGCCTTTCAGATGGTTGACAGACTTTGGTGAGGCAGGAGGCAAATTACTTGTCACAGAATTCCCAGCCTGCTCTTGCAGCCAGTGTTTTTATGGATTGGTCAGTTCAGTTTCTGGTCAATGGTATCTCTCAGGATGCTGAGAGTGGGGGATCCAATGATGGTCATGCCATTGAACATTAAGTGGAGATGGTTAGATTCTCTCACTGAGAGATGGTTACTGCCTGGGACTGTTGGGCACAAATGTCACTCACCACTTATCATGCCAGGTCCGAATGTTGTCCAGGCCTTGTTGTGTGTAAGAACAGACTACTCCAGAATTGGAGTGATGAATGGTCCTGAAGAGCGTTTGCCTGTGATAGTACATCACACTTCTGACCTCACCAATAAAAACAAAGTTATGGATGAAGCAGCTGAAGATGGTTACGCCCAAGATTCCTGCCATTGCTCAGGCCACTCATTGCCACTGGGAATATGAAGGGCCCTCTGAATTCACATATTGACAATAAAGCTGAACCTCAAGAGATGCAAAGCAACTCTGGCATTGCAACCCTTGCCAAAAGCCTCAGTTAAAGCCTTGCCAAGTAACACCTTCAAAGGCAATCATCAGGGCATGGGTCCCTGAGCTTCAGCAGCCCTTGTGGCCAATCTGTGCATGTTCCCTTGATTGTGTACAACAGCAAGTGATGGAACAGTTGAGGGCAATATAACATGTCCTCACCCGAACAGAAGACATGGACTGTGGCAATCAGTGGATAATAACTGAAAACAGACACACCTTCACAATTATTCCCAACAATTGCCAACCATTTTGGCTAAACCAATTGAACTAAATCAAATGAGCTAAAGGAATACTGCCTTGAACAAACATAAATCACGAATGAAACTTAAAATGTCATAAATGGGGCATGGTGGCACAGTGGTTAGCACTGCTGCCTACACACTGAGGACCCTGGTTCGATCCCAGCCCAGGTCAGTGTGTGTGGAATTTGCACATTCTCCCCGTGTCTGCTTATGCTTTACCCTCACAGCCTAAACATGTATCCTAGAATTTACAGTACAGAATGAGGCCATTCAGCCCATCGAGTCTGCACCAGTGTTTGGAAAAAGAACCCTATCCCCATAACACAGTAACCCCACCCAACCTTTTGGGACACCAAGGGCAATTTAGCATGGCCAATCCACCTAACCTGCACATCTTCGGAATGAGAGAGAAAACTGGAGCATCCAGAGGAAACCCACGCAGACACAGGGAGAACATGCAGACTCCGCACAGACAGCGACCCAAGCTGGGAATCGAACCTGGGACCCTGGAGCTGTGAAGCAACTTGCTAACCATTATGCTACCGTGCTGCCCACTAACGTGCGGGTTAGGTGGATTGGCCAGCTAACTTGCCCCTTAATTAGCAAAAAATTGGGTACTTTTAAATGTATTTTTAAAAATGTATTTCCCACCTGTGTCTGCACCGGGTGCCCTTAGATCAGGAGCATGGGGCTGAGTGCAAACAAAACTGTAACTAAGGCATTTTGTCCGTGAACCGGTGCAAACAATGTCGCACAGCTATCAGGGAGGCACAGTGGTTAGCACTGCTGCCGCTCCAGGGTTCAATTCAGGCTTCTGGTGACTGTGTGGAGTTTGCACTTTTTCCCAGTGTCTGCGTGGTTTCCTCCCGCAGTCCAAAGATGTGCAGGTTGGGTGCATTGGCAATGACAAATTGGCCCTTAGTGTCCAAAAGGTTAGGTGGGGTTACTGGGTTATGGGGATCGAGTGGATGCGTGGACTTGGGTCTGATGCTCTTTCCAAAGGTCGGTGCTGGCTCAATGGGCCAAATGGCCTTCTTCTGCACTGCAAATTCTATGATTCTATGGATCAAACCAAGGATTACTGAATTGTATTGCTACTCAGTCATCAGTGCAGATTCCAAATCATTACCTTCCTTCCCAAACTCAGCGTTTCATGTGGAGTTGGAGTTGAGGGATGGTAAAGAGCAAAGAAATGGCAATTTCTAATCTTTATGAAATATGGTCAAAAAGAATCTTTGCAGAAAAGTTTTCTGATTGAGAGTCATTGCTGTTAGCAATTGAATTATTAACCAAAGTGATCGCTTCACTCAAACTCTTTAGGCACACCTCTTTTAGCCCGATAGTGTCCAGAAGTCCCTGAGTTTTATCATGTACAAACCACTATTGTGTCTCCATCAGCACAACAAATGAAGTCCAGATATTAATGCATTTTATACCACCCTCCTTTAAAAATCACTCCTCAGAGGACAAGGTCACGCTGGCAGACCTCAGTGCCGTAAATGCACTCATCAGACGTGAAAGCAACCTGCACCATGAACCACACTTGCCAAAATGACTTCATTGTTTACATAGGAACAGAATTCATTAAAACTGCCACCTCCAACTAAGAACAGCACTGACCGGTTATCATCATGACTGCACCGGACAGAAGCTGATTTATTTGACTTTAGTCTTTGAATGCTTAAAAATAAATATCAAGGGCAAGCCAGCTCACATTCTAAAATGACAGCAATACGAGATCTTGTTACCAGTTCCACTCACTCCCACCCAGTTTCTCATTTTATGGCTGACTGGACTTCCAACAACTGTACTCTTAAACAGACTGCCCTGAAAGAAACATACACACAATCATGCATAGAAAATACAAGCAGGAGGCCGCCATTTGGCTCTGCTCCATCATCGATTTTGATCACAGCTGATCATCAAGTTCAATACCCTGATCCCACCTGGCCCACCATCCTCCCCACAATGTCCCTTGCTTCCTTTAGCCCCAACAGCGATGTCTAATTATTTCTTGAAATCCCCTAACGTTTTGGCCTCAACTACATTGTGGTAGTGAATCCCAGATTCACCACTCTCTGGTTGAAGAGATTTATCCTCCCCGTAGTCCCAAAAGGTTTACCCCTTAACCTCAAACTATGCCCCCTAGTTCTGGACTCCCCCACCATCAGCAACATTCTTTCCGAATCTACCCTGGGGCAGCAGGGTAGCATGGTGGTTAGCATAAATGCTTCACAGCTCCAGGGTCCCAGGTTTGATTCCCGGCTGGGTCACTGTCTGTGTGGAGTCTGCACGTCCTCCCCGTGTGCGTGGGTTTCCTCCGGGTGCTCCGGTTTCCTCCCACAGTCCAAAGATGTGCGGGTTAGGTGGATTGGCCATGCTAAATTGCCCGTAGTGTCCTAATAAAAAAGTAAGGTTAGGGGGGGGGGGGTTGTTGGGTTACGGGTATGGGGTGGATACGTGGGTTTGAGTAGGGTGATCATGGCTCGGCACAACATTGAGGGCCGAAGGGCCTGTTCTGTGCTGTACTGTTCTATGTTCTATGTTCTATGTACCCTGACTAATCCCTCTCACTGTTCTAAACTCCAATGAATGGAATCCTAACCGACTTAGTCTCTCCTCATATGACAGTCCCACCATCCCAGGAATCAGCCTGTTAAACCTTCACTGCACACCCTCCACAGCAAGAGCATCCTTCCTCATATGAGGAAGCCAAAACTGCAGAAAACTCAAGCTGTGGCCTCACCAATGCCCTTTACAAATGCAGTCAACCATCTCTATCCTGTACTCAAATCCTCTCACTATCAAGGCCAACACACCATTTGCCTTCTTTACTGCCTTCTGTACCTGGACGGTTACTTTCAGTGGCTGCTACACAAGGGCACCAAGATCTCGCTGACTAACTACCTATCCCAATTTACACCAATTTAAATAATAATCTGCCTTCCTATCTTAGCTACCAAAGTCCACATTATACTGCATCTGCCATGCATATGCCCATTCACAGGAAACCAGAGCATCCAACAGCAGTGCAGAATTAAGATTTCCTCCTTCCCCTTTGCAGATATGTGGCATTTTATACAACATTCCACTTCACTTGCTAATTTGGAATGAGAAATGCTATTGCGTCCAGAAGCTGTGTCTTCCATTCAAGGCACGATCATGTCACCTTTGGGTTCCATAACGTCTTCCCCTAAATTCTATTTTTTATTGAACAGGTGTACTCAAAGCTCCATTATCTTCAACCTACTTTCTCAACAGGTAACAATTCAGAGCTGTTTTCAGAGCTATCAATTGGGCAGAAATCAATGACTTAGTCTGGTAGTCTGAGAAGGGGGAATTATTCCATTTTAGTATCTTCAAACTGTTTTTTTTATGCATGTGGGCATCTGATACCAGAAAAATGCACTTCCAAGCTTAGAAGACCAACACAAAAGCAATATCTGAAATAACAGAAAATGCTGGAAATACTCAGGTCAGGCAGCAACTGTGGAGAGATGAAAACATTAACTATGTTTCTCTCGAAAAGGTGTTATTTCCAGCCTTTTCTGGACATCCACAAACTTGTTCTGTTTTCTTTCTTCAACATCCCATTTTCCCCAAGAACTTAGTTCAGCAAGTTGAAGAGCCAAGACTTCGAAACACCCAACAGTATTTGTGTAGGCGAGTGAAAAGCAACGAACCCAAGCTACTGAGTGGGTTGCTGGAGTGGCCCTCCATCTTGGTGGTCTTGAAGATTGAAAATCAGGCTTCTTCATTAACTGGGACCCTTGAACGGGCAGCATGATGGCGCAGTGGTTAGCACTGCTGCCTCACTGCGCCGAGATTCCAGGTTCGATCCTGGCTCCGGGTCACTGTCTGTGTGGAGCTTGCAAATTCTCCCCGTGGGTTTCGCCTCCACAACCCAAAGATGTGCAGGGTAGGTGGATTGACCATGCTAAATTGCCCCTTAATTGTAAAAAAATGAATTGGGTATTCTAAATTTAAAAGAAAACTATGACCCTTGAATAAGAATGAATGCATTTCATACATGCCAAATGTTTTGGAAGTTATAAAAAATGTCTAATCATTCATGTTAATGGAACTGTCATCAACTTCAAGAAATATGAATGATGTTTATGCTTCATTTTGTGCAGAGAGAGCACACAACCCTCAGTCACTTATGTACCATCTGCACGAACCTCACCTCACCTTCGTTCGCTTTATATGCAGATTTTTTTTTAACAAAATAATTTAGAGTAACCAATTCTTTGTTTCCACTTAAGGAGCAATTTAGTGCGGCCAATTCACCGACGTTGCATATCTTTTTGGGTTGTGGGGGGTGAGACCCATGCAGATACGGGGAGAATGTGAAAACTCCACATGGACAGTGACCAGGGGCCAGGATCGAACCCGGGTCCTAAGCGGCGTGAGGCAGCAGTGCTAACCACTGCTCCATCGTGCTGCCCTTTTATGTGCATATTACTGCAGCCGAAAGATGTGCTTGTTAGGTGATTTGGACATTCGGAATTCTCCCTCAGTGTACCCGAACTGGCGTCAGCGCTTGGCGACTAGGGGATTTTCATACTAACTTCATTGCAGTGAGCCGACTTGTGACAATAATAAAGATAATTATTAAGAAAGCTACACGGAAGGAAACCAGCAGAATGTGGCAACTCTGCATGTAGGCTGTCGCCAAGAAAATGTCCTCATGAGCCGCATTCAGAACACAAATGGGCCACATGTGGCTCCCTGGCTGCAAGTTGCCCATCACTAGTGTAAATGGACTACAGAGATTAACTGGCTGATCTGTATAATGAGAGTACAGAACAATGACAAGTTTCCTTCTGCATGGCCAGTCACAGCCACCCTTGCAACTAAACATTTGAAGACAAGCTCATGTGCAGTGTGTCCCAAGTGACTGCTCTACCCGTTTATGTGCCATTAATGAGTCTGGAACATGTGAATCTGCCTGGTTGATATCAGATTACAAAATTTAGTGAAGGGTTGTTGGATTCTTCAGGTTCCAGTGTCACATTTCACCTCAAGAGCCACCACAACGTCACAGAGATTCTGCTTGATCACTGCACATCTGGCAAGCATTCAGACCTTGGCACCTAGAAAACAAGTACCAACGGTTCCTCACAAGTAGCACAAAGTACAAGAGTGCATTCGGACAACCCTGCTAACCAGAATAGCGGCACGGTGGTGCAGTGGTTAGCACTGTTGATTCACGGCACCGTGGATTCGGGTTCTATCACGGCCCTCACCCTCACCAGGTCACCCTCACGACCCAAAGATGTGCAATTTCAGTTGATTGGCCACAATAAATTACCCCTTAATTAGGAGAAAGAAAGAATTGGGTGCTCTAAATTAAATTTATTTTTGCAAAGGAGAAATGTGGACATTTCTCTAATCCCATTTGAAGTCCTGTTCTGGCTTCTTAAGCCAAGCAGTCTGCTTACCCGCACCTTATTTTATGAACTTCAGCCCATCTGCTACTTTTTTGCATCCATAACAGCACAAAAAGCATCAGACCCTGACAGAAACAGTTTGGAGGAGTTCAGGACTGACATGGTCAGGTGCATGATAGTGTGAATCTGATATTAATTTATAAACTAGGTACTTGAGAGAATTACGCTCTTTTCTCTACAATGCATGACAGATTCGGTTGACGAATTGGGAAGAGACTAGTATTTTTTTTTAAATTTAGATTACCAAATCCTTTTTCTCCAATTAAGGGACAATTTAGTGTGGCCAATCCACCTACCCTGCACATCTTTATGTTGAGGGTGAAACCCACGCAGAAACAGGGAGAATGTGCAAACTCCGCACGGACAGTGACCCAGAGCCGGGATCGAACCCGGGTCCTCACCGCCGTGAGGCAGCAGTGTTAACCATTGCACTACCCTGCAGAGAGATTTGTTTTTCAGAAGAAATAATTTGGATGCGTTGGGTCAAATTGCCTGGTCTGTGCTGTGAATTCCATGTTGTTCCTGCTTTCACCATTCCCTTCACATTGTGACTCCAAGTTTGCGAAATGTGTTGCACCTCTGGGTGACCTTCCCTCAAAGCGTCTGCCCTCTTCATTGCTTTATAGATTGACTCGAGCATCACTTGCAAGAATCAGAATGGTGCAGCACGTCATTCCGACAATCATAAAACAATTCAGCACACAAGGTGGCTATTTGGCCCACTGTGCTCATGTCAACTCTTTGTACAACTCATGCCACTTACCTGCCCCTTCCCCATAGCCCCGTGTATTTTCTTTTCAATTTTTCAAATTGTCTTTCAAAGGTTGGTATTGAATCTGCTTCCACCAACCACTCAGGCAATGCATTTCCAATCATAGCCAGAACCACACATTTTTCCAACCCCTCATGTCACCTGCGTACTTTTTGACAATTATCTTGAAATCGGTGCTCTTTGATTAACTTTTCCTCCTGCCACTGGAAGGTTTTCCTCACTTTACGTCTCAAAGCCCCTCCTCATTTTGAATTGATACTATCACTCGGTTGGTTGCTGGGCAGCAGGTGGCATGGACACAGTTCAAGTCTTTGGAACCAGTCGCTACACAGCTGCACAGGCCAAAATTCAGTTTGAGGTATTTCACTAATACTCACCACTTAGTTCGATTAAAAGGTCCTGCTTCTATTTTGAGAATCAACTTGGGAGAGAGAGTTGGTGAAGGATTTTAGACTGTGCTCTGCCACATCCAGCAGCAAATTCATCTGGACAAAAGTAAATGCACACTCCACTGCAAAAAAGATTTTGCAATTCCTCAGATGGATCTGTTGATATCTTTGACGCTCAGTGTGTCATTGCATGACAGATCAGATCCCTATTTTCAGCTAAACCAGCTAACTTCAGCAAGTAGGGAGTGCAGCAATTATCCCCTCAGTGCCTGTGGTGGAAGTGGGCGAGGAGATTTGAGATCCTGATAGGTGACTGTGAATTCAGGTCTGAACCGCACACAAGTGGACAACAGGATGGAAAGAGGATTAGGCTCAGCTGTGTTGCCCTCTGCTCCAGAAACTCTTCTGTTGTTCCATACCAACCCTGTCAACACATAGCCACCATGGCTCAGTGCCTAAGTACACTGCACAGTGTAGCACACTGCCATGCATACCAGCAAGGTCCCTGGTCCACACTGAGCCAGCCAAGCTCAGCTAGAATGTCAACCTGAACATCAACAACAATACTTCAAAAGGAGAAAAGGGAACACCTAACAGTGCTCCCATTCTTCAATACCTAGTTCACCTAGGTAAAAGTACAAGTATAAATGCCACGTCAGGACAGTATCATACCATCCCTGCAGTACATAAGGAGGCAATTCAGCCCGGGTCTACCTGACCCTCTGAAAGAACACCCGATTGTGGCCCAATCCCCCAGCCTATCACTGAAACCCCACCCAGGGACAATGCACCCAACCTGCACATCTTTGGACTGTGGGAGGAAACTGGAGCACCCGGAGAAAACCCACGTACACACGCAAAGCATGTGCAAACTCCACACAAACAGTTGTCCAAGGTCAGAATCAAACTCTGGTCCCTAGCTCTGTGAGACAGCAGTGCTAACCACTATGCCACTGAGCCAGTCAGTTATCAGTTGACTGCTAGCTATCTTAAATCCATCACAGAGCCTTCTTCATTTTCATCCTTCATCTGTACACACGGGAATCCCAGTAACCAGTGGACATTAGAAAAGGGGAGACCTGTCTGCCAAGGCCAGGCATTGCACCTTTAAATCTAGCGAAGATTTCACAGAAGCACCAACCAACAAAACCTGACACGGAAACTTTTTGGACACAACGACAGATGACCAAAAGCAATCAAATGGAAGGATTTCAAGGAACGTCTTATAATAGGAGAGGAAACAGTGAAGCACTGAGTTCATCAGCTGAGATTTGAGGTGCACTAAATTCTGCTGGTTTCCTTCCGTGTAGCTTTCTTCATAATTATCTTTATTATTGTCACAAGTCGGCTTACATTAACACTGCAATGAAGTTAGTATGATGCAAGTCCAGAATTGCAGGAATACAGAGATCTTGAAGCAGGTTACAGAGCCGGAGTGAGAATTGTTTCTAAAATGATTATGATATCTTGCCAGACCCAGAGCCAAACTAGACCCAAAACAATCCAGCAACACAAACCAATCTTGAAAACGTGGTTATCACTTCTTGCTTGTTCATTCCCAGGGCCAGCAGACAGAGAAGCCATGCAATTTTTCTTACAGTCTATGCATCGCAAAAAGAGGCTCAATCAAGTTTTAGAACTAAGAAACAACAATGGCAGAATTGAAGATAGGCTATATTTGTAAAATTAACTTCATACACCTCTTGCTCCATCCTTTCATGCTCTTCAACTCAATCTGTCTTGCAAGCCAACTAATTTTAACAATACTCTTAAAACGTTGTCACAGGGCAGCACGGTGGAGTAGTGGTTAGCACTGCTGCCTCACGGCGCCGAGGACCCAGGTTCGATCCCGGCTCTGGGTCACTGTCTGTGTGGAGTTTGCACATTCTCCCTTGTTTTCGTGGGTTTTGCCCCCCACAACCCAAAGATGTGCACGTTAGGTAGATTGGCCACGTTAAATTGCCCCTTAATTGAAAAAATGAATTGGGTACTCTAAATTATTTTTTTTTTTAAATGCTATAATTTCCTATGTGTCAACTTCTTTCATTCCTCTCAGCTGAGTGCGTGAGTGGACAAGAACAAAATTCAGCCAAGGCTGCCACCACCAACTGGTCAGTCATCGCTGCTGACAAATATCAATGTGCCAATGTTAATTGGGGCAACGATCAGCAAACTGTGATGCCCTCTACTGCCACTAATAAACAAGACTCCAAATTGAAGAATGGAAACAGGGCAGAGGTACCTGCCATCAATGCAGCCAGAATGACAGAGCATGGAATTCCACCCAAGGCTGGTGACCAACAATACTCTCTACACACAATGCCCAGGAACTTGCAGCAACAGGAAAATGCTGTTTGCTTTTCCTATCCTGAATAATTCAGCTTCATTGTACAAGCAAAGGCTCTGGCACAATGGCCACTCGCTGTCCAATTGACAGTGTGTATCAACACAGCTCTGATATTCCTGGGACAAACTCTTGTTTCCTGTCCCAAGTCTCAGAATTCAAGCAGTTTGCTCATACTGATTTTACAGGGAGCATAGCTCAAGTCACTCCTCGCGCACATTTCAAGCTAATAATTTCTCATGGGAAAGTCATGAAGTCAGATGGAGGCAGAGCAAAGTTCTCTTGCTCAAAAAGCACTAACAACTGCAAATTTTCAGCTTTCCACGCGCTGCCCTTGTATTCGCAAGGAATTATCAGCTCAATGACATGATGGAGCCAAATCATTTCACATCAGTACCCTTGCAACGCACTGGAAAGTTAACATTCACTCAGGTGTATTCAAATGCAGGTTCTCTGCATAATTCAATACTAAACAATTTGGTCTTCTCATTTTGGACTCCAAACCAGTTTTTGTATCAGGAGAGACTGCTTGTGTTATTTACCCTCAGTCCCTTTCACAAAGTGGATGTCCCCAAGTCACAATTAGCAGGAACTATTCGCTATATTAATCCAAATGAGTGACTGCCATTTGCCAATAATAAAACTGAGTCAAAATACTGCAAACTCCTTGCACTATTAAGGAAGCCTCTTCAATTAGAGGACAACAGTGTTTGAAGGGAATGTATCATCTAGGGAACTGGAGAGGTAGGAAATAAACAGACCGTGCCAAAACCACCCATATGCCAAACTCAGGAAAACTATTTGTTTTATAAATTTAGAGTAACAATTATTTTTTTTCCCCAATTGCAGGGCAATTTAGCGTGGCCAATCCATCTAGCCTGCACATCTTTGGGTTGTGGGTGTGAAACCCACGCAGACATGGGGAGAATGTGCAAACTCCACACGGACAGTGTGGACAACTATTTTATGATAATAGAACATAGAACATAGAAAAACACAGCACAGATTAAGAACAAATTAATCTATAATCTTTATTGGTGTCACAAGTAGGCTTACATTAACATTGCAATGAAGTTACTGTGAAAAGCCCCTCATCGCCACATTCCAGCGCCTGTTCAAGTACACTGGGGGAGAATTCAGAATGTCCAATTCACCTAACAGCATTTTCATTTTTTCATTTTCATTTCAGCACGTCTATCGGGACTTGTGGGAGGAAACCGGAGTACCTGGAGGAAGCCAACGCAGACACAGGGAGAACATGGCAGACTCCCCACAGACAGTGACCCAAGCCGCAAATCGAACCCCGGTCCCTGGCGCTGTGAAGCAACAGTGCTAACCACTGTGCTACCGTGCCTCCCATTAGAGTGATAACTGCACCAGGAAATTAAAACAAACCTCAGCCCAGCTACATTAAGATATATTTCTGATGCCGTTCACATCTGACTCAGTCTTGCACGAAAGAAAATATGCCGTTATGTTTCTTTTTGCATTTATGAATGCAGAGTTAAAAATAAAGAAAAATTAATTGCATGTGGAAAGTTAATGGGCAGTGGAGCTAGAGACATTGCTCTTCTTACCCAATGACTGCCCAAGCATACTTTGCAGCAGGGAGCCACTGATCATTTCTAATTCCTCGGACCAAAAGCTAATTTGCACTTCAATAGCTGTCCGACAATCAGCTAGCACAATCCAATGTAGAGCTCTTGGCTCCACCTACTCATCTTAGAACCAAATAAATCCGTACAGCAAAGCACAATGAGTTTGCTAATGCAGACCAAACCACCAACACTACAACTAAAATGGAATTTCTCTATCCGAAGCTATACTCATCTGTGCACCAGTACTACTGGCGCTCCCATTAACTCAATGTGATATTCCATTCAAAAAAGATACATGGCCAGTGCAGCAGGATGCCACTTTATGTTCCTAATTTCGGCCTGAAAATTGGTCACTTCCACATCAGCAAGCACCTGATAACACAGCGGATAGAAAAAAGTGCTCTTCAAGTGCGGCACGGTGGCACAGTGATTAGCACTGCTGCCTCACTGCGCCAAGGACCCTGGTTCAATTTAGCCTTGGGTGACTGTCTGCCGTTTGCACATTCTCCCCTTGTCTGCATGGGTTTCTTCCAGGTGCTCCAGTTTCCTCCCACAACCCAAACATGGGCAGGTTAGGAGAATTGGCCATGCTAAATTGCCCCTTTGTGTCCAAAGATATGCAAGTGAGGTTGGATTACAGAGTTAGGGAGTGGGCCATGGGAGGTTGCTAGTTCGGAGGGTCAGTGCAGCCTTTATGGGCTGAATGGCCTCTTCTGTACTGTGGAGGGGTTCTGCAGTCCCAAGTCATTTCATCTGACTCACCAAATTCAGTTTCAGGTCCTATTTTGCCAAGAAACAAAGTAAAATGATTCACACTTGAGAAATTAACTTTACCTGCTTATTTGGTTTTCCCACCATTTCTCCATATACTAGAAGCACCAACAATACAGGATCTTTCCAAGGCACCAGCAGCCATCTGATACGTGGTTTGAACAACTTACATGAACAAAGCACCTTTAACAAATTCTCAGCATGCTCGGCGATGTTTGACTAAGTGTCAGCAAGTGATTTAACATGGGAAGCCTCAACAGCTCAATCTGATCTTTCTATCCCTGATCATTGGGCAGTATTCAGGGCCAAGCGGTGAATTCAATTTCCTTCCTTCAAGCTCAAGGACATGAAAGCTAATTGGCAGATCCTCAACTGCCAAACTGGCCAAGATCAATACTTGAATCTGGGGCTTACCTGGTCCACATGATGCAGCAAAATATCACACCCCAGTTCACAAATGAACTTTTAAAGAAGCTTGTCACACCAGGTATGTTGACCACACCTAGAATAATTTGCTGAGGAAGGTTTTACAAACATGCCTGTGGGTTCTCAGTGGTCCTCATCCATTTAAAATGTCCCACTGATTTTCTGGAACATTTAATCTTGCAACCAAGATGCCTTCACTCAACTCCAATTCCATCAGGTCTTCATGCACAGGACTCGGTACATGCACAGGAAGCAGTAGGTGAACCAATTTAGTCTTCTGCCAATCCTACCCCAGAACTACAACCACCTCCCCCATCGGCCAACTAAGTGCACCAAGCCATGCAATTTGATTGCAGTTAGGGCACAAAAAATGACCGAGGGGCAAGCCTGATGACACTGAGCATTAAACATCCAAGCAGGTCAGCTCCACTTACCCGCCTACTCACCATAACCCTTCATTTGTTTCGTAATAATATAATAATAATCACTTATTGTTACAAGTAGGCTTCAATGACGTTACTGTGAAAAGCCACTAGTCACCACATTCCGGCACCTGTTCGGGGAGGCAGGTACGGGAATTGAACCTGCGCTGCTGGTCTTGTTCTGCATTACAAGCCAGCTGTTTAGCCCACTGTGCTAAACCAACCCCCTTCATGTTCAAAAATCTATCTTTGCCTTAAAAACATTCAACAAGGAGCCTCAACTGTTTCACTGGGCAGGGAATCCCACAGATTTACAACTCTTTGGGTGAAGAAGTTCCTCCTCAGCTCAGTCTTAAACCTGCTCCCCCTTATTTTGAGGTTATGTCCCCTAGTTCCAGTTTCACCCACCAGTGGAAACAACCTCCCTGCTTCTATCTTATCTATTCCCTTCATATTTTTATATGTTTCTATAAGATCGCCCCTCATTTTGCTAAATACTAAGAGTACAGTCCCAGTCTGCTCAGTCTCGCCTCATAAGCCAATCCTCTGAACTCCGGAACCAACCTAATGCATCTCCTATGCAACCCCTACAGTGCCAGTACATCCTTTCTTAACTCAGGTGACCAAAGCTGTACACAGTACTCCAGGTGTGGCCTCACCAACACCCTATACAGCTGCAACATAACCTCCCTGTTTTTAAACTCCATCCCTCTAGCAATGAAAGACCAAATTCCATTCGCCTTTTTCATTACCTGCTACACCTGCAAACCAACGTTTTGCAATTCATGCACATGGACACCTAGGTTACTCTGCACACAGCATGCTGCAATTTTTTACCATTTAAATATAGTCCATTTCGTTGTTATTCCTCTCAAAATGGATGACCTCATTTACCGACATTGTTTTGAACATTGCTGTTTTTTTGCATATAACCTGACATATGAATCACAAGCCATCCTACAAAATTTGGCTCCATATTAAAGAGTTAAAAACTTGGAAGCAAAGCCGTTGACTTTGGAGGTTGGATTCCGGCCTTGGGTGAATGTACAATTTGCACCTTCTCCCTTTGTCTGCATGGGTTTCCTCCGGGTTTGCCAGTTTCCTCCCATAGTCCAAACATGTGCAGGTCAGGTGGATTGGCCATTATTAATGCACAGGGTTATGAGGCTGAGGAGTGGGCCAGTTTGTGTGTTCTTTCGGAGGGTAGGTGCAGGTGGCCTAATTCTGCCTTGTCGGGGTTCTGCGGAGTCTAACACACGCAGAAACAACACCAAAGGGGCTTTTTCCGGTGGCCAAAATCTCCTTGGACAAAGCACCCCCAATCTTCAGTGTCTCACCATGTCTAGCAGGAAACTAATATTCTAAATTTCCTGACTTTTACTGAACTTCGAGCCGGCATCATCCAGAACTGAGGATAATGCAAGGTCCCAGGACAAGGCACCATATCCAGAGATGCACCACTCTACCAGAACTGGCCTTTTCCAGAATGAGGTAGGTTCCTTAAGGAAGGTTCACAAGTTGGTCTTGAGTCCACAAATGCATAAATCCAAGGTTCAGGATGGCTGGCCAACAATCAGTGTGCAAAGTTTAGCTATCGGGAAAGGGATTTTACTTTTGACAGATTCAGTCTAGGTTTGCCCAAGTTAACTGGACACTTCTACATGTACAGTAATCACGTGTTATTATTTCACAGGATGTGTGCATCGGAGGCAAGGCTACCATTTATTGCCCATTCCTAATTGCCCATGAGAAAGGAGTGGTGAGCCACCTTTGCAGTCCATCTGGCGTGGGAATACCTGCAGTGCCATCAGGGAGTTAGTGCAGGATTTTGACCCAGAGTGTGAAGGAACGGCGATAACATTCCACATTCAGCGTCAGATGGGGTTGCAGGAGAACTTGCAGGTAGTGTTCCCATGCACCTGCAACCTTGCCCTTCCAGTGGGAGAGGTTGTAGTTTTGGAAGATGCTGTCTGACAGGCCCTGGTGTGTCTCTGTGGTGCATTGTTAATGGTGTACAATTCTGCCACTGTACGTCAGTGCTGAAGAGGGAGAACTTTTGAGGCAATGGATAGGGTGCCAGTCAAGCAACTGCTTTGTCCCAGATGGCGTCTCGTCTGTTGTTGGAGATGCGTTCACCCGGTTGAGTGGATAGTATTCCATCACAGTCCTGATTTGTGCCTGGTAGATTGTGGGCAGGCTTTGAGGAGTTAGGAGGACAGGTACTCACAGCAGAATTTCCAGCCTCTGACCTGCTCCTGACATCACAGGATTTAAATGGCTGGTCAACGCCAACTTTCCAGGATGTTTATAATGGGGGATTCAGCCATAGTCATGCATTGAATGTCATGGGGAAACAGTCAGGTTCTCTCTTGTTGGAGATGATCATTGCCTGGCACTTGCTCAGCATGTAACACAATGGTAATTTGCTTAATTGCACTGTAACTTTCACATAGTTTAATCCCAGGAATTGGCAGAGACTTTGAGTAAGTATTTTGTACATATGAAGACACAAAATACATCCCAAGAGCAATAGGAAAGCAGGGGGCTGTGAGGGAAGCAAAGAGAGGGAAGAACTTGAAACAATAATTGTCATGAAAAAAAGTACGCTGAAAATTACCTGTGCTAAAGACTGACAAGTGTCCTGTACCTGATGGCCTACATCCAAAAGGTATAAAAAGGAAGTTGCTGCACAGATTGTGGATGAACTGGTGCAATCCTCCACAATTCCCCACATTCTGTAAAGATTCCAATCATTTGGCAAATCACAAATCTGAGACTCCTACTCAAGAAATTAGGGAGACATCAAGTTGGAAACTACAGGCCACTTCGCCTCACATCTGTCAATCACAAAATGCTAGGACCCATTATTAAAGAGGTAGCAGCATGACATTTAGAAAATCATAATATAATTAAGCAGTCAACATCATTTTATAAAAAAGGAAATGACGTTTAACAAATTTATTAAACTTCTTTCAGGATGTAACAAACGGACAACTCAAAACAGGAGATGGAGTGCATTTATATTTCCAAATGGCATTCAACAAGGTGCCACATGATAGGAGATCACTGCGTTGAGGGCGATAGATTGGCAAGCATTGTAGATTGGTTTTCAGGTTGGCAAACTGTAATCAGTGGAGTGTCACAGAGATCAGTGCTGGGGCCTCAACTGTGACCTACATTAACGACTTGGATCAAAGGACCAACTTTTGTGCTGCCAAATTTCCTGATGATACAAAGATAGGTAGGAAAGCGAGTCGTGAGGAGGATACAAAGAGGTTGTAATGGGCTAGAGATATAGCGAGTGGCCAAATTGATTGCAATTTTTTAAAACATGAGGCATACCTAAATATATGAATATTCGAATTCGGAGCAGGAGCACATATTTAAAGATTTTGCTTCCACTGTCTTTTGGAGAAAGTTCCAGAGACACTTAACCATCAGAAAAAACATTTCTCCTCACCTCTGTCTCAAATGAATGACCACTTATATTTAAACAGTGACCCCTAATTCTAGATTCTCCCACAAGAGGAATCATCTTCTCCGCAACCACCATGTCGATACCCCTCAGAATATTAAAGGTTTCCATCAAGACACCCCGACTTAAATACTAGTGGATACTAACATAACCTCCCCAACCCTTCTTCATAAGAAAACCCGCCTGTTCCTGATGGGTGTGGCACATGTAAGAGCTGCTTCTTACATATTTACATCTTTCCTAAAATAAGGAGACTAATACTGTACAAAATATTACAGATGTGTTCTCACCAATGTCCTGTAGTCTCACCAATGCCCAGTATAAGTGAAGCATAACCTGCCTACTTTTGTGATCAGTTCCTCTCACAATAAATTAGAACAATTGCTTGCTGTACCTGCATAGTAGCCTTTAGTGATTCATATGCTGGGACATCCAGATTCTGCCACACCTTAGAGCTCTGCAATTTCGCACTATTTAGATAAGCAGCTTTTTTATTCTTCTTGCCAAAAAGGACAATTTCCTATTTGCCCACATTATACTTAGTTTGCCAGATTATTGCCCATAAACTTAATCTACAATCTATGTCCCTTTGTAGCTTCCAATCATCCTCCTCACGATTTACTTTCCTATCTAACTTTCGCATCAACTAATTTAGCAACCATACTTCAGTCCCTTCGTCCAAGTCATTTATATGAGATCAAGGTGGTGGCACAAGGCACAATGGTTAGCACTGCTGCCTACGGCACTGAGGACTCGGGTTCGATCCCGGCCCCAGGTCACGGTCTGTGTGGAATTTGCATATTCCCCCGTGTCTGTGTGGGTTTCGCCCCCACAACCCAAACATGTGCAGGGTAGGTGGACTGGCCATGCTAAACTGTCCCTTAATTGGAAAAAATTTATTGGGTGCTTTAAATTTTTTTTTTTTAAATTGTATGATATCAAAAAGGTTGAGGGTCCAGCACTGATCCATGTGGCATACCACTCATCACATCCTGCCAAACAGAAAAAGGCCAATTTACGCTCTGGAAAGAAGAACAGAAAAGCAGGGGTTGCATGTAAATGCAGAGAGACTGCAGAATTCTGCAGTACAGGAGGGACTTGGTGTCACTGTACATGAATCACAAAGTGTTAACGTTGTTCTGGGTCAGGGTTTAGAGAACCCCAAAGTATATCATGGAGTTCACCTGACCCACAACTTTTAATAGATTGTGGGATGGGGAGCACACGGCCCACTCGACAGGTGTGGTACAGCAGAAATGGAAAAGTATTTTTTAAAGCAAAACAATGTTTATTCTATGAACTCAAGTGAACCTTTTTAAAACATACAGTGAGCATCTTAACAACCATCAATTCAAATACAACCCCCACAAAGAATACAACACTAAGTAATCCTTAATAACTTCTCAAACAACATCCAGAAGACAAAAAAAAAACATCTTTTAACAGAAGCACATTAGGTTTACATTCACTACTGAGAACATTTATAATTCTGAATTCACCAAATGATCAAGAGATAGTCTTTTCATGGCAGAGATCAACAATACACCTGCTCTGTCTGGCTTCAGCTCCAACACTGAAAACAAAACTAAAGCACACCCTGCAGCAAACAGCCTAAAACGAAAGTAGAAAGCTGAAAATAGCCCAGCTCCACCCACACTCTGACATCACTGATAAACACCTATTTCTTAAAGGTACTCTCACATGACAACAGGTCAATACAGCAAGCAATTTGGGAGGCAAATAAAGTGTTGGCCTTTATTGCAATATAGGTGAAGAACATAACTTGGGATGTCGGGTGGAATGGTGGCGCAGTGGTTAGCACTTCTACCTCATGGCACTGAGGACCTGGGTTCGATTCCAGCCCCGAGTCAGTGTGTGTGGAGTTTGCACATTCCCCCCCATGTTTGCCTGGGTTTCACCCCCACAACCCAAAGGTGTACAGGTTAGGTGGATTGGCCACACTAAATTGCCCCTTAGTGGGAAAAAAATGAATTGGGTACTTGAAATTGTTTTTTTAAATACTAAGTTGGGACGTTTTGTTACAACTGTACAGCAGCACGTTGGTCAGACTACGTACAATTTTAGTATACTCACTTGATGGATACTCTTCTATTGGAAGCATTTCAAAAAAGGTTCACTAAACCAAATCCTGGGATAGAGGGGTTATCTTATTGGGAAAGAGTGGGCTGAAACTCACTGAGGTTAAGCTGCAAAGGTGATATTTTTGCAAAACAAAATTCTGAGGAGGCACAATAGGGTGAATGCTCAGAGAACAGTTCCACTTGTGGAGAAAGTTGGAACTCAGGGATTGTTCCAAAATATAGGGTCGCATATTTCAGACAGAGATGAGGATGAATTGTCTTCTAAAAAGGGACTTGCAAATTCTCTTCCCCAGGGAGAAGCAGTGGCCTGCAGTGCAGGAGGCCATTCCACCCGTCAGGTCTGCACCAACCCTTCAAAAGAGCACTCTAACCATGTCCACCCCACCCTATCCCTTTAAGCCCATAACCTAACCTGCACTTCCCTGGACACAAGGGGCAATTTATCATGGCCAATCCACCAAATCTGCACATCTTTGGACTGTGGAGGAAACCGGTGCACTCGGAGTAATCCCACACAGACATGGGGAGGACGTACAAAGTCCACACAGTCACTCAGGGCCAGAATTGAGCCCAGGTTCCTGGCACTGTGATGCAACAGTGCTAACCACTGCACCATCCTGGCATCCAATTTATTCGTGTGGCATAATCAAAGTGAGTTGGACAAATCATTGATCAACATGGGAGTTTAGTTATGAGGAGCTGGCGTTAAAATGCAGTTAAGACCACAATCAGATCAGCAATCATTGTACTGAATTGGACATCCAGGCACAATGCCTATTCCTGCCCTAATTTCCGATGCTCTGCCGAGGTTTTGCCATGCTCTCAGCTGTTGCAGCACCTTGATGCAATCGGAAAACACGTTGCTCTCTGGTCAAAATTTTCTGCGAAACAGGACAATCTGCACTTGTACTGTCTGCATCTAATTTCATCCTTGCCATCACACGTTCCTCCCCGACCAGGTTCTCATGAGGTACCTAAATTTGGGGAGAACTGTGAATGCACCTCGGAGTCCCTCTCCTAATGAAAAGGCACTGACCGCTTTCTAGACCTCGGATGAAGGACCGGGTTCCGTTGTGATGTCACCTCACTCCTTCAAAAGGTTCACAAGGCACCCAACAATTATGGATTAGAATTATCACTCAGAAAAACACTTGCACCTGTGAAACACACCCCAGGGAGAAATTAGCATTTTAAAAGGTAAGGGAGGAAAAGAAAGGCAGAGAAAAATGCTTCTGCACAGGCTTGCTATTTATTTGCCTTCTATAACAGAGCAACATGGTATTGAACATATTTCACCTGGTGAAATATCATCAGGAGTTTGACCAAAAGTTGTTGTTGGTTTTTCAATTCACTCGTCAGGAACAGACGTTATTTTCTTACTGGAACACTGACTAGAAGCAGCTGTGGGTCCTGCCCAACTTTAATCCCTTTATATTGCACACAAATTAAAATAGTGTTTTTATTTTCCTTGGCTCCTTATACAATGGAACCTGCCCAGTTTACATCATGGGGAGGATTTCATGTATTTATGGTTTAGCACAGTGGGCTAAATCACTGGCTTGTTAAAGAGAACAATGCCAGCAGCGCAGGTTCAATTCCCATACCAGCCTCCCCGAACAGGCGCCGGAATGTGGCGACTAGCGGCTTTCACAGTAACTTCATTGAAGCCTTCTCGTGACAATAAGCGATTATTATTTTTATTTCAAAATACCAATGCAAAGAGGCATTGCTTTTTCAAATTTGTTCATATGGAGGAACCTCCCCTCGTATCCCCTCCACGACTGCAACCAAAAGAAAACCAAACCCACACACATGCATGTTAGCTACCAGGAGCTCACACTTGGCCCAAGACAGCATGCCAACTTGAATCAGAAATTGGTCAGACAAACCTCCTCAAAATGAAATGAATGAATGAAAATGAAATGAATGAAAATGGCTTATTGTCACGAGTAGGCTTCAAATGAAGTTACTATGAAAAGCCCCTAGTCGCCACATTCCGGCGCCTGTTCGGGGAGTCTGTTACGGGAATCGAACCGTGCTGCTGGCCTGCTTTCAAAGCCAGCGATTTAGCCCAGTGCTAAACGGAATGAAAACAAGATATTAATTGTCACCAGTCACCCTGCTCAAGTCCTCAACAATCCAGTGTATCACGTAATTGTCACAGGTCTGTGCTAGCAGTCGGGGTCGAGCATAAACGTGAATATCATATTGTTAACAGGGAACAGCCAAGTGAGTAATCAGTTCCTTTGACAGCCAGCACAGGACACACACCTTCACCAGGAAGCAGATAACACTCCAGCTTTGCTATAATGGGACAACTAAACTGGAATGCAGAGAAGATAACCCCATAACAGCAGTGCGAGGAGGTTGTCACATTCCTTTGCAGACAATGAAGAAGGACATGAATAGCTTAAATATCCTGAAGTTATATTTTATACAAAGCATTCTCGGCAAATATATTGCATGACTTAATACCATGTCAAAGGTACGGACTGCCTCTTTGCCATGGAGCATTCCCTTCCTGGGAGCCCAAAGAGCAATTGCCAGAAATTATTTCACTACAGGTGCCTTCAATGTAAAACTCAATCTTGTTCTCATTCATAATAAGCAAGCCCTTTCCAAAACATGTCGCTCAATAATGAGCAGGAGCAAGAACCCGGACTAAGTCTAGATTCCCTTCCTGAACCAAGGTTCACTGAGGCTATCTGCATCACCTGTAAAATTGGCTAACTCACACAGACCAAAAACTGAACGTGGAAACTACTTGATCTGCATGTTTCACATCATGCCAAGTAGGGTATTTTCCCAGCAGATATCACTGACACCTTTATGAAGTTGTAAAGCTTAAAACTCAGTCACAACCTATTGCCATGGTTACAACTACTCTTTTTCAGGGACACTCATTGCCAATCTTCAACAGTTAACACCTTCCTAAGTAACTGCAATTTAGATTTCTGCCACCAGGAAGTAGCTCACACTGCCAACCATTGCAACCATTAGAGCAATCTTACCTGGCAGAAAGAGGTACATTGACCATGTTTAAAACTTGGCTGCAGCAAATTTCTCCTCTGAACACATTCACTTTATGTTTATGTGGGTTAACCGTGTGATCAGAAGCCCAAGACATCTGAGCACTTCATTAACCAGGTCTGGAAGCATTTTAATTTTTCTCCATGTTTTGTTAGTGAATCCCGCTCCCTTTCAGTCCAGAGTCTGGTTGGTATATTGGGTTACACCAACAGGTCAGAGTTGCTTCATAAACATCACTGCATAGACTCAGAAATGCAGCACGGGCGAGGTAGCATCACACAGAGCACTCGCCAAAACGATGCAACAATATGCAGCATAACTTGAGCACCAATATTTCAGCGCTATGTTTTGTGTCCCAAACTACCTCATAAATAACATGGTGAAATCACGTACTGACAGCATTTAATTACAACAATCTTATAAGATACCTCAAGTTGATAACACCCAGCAATGCTGATCATTTTTCGGTCTTTGCATTGGTACAGTTAATCTAATCTCTTCGATATAACTGAAGCGCATTTTGCAGATCAGAGTGCAGAGCCTGTAAAGGTAAGCCAAAGGTACTCCTTCCAACGACCTGTTTTAAGCACTGTCAGCAAGATTTCAAATAAGGTGCAAGAAATAATGTGCATAAAATGTTTGTATTTGGGTTTAATTGAACTGCCTGTTAAGTTTCGCCTCTTTGATAAGTTACAATGAGTCTCAAAGTCATCTCAAACTGCAAGCATCGAATGTTGGTCAGTGCAGGCCTGTCACTAATGGCAGCAGCAGTTTGAAGAGATGACTTAAAACATCACCCAGCATGAAGAGATGCTGGTTTTGGTATGTTTATTTCCTCCTTCAATGCTTTTGTGTCCATAGCTCTCACTGCTATCCAAAAATATGCTTCATAACAACAGATAATCGACAGGTTGTTTGGATGGATGATTGTAGCCAACACAGATGTTCTATTTAAGAAACAGCAAGATTGTTAGGTTGGTGCTCAGGAGGACATTGAGCAAGTGGGTCAAAAGGATTCCTTTATCAGAATCCACCTGGCAGCCCCGATATTAAAACACTGGTATCCCAGCACGTAAATAAGCCAGATGTCCGCACACATCAATAAATGCAAATTAACAGCTGTACTCTAACAGACAGAATGCCTCGCATCAGAACCAAGGACTCAGTACTTTCCCCATAATAACACTTGTCACTTTGTTCAGTCTGCTGCTGAATTGTGCACCACCCCAGGACCAAAGCATAAACTCCTGCCTGACACAGGCACAGGACTGAATGGATGTTAAAAATCTCCATCATTCCTTCCAGAATACTGGAAAGATTCCTCGCAATCAAAAATGATGCGAGTCTTAAATTCACACATCACTTCACTTCTACTTCAAACACTGAAGGCCAATAAACATAATTGTATATTTGCACAGGATATGGAAACACAATGAGGCCTCAGCACATTTGAGAATGTTTGATACTCCATTTAACAGATCAATTTAACAGAAGCCTCTTGGAACTTCATATACTCCGGGCACCACATAAAACTATATTGACAGATTGAAACCAGTGTCATCACCCAGCTTATTTCTCGTATACATACTCACTCTCTGTGTGGGCTGTGCAATGCATTTTAAATTACCACCAGCCCAATAAGACATTGCAATCACCAGGGCTTCAGCCTGGTGTCTCACAAAATGCCCACTGACACAGCCCAAGTTGGAAAAACAGAATATGATGTGTTGTATGGTACAAAGTGTTACCACACTATAGTTCCACAACAATCATCACATTCTACTAAAACTGGAATGACAGTGCCTCGTGGGTGCACAAACCAAATAATCTACATATATTCCAGTAGTTATAACCAATACTCAATTTTGAAACTTACAATTTATTCATCCAATACATCAGCTTGGAGATCTATTTGAAACCTTGTAACAGTCCATGAGAACCAATGTCCAGGATCTTCACTTCCATGTGAGTTATTTTTTGATAGACTACCTTGCCATACAGAAAATCTAAGGGACAGCAAAAACAACAAAAATGCTGTTGCTTTTCACTGATCAGAATTTTACAACCCCAGTTAATTCAACCTGTACAAAATGAAAATGGGAGGAGTACAGAGTGTGTCACACAAATGCCTCGAGTCCACGACAGGAAGCGTTTTAGTCACTTTAGTTCTACTTCTTCAGCTGAAGGCCGATTGTATTTCATATCACTCAACTGTTAAGTGAAAATCACAAACCATTCTCAAGATGGTACATTTAACAATGAATTAATATTTCTCAGCCATGCATAATATCCACAAAATAAATCTGATTCATACTGAGCTGCTGAATGCTGTACTTCCTCCCACCATCAACCAACATATAAAACCAGCATATTAAAAAAATCTCAGGGCGCATTTAGGTTAATTTCCAAATAATTAATTGGTACATCTGTTGAATCTCACCAAGCACTTCCATCATCAAAAATTGGGAATCGCAGACAAAAAAAATCTACCAAGAAAACTGCAACAGACGCTTTAATCTTCAAAAAAATACCCAGACCATAAAACACCAGTGCAGAAAGCAATGAAACCAGGGATTTGGGGGCGGGAGGGCAACGAGAGGAAACAAGGAAAATATAAATTGTCCTTTTTACCTTCTGCAACATCGTCGTCTATAGCCCCTTTCACCTGAGAGAAACACCACTGAATGTCATTGCCACCACTTCCAACTCCTGAATGAATGGAGGGAAAAAATTAATAACATGCATTGAATAATTTAAAAAATGAAACTATACATTCATTAAAGGGTGTGGAGGTGTAGGTGGTGAGACACTGAAAGGTCTCTCCAGCCTCAGACTGGGTCTCATTGATTTAAAAATAATTGAACACACTAGACTCCAGGAATTGTAAATTATTATTTATGCTGTTGAAGGCTTTGGTCCCTCCCAGGCTGCTTTCCTGCCCCTTTCCTTCACTCTGTGCAGGAATGAGTTCAGCATTCAGGCCTTGAAGGGATGGGGAGGTAGAGGGGGACGGGACAGAGAGCGGAAATTTGACTTTATATTTAAAACCAAACCCAGAACCAAAGGGGCTGATGGAGAGGGGGGGGGGGGGGGGGGGGGGGGGAGCGTTCACTCCCACTTGCGTTTCTTCATTTTCCCCTGCTCGAATCCTCACCTGCCATGGCGGAAGCGGCTGGAAATGGAGGGAGCAGGCGTTCGCGCAGTGCCCAAGGATGAGGCCGGAGCTGCAAGCGGACAGGCCGGGCTGCACTGGCTGAGGATGGCGGCGGATTGGTTTCGGATGGAGCTGCTGTGCCCTCCCCCGCTCTCTGAGCCCTTCAAAATGGCGGCGCGCCCGCCCCGGCCATCTTCCGATGACGTCATGGCAGCGGGAAGGGAGGGGGCCGAGCAGGAGCAAGGGGGCGGAGCCGGGGGCGGGGCCAGCTGCCTGCCCACAGCACTGCCTCAGTCTCCCATCAGATGCAACATTCCTGCATTGACAGCGATCTCCCTCCTTTCCATTATGTTATTTTCCCGGCTTTGCTTCTGCAAATTTCCAAATCCCACTCGCCCCACTGACCTGCATTGTTTCCCCATCCGGTCATGCGTCATTTAAATTAAAATCTCATCCTCCCTTTCAAATTCCTCCCCTTCCCTCTGTGATCCCCTCCAACCCTCTGCAATCTCAACACTCCTCTGATTTCGCGCCCAGCCTCAGTTTTAATTGCTCACAACATTGAACTTTAGTTGCCTGCTCCTTGAACTCTGGAAATTCCTCCCTGCACCTCTCCGATTCTTTGACCCTCTTTCCCACTTTTGAGATTTGGTCATCAGTCCACACAATCTCCTTCTATGCCTGAGTGTCGAATTCTGTTTGGTAACGCTGCGTTTTACTACTCCAGAAGCACTAAATAAACGCCAAATGTCAACCACCCACAGATCACGAAACATAAAGAAAGACATGCATTTAGATAGCACCTTTCATCATGCCAAAGGGCTTTAGAGACAAGGAAGTACTTTTGAACAGTTGTAATGTAGGAAATGCGACAGCAAATCTCTGTACAGCAAGTTCCCACAAACAGCAATCCAATAATAATCAGATAATCTGCTTTAGTGATGTTGGTTGAGTGAAATGTGTTGTGCAGGATACTCAGGATAACTCTGCCATACTTGTTATGCCACTCCCCGAATCCTCCACTACTTCATATTGCTGTCATGATGTGGAGATGCCAACGATGGACTGGGGTGAGCACAGTGAGAAGTTTTACACCAGGTTAACGTTTCAAACACTAGCATACGGAGCACTGCTCCTTCCTCAGGCGAATGAAAAATTGCTGTAAAATTGCTATTGCTGTAAAATGGAAGGAAGGACTGGGATGCAAATTCAAAGTGCACAAGTGGCCGTTCCTTGAGTGTTGAGCCCAGACAATGTGCAGTGGGAGGCTATTTAACTGCAGAACACTTCACAACATATTGTGGCACATGATGGAAAGCACACATGTTCTGGGGAGTGAGGGGGCTTCTCCAAGCTGTGATTTGTGGATGTCACCCCAACCCGTCGTGGGTTCGAATCCAACTCCAGGGACATGAACACATTGGCGGGATTCTCCGTACCCCGGCACCAAAATCATGATCGGCAATCAGGCGGAGAATGGATTCCGACACCGGAATCGGGGCCGGTGCTGCTCTGACAGTGGTCCGCCATGCTCCGCCCCCTCCAAACCGGCATCATCGTGACACGCGCGCCATTTCAACGACGCTGGCACGTCATCAGATGGCCCACCATTCGGGTCACCCATGATACTCCGCCCCCAATGGGCCGAGTTCCCGACAGCGCGGGCCACGTGTGGTCCCGAGCGTGTGGGAACCCGGCATGCCGGCTGCAGACTGTGTCCAGCGCCGCCACACTCGGCTGGTATCTGTGCCACTGGCTGTGGGGGCTTCTGCCAGGGCTGGGGGACTGGTGGGGGGTGGCCAGGGGATGGGCTGTGGGGTCAAGGTTGGCAGTTTGAGTTCCTGCACGGCCAGTGCCATGTTGTGTGATGCGGCTGATGCACGTTGTCAGCTGTGTACATGCACGGCCCGGGACCCGGCCATTTCCGGCACAGTCGGCGGGAGTTTCACTCGGTGCCGGTGCTAGCCCTTCATCGGTACTGGAATTGGTGAGGGTTTCAGGGCGAATATTCAGTCGTGAAGGTTCACATGCTGCTCCGTCAACACGGCATAATTCTCTGGTCTCCGATGCCGAAATCATGTTCGGCGATGAGTCGGAGAATCCCCATTGGCGCCGCTTTTGTGATGCTCCGCCCCCTCCAAAATGGCATACTCTGCGAGTACGCCACACACCGTATTAATGGCCTCAGGATGTCACCTTAGGCCCTCCCCCGATACTCTGCCCCCCGATGGTCCGGATTCCAGACGCCGTGGGTCACTCATGCTATTTTTTTGGGGTGCTCAGCATGGCGGCTGCGGACTTAGTACAGCACCGCCACAATCAGGGGGGGAGCCGATCCACGGGCAGGGCTTTGGCGTGGCCAATTGTGGGGGGTGGCGAGCCTGGCCAAAGGAGTTCACTATTTGACAGGCCGGGTCCGCACGCGGCCGGTGCCATGTTGCAGAGCGCAGCCACTGCAGACCTTTGCCATGCGCGGCCACGGACCCGGCAATTCTCCGGGCGTATCTGTAGCTAGAGGCGGGTGCTCGATGCTACATGCCTGCTACCCCCCCCCCCCCCAGCAGATGGGAGATTGGTGGCCGTTTTGTGCTGTTTCTTCGGTTGTCAGAATCGGAGAATCCAGCCCTTAGTCTCCCAAATGGAGAATCTTGCCCATTATTTAGGTTGGCACTGCAGTGCAGTACTGAGGGAGTGCAGGAGGCGTCATCTGTTGAACAAGATGTTGAGCGGTGGTCCCATCTTCCTTCTCAGCTGGAGGTAAAAGATCCCAGGGCACTTTTTAAAGAAAAGCAGGATTTTTCCTCCAGTATCCTGGCCAATATTTATTTCTCAACCAACCACTAAAACAAATTATCTGGTCATTTATTTAATTGCTGTTTGAGAGCTTGCTGTGCCCAAATTGCTGCTGTATTTTTTACCGTATAGCAGAGACTTAATTTCAATGGGGATTTCATTGGATAGAAAGCATGTTGGGATAGCCTAACGTTGTGAACAGTGCTATTTGGGTGCAAGTTGTTTCATTTAGTCAAGTTCATACTTTAGAATCAGTTGAATTTGACATCAATAACAGAATGGTCTGTAAAACCAACTTTCACTGTAGCCAGGTAACGTCTACCTTCAAGATTTCTGGTGGCACAATGTAAGGGGAGGACTCACACGAGGTGGCTCCCGTTGGAGAGCTGATTTTTGTTTTGTCCTCATTTCTGGCAAAACAAACAGTTTACTTTTCAATAACCATCATAATTTATTAGAACAGAGCTTGTACCTTATGGAGAGACCCAGGAGAGACTAAACAAAAAAGGATTCAGGCCAAAATCTGTCGACGGAGTCTGAAACCTTGCAGGATTCTCCTGGAAGTAAGATGGAAGGGGTGGGTTCTCCATGTGCAACAATTCCACAAACGGTCGAGGATCCCTTTAGCATTTTGGCGAGTGAACTAGAGAAACACCGTCAAAGTTCGGTGGCAGATCTCAAAAGATTGATTAAAGAGATCTTGTCCCCATTTGTTTGGCCTTGGAAAGCACAAATAAGACCGTTGAGGCTCATGGAGCTATAATTAGAAGCCCCTCTGGAGGCTGATCTTACTTCGATGGTCAAAAGTAATAAGTAATTGAAGGCTAAACTGAGCGACCTGGAAAATAGATCCAGGAGCTGTTTTGTGGTTGCGGGAGAGGATGGAGAGCTGTACCCTCACTGAATATTTTTTGGGCATGTTTTGCAAGATGATGGGGGCACATCACTCCCAGAATTAAACCAGGCCCATCTCTTTCTGTGGCCGAAGCCTCGATCTGCAGATCCTCTTCGGGTGGTTATCATAAGGTTTCATAGCTTCAAGAAAAAGGAACAGGTTCTTTGCTGGGCTAGAGGGCATTGAGATATCAAATGGGAGGGCCATTCCATCAGGCTGTACCAAGATCTACGTGCGGACCAAGGGAGTGAAAGTCATCATATGTAAAAATTGAGTCAGATTCGGAATAGCCTACCTACCCAGCTCACCTTCAGGTGACTCTTGGGGAAAAGGACTACCAGAAAATGTGGTCTTCTATGTTTGAAAGCTCAAATTGGACACTGTTCGATCTGTATTTAATCAATTTTATGACCCTGAGGACAGGTATTTTATACTTTGTTTTTTAATGTTCAGGGTTTGGGTGTACTCACAACACTTTTGGTTAAAATAGTGTTTTCTGCTATTCGATCTTTCTTATTTTTATCAGTTTATTGTTCAATGCCTCTTTTCATCGTTGTTGATGGACATGATAATTAAACACTAATGCGGTGTTGTGAGCTAGACAAGGTTTTATTTTCCAGTTGGGAGTCTCCCTGCCAAAAAGGGGGTTAGTTAACGGGAATCGAGATCGAGGGTTTTCTGTTGCTCTTCAGAATAGTCTGTGAGAATGAACTTAGAGCGTATAGTTAGTTGTGTTTTGTTAACTGTAGGTTTTAGGATAAAGTATTGTTTTTTACTATTTCAAGATGGAGTTGTTGAGGTGGGAGGGAATTTCAGTGTTAGTTCACTGACAGTGTCTGTGGGTTCTCCTTTGTCGAGCCATCTTTGGTAGATTTCTTTACTTTACCTTTTCAGTGTCCTGTTTGGTATGTCTCTTTGGGAATGACTGTCTCCAGGTTGAGGAGTGGTGGAAGATCTCCAAATCATTTGGTTACGTGCAATGTTTGGTGTCTGAATGCCCAGTAAAACGGTCGTGGGTATTCGCCCATCATAAGAGCTTAAACTCCAATATTCTTTTCTTGCAGAAAACCCACTTGCGCTACAAGGAACAGATCAGGTTACGTAAGGATTGGGCAGGTTGTTCACTCCAGTTTTAATGGCAGGGCCAGGGGGACAGCAATTTTAATTAATAAGAGAGTTCAGTTCTCCTTCTCTCAGATCATGGCCAACCCCAATGGTCGCTATATTATTGTTTGTGGTTTGCTGGTGAACAGCTCACACAAGTGCCTCCTAACATAACATCTTTCAGATTAAATGTTAAACCAAGTCTCCGTCTGTCTTCTCAGTGGACATGAAAGATCCCATGGCACTATTTTGAAGAAGAGCAAGGAAGGTATTCGCCATGACCTGGCAAATATTTATCCACCAATCAAAGAGTACCTGGACATTATCACATTGCTGACTGCGGAAGCTTGCTGTGCTTAAGGTGGCAGCCGTGTTTCCTACAACAGTGAGGACACTTCGACAGTACTTTAATGGCTATGAAATGCTTTGAGACACCTTGTGATCATGAAATGAAATGAAAATTGCTTATTGTCACGAGTAGGCTTCAATGAAGTTACTGTGAAAAGCCCCTAGTCGCCACATTCCGGCGCCTGTCCGGGAAGGCTGGTACGGGAATCGAACCGTGCTGCTGGCCTGCTTGGTCTGCTTTAAAAGCCAGCGATTTAGCCTGGTGAGCTAAACCAGCCCCTGGTGAGCTAAACCAGCCCCTGGCTGGATGAAAGGCATAATATAAATGTAACTCTATTTTAATCTTACATTTTTCAATTTCTCACAGTTGCCACGCTACAGTCCATGGAGTTAGGTCAGAGACCAGCTACTATCTTTTTAAAAATAAATTTAGAGTACCCAATTCATTTTTTCCAATTAAGGGACAATTTAGCATGGCCAATTCACCTACCCTGCACATCTTTGGGTTGTGGGGTGAAATCCACGCAGGCACGGGGAGAATGTGCAAACTCCACACGGACAGTGACCCAGGGCCGGGATTCGAACCCGGGTCCTCAGCGACATAGGCAGCAGTGCTAACCACTGTGGCAACGTGCCGCCTACAGACCAGCTATTATCTAATTGAATAGCTCCAGGGGCCAAATGGCCAACTCCTGTTCCTGTGATGGTACACACGGAGGTGGAATTTCAACGAATTCAGTGAGGAGCACAGGCAAATCTGCAGATCAGGTGGATGGATAGCAGCTGTAACAATGAAGATAAATATAAGATCAAACATTGTTGGACAAAAATGAGGAACAGATGTAGTCAATGGAAAGATGCTGAGGAGCATGGAGGAATCACAGAATCTTTGCAGTGCTGAAGGAGGCCATTTGGCCGATTGAGCCTGCAATGGCTTGCCAATAGAGCATTCTACTCAGTCTCCTCCCTGATCTTCATAACCTTGCACATTCTTTCTTTTCAGCGAGCAATCCAATTCCCTCTCGAACAGCTCAATCGAAACTGCCTCCATCACCCTCTCAGGGAGTTTGCTCCAAACTTCAACCACCCTCTGGGTGAAAATATTCACCCGCATATCACTTCTGATCATTTTGTCCATTATTTTGAATCTGTGCCCTCTTGTTCTTGATGTACTCGAGAGTGGGAACTATTTGCATTGTCCATACCCCTCAGGATCTTAATACCTCCATCAAGTTTCATCTCAGCCTTATTTTTCTGCAAGGAAAACAGACTTACCCTTCCTATCTAACCTCATAGCAACAGTTCTTCATCCTTGGAATCATTCTTGTGAATCTCCTCAGAGCTCTTTCCAATGCCTTCACATTCTTCCTCAAGTATGGCTTCCAGAACTGGATGTGGTACTCCAGATGAGGCCCAACTAGTAGCTTAAAAAAGTTCAACATGACTTCCTGTATTCAATTCCCATATTAATAAAACACAGGATAGTATGTGCTCCATTTACTGCTCTGTCAATGTGCCCTGCCACTGTCACTGATTTATGTACATACACACGGAGGCCCTTTGTCCCTGTACCCGAGTGAGAGTTTCAGTATTTTATACTGTCTCTAAATTCTTCCTGCCAAAATTAATCACGTCACACTTCTCTGCTGGAACAGTTGGACCCAAGCTTCAAATAAGAGTGTCAGTAAGCAAAGCCATTAAAAAAACTTTAGTGTCAAGATATATATACATTGAAGCACCAAGCACAAAAGCAGAGTGAGTGGTCAGTATGTGTTGGGCATTGGTTAGGGCCCATTAAACTTCAAATACATTTTCAGCCCACAGCAGACAGACACTCAAGCAACAGAAATTGAAGAGCCAAAGGTGTTTTTTCTAAAGGATCTCGGCGTCGCTGGCTAGGCCAACATTTGTTGCCCATCTCCAGTTGCCCTTGAAGGTGGGGTGAGCTGCCTTCTTGAACCACTACAGTTCATGAGGTGCAGGTAAGTACACTCTGTGCTGTGAGGGAGGGAGTTCCAGGATTGGTATAAGAAACTAGCATTATGCAGAGAGACTTTTTCCCCATGGGGAGATATAATATTTTTTTCAAACATTTCAGGTTTTCAATAGAGTGTCAGGAAAGTCGAGTTTCCTCGAGTTGAAGACAGAAAGGAAGAGGGACCATCAATTGAAAATTGGAATGAGGAGAAGGCTCAGGAGAGTGGTTCGATCAGGAAACAGTTTATCTGGGAGTTGAGGCAGATACCATTGTGCCATTTTGGGGCAAAGTGGAAAAATACAGTATTTAACTGAGAGAAAGATACAAGGCTGTGGGGGAGGGAGGACAAGTTGATTTTGGATTGCTTTCGCCAAGGGCTGGGCCAACTGACCTCCTCTTGTGCTGAAGACTTCTTTGCTTGTGAGCGAAGCCAAAAAATGACAGCAACTCTCAAGACCTGCCGATGGCCAAAGTGAGCAACCTGGCAGATTTACCTGATGCTCTGGACATTGTGTTTTAATTTGTACTTTATAGCACGCTAAAAACCCAATCACTTTCTTCGCTTCAGCTTTTGGAATAGCCCTCCGCCCTCGGAAAATAAACTGTTCATACTTTGGTCTCGAACATTATTATAATAACTCATTATATAATTCCCAAGAGGACAATAGGTTCTAACGCAATTGAGATGTTCAGTGTGAGAGGGTGTTTTGTTCAGGGAGGGAGGAAGCATTGTGAACAGAGCATTGTCACTGAGCATCGCCAGAGAAATGATGGCCCAGTCACTGGGAAGGTTTGAATCTGCCTGCTTGGCTGATCTTCCTCCGAGTTGCATTCAACACATTGCAAATGTCTCCAGCTCTTTGTGCTGAGTAAGGAAGGAAGGGGCATTGCCTCCGAGTGGTGTATGTAAAGTCCTCCTGGTCAGTGTCAGTACACGGAAAATAACCGAGGGGGAGAGGGGATGAGGTTCGCCTGTGGCCCCCACTGCTGTCAGCTATTCCGGCAACATCACCGTCACGCCACCTGGTGAGGAACTGGAAACTGGTTACCCGCGGACCAGCACCCCTACAAAAGGCATCGTCACATCCAGAACAGGAGGAAAGGACAATTGTCAAAGAGTGAGAAACAAAGGAAATATCTCAATGTTACAACAGCAGATAAATGGACGATATCCTCGGGGGGCTCGTTAAGTGTTGAACATTCTGAGTTTCTCGACATGATGCAAGTGAGACCGTGTCCATGTGTTGTGCCGATCAGGTTAGCGGTCTGTTTTGCGGTCTACAGGAATTCCGTGGAGGCTTGTCTGTTTATACCCTGGAATGCATTGCTGAATTATCAAGTCACAGCGTGTCAGATAAATCAACGCTGATAACTATCCCCTCTGACCATCATGGATTGGAGAAAAGTTGGAGACTGAATTACAGGAAGGACTATAAGCAGCTGCTCCCAGACTGGCGGCTGTCTTAAACCAGCCAAAGCACCAGAGAAGCCTGACATTGAACTTTAATCAACTCCACCGCTCTCACAGATGAGGAATACATCCCGGTCACTTAACTCTTCGCTGTTTGATTGAAGGGGGAAAAAAAGAGGTTGAGGTGTGTGCAATTGTGTAAACGGAGCAAGTTCTCACTGAAATCAGGCAGTCGAGAGACACCCGACTGCTCTTTATTATATGAAGTGGAGATGCCGGCATTGGACTATGGTACGCACAGTAAGAAGTCTTACAACACCAGGTTAAAATCCAAGAGGTTTCTTTGGATTCACTGGCTTTCAGAGCGTAGCTCCTTCATCAGGCGACTTTATAACATTACAAGGGAACCAGATAACGTCAACCACAGCAAGCTACTGGTATCACATTATCCTGAACAGGAGCACCAGATGATTCAGTCTGCCCTTGAAATGGGACAATTCAACACCAAACGGCGGAAATATTCTTTCAGTGAGCCAGACGTATTTCTATGGAACAAGCTCCCAAAGAGACAGTGGACCCAGCCAGTCCAGGTTCATTCAGCCCAATCATTTCAAGATTTCTTCTTGAAAATAATATTTTTGGATACAGCACACGAGTAATTGGAGACATGTGTTCAGTGTGTCGTGTTTATGAAAAGCAGGTGACTTTGGACCTGTGTTACCCAAAGCTCTCCCCCACGAGGCGTTTAACTCGCCCGTGTCTGGGTCTATTCCCAGCTAATTGATCGAGATTGATCGCTCCAATTAGTCACGCTTGGTACCATGCAGGATGGTGGGTGGCCCTTGGTCTTCGCCCGACCCGCAGTTCCTCTGTTCCAGGTTTGTGTGTGTGTTCCCTGTTCAGACTGTTGTTCTGTATTATCTTCTGCACCTGATTTCGATGTCAGGAGGGGTTTGGACCTGTCCCAGAATAACTGAAGAGGCATTAGAGGAGAGTACTTTGCGTCAAGGACAATTATAGAGTGTGGGACACACCAAGTTGAAGTAGATTCCAGAAAGAGTTTTACTTGACAAAATACATTATCAGAGGTAATAAATAGGGAGCAAGCAGCAAAAGAGAAATCAGACAGGATGGCTGGCGAGGAGGAAAAAAAGTAGACTCGATGGACTACCTGGCCTATTTCCACGCTGTAACGATTATGGGACTGCAAAACACTGAGAATAACCACAATATCTCTTGGATGGTGAGAAATATACTGTTATCCCATTTTAACAGGCTAAAATAGTGTTCATAATTTACTGACGAGTCAGCCAAATTTGCTCTTGCTTCAGAATACAGTTTTCAATCTTTCAGGTTGAGAATGTGTGAGCAGGCAGCATGGTGGCGCAGTGGGTTAGCCCTGTTACCTTCGCCGAGGTCCCAGGTTCGATCCCAGCTCTGGGTCACTGTCCGTGCGGAGTTTGCACATTCTCCCCGTCTTTGCTTGGGTTTCATCCCCACAACCCAAAAGATGTGCAGGGTCGGTGGATTGGCCACGCTAAATTGCCTCTTAATTGAAAAAAATGAATTGGGTACTCTAAATTTAAAAAGAGAGAATGTGTGAGCAACGCCTGTTCTCAAGACGAAAGACCTGCAGTCAGGGTTGGGATAGAGCTCCTCGGGGAAAAGCCCCTTCTCTGAAGCCAGAAAAAATATGTTGGCACTACCTGGCCGGAAATAGGCCAGGTAGTCCATCGAGCCTACACAGAGATAGACAAAGGGATGGCTGACTTCCCTTTCACAATTCCGTCAGACTGGCCTTCACAGCAGAAAACACGGTCTTGCACTTGTATATTTCATACCTGTTGTTCCGGGTATGAAAGTACTTTTGTGCTGAAAGATTTCCTAACAAAGCCCTTCTATCCTCATGCTCTATCTCTTGCTTCCTGTTATTTTGTGTCCATCCATGGAAGCATCCTCCAGTTTGTGCCCCGAGATGCGGCATGAAAAATAGCTCTCGAATGCAAAATTGTTCATTTACTTTCTGTGTCACATTTCCAACTTTGCATAGACTTATGAAATCATAGAATTTACAGTGCAGAAGGATGCCATTCGGCCTGTCGAGTTTGCATCGGCCCTTGGAAAAAGCACCATACTCAAGCCCACACCTCCACCCTATCCCCATAACCCAGTAACCCCACCTAACCTTTTTTCGACAATTTAGCATAGCCAAGCCACCTAACCTGCAGTGGATCACACTGGCATCCAGGATTTTCCATATGCTGCAGCCACAACACATCAGCTGTTCTACCATCCTTACTGCGTTTTAATTAACTACTTCATTATTTTATTCAATTATTTTCCATTTTATATATTTTATTAACCTTACCACTACTTTGTATACAATTTTAAATATTAGGAATAAACCTTAACCGGGAAGTTTCTGGCGCAGAAAGGCCGCTGTATAACAAATAGTAACACTTCAAAAGTAAGCTTTTATAATTAAGCACGACAAAGTATTGACATCATAGAATCAAGTCAGCTAGCCTACCAGTTCCATACTGGTGTTTACTCTTCCACTCCTCATCAAATGCAATCAACATATTCTTCTATTCCTTTCTCCACCTTGTCGTTTTCTCACTTCCCTTGAACCGCAGCTATGCTACTCACATAAACTAATCCCTGTGATAGTTCCATGTTCTAACCACTCTCTCAGCCGTTCCTTCTCCTGTATTCCCTGTTGGATTTATTTATGATTGTCTTACATTTATGACCCTGAGCTTTGGTCCTGCCGGCAAAGTAAATTAATTTGTCCTGCCAAAACTTTTCATAATCTTCATGACATCTATCAAGTCAACTTTGATTCCTCTTTTTTCCAGAGAAAAGAGCTCAACTCTATTCAATTTTCCCTGATAGGAATATCCTCTTTTCTTTATATCGATGGATGATTCCTGGCTTGTTTACTGTTGAATCTCTAATCTGTGTGGAGTTAGCTGTTGGCAGTCTGAGTGGCAATGGTGTTACAACTATCAGTCACCCTTGTCCCACGATAAGGATAACCCTGTTTGTCTAAACTTCCTATCCATGCTCCTGGGCAAAAATGTTCATGTGTTGAGGGCAGCACGGTGGCGCAAGTGATCAGCACGGTTGCCTCATGGCGCCATGGTCCCAGGCTCTGGGTCACTGTCTGTGTGGAGTTTGCACATTCTCCCCACAACGCAAAAAGATATGCAGGTTAGGAGAATTGGTTCACACTAAATTGCCCCATAATTGGAAAAAATGAATTAGATACTCTACATTTTTAAAAAATGTTCATGTGTCAACTTAATTCAAATCATCCGCAAATCACCCTCCCTGCCCCCTCAGTGAAATAACCTGTGAAAACTCAATATCTAGACTCACAAATGAAGAACAGCCATGTAGTGGAGGATGCTGATGGAACTGGACGATAGCAAGAATCTGGACCTTCAGAGAAGGAGAGAAGATAATTGAAGGGAAACAAATCATACACATAGTATGCCAGTCAGACATTCAATATTTTATTCAGTGCATCTTGCACTGCTCGCACTTGATGTATAAGAACTAAAATAATATTTTTTGCCCAATGCTGAAAAATCCTTTTCAAGAAAATCCCTTCAAATCAGAATCACTGATAATGCTCATGTTTTGATTCCTTTGGAATACTGCACTATTCAATGGATTAAAACAGGGAAAAACTGATCACCATTCAATAGGATTACCACACCATCACCAGGTTTATCCACCTCTGTTGATGGGGTAATTTGAATTGAGATGTTAAACATGGGGAGAGAAATTAATTACCAATGGAATGTAAAATATGAACATTGGAATCAGTGACAAACAAAACAAGGTCGTTATTGCAGCATGTTTAGCCTATTTTTGTGCACTGCGCTTTTTCATCTTGCAACAAAATAAGCCCCAACTTGCATCGCAACATCAGACTTAAGCACAGCATGACGCCATTCAGTCCTTCTGAGTTTGGTCCGCTATTCAATCAGATCATGGCTGATCTGGTTGTGGTCTCAACTCCACTTTGTCATCTGCTTCCCATAATCCTTAGCAGGTCAAATATCTGTCTATTGACTAATATCAGCTGCTGACATTGTTCTTTGGCACAAGGAAAATGCTGCATCCTCTGGGAGTGAACCTCAAGTACAAACTGAACACAACACGTACAGCTTTGTGCCTTTTCATGCTAAAGCACTGCCACCAATGGAGTTAGTGGACATCCCTCAGCATAAAAGGGTTGACACCAGTGCCCACATTTCGCACAGTCTCTCGCAGAAGGACTGTGGGTATCAACACTAGATGGTTCCCTCCCCCGTGGTTATGTTGAATCTGCTATCTTAGGTCCAAGTCCAGACGCTAGTATGACCCCTTGGCGTTTCACCATCCCTGGTCCATACCAGGACTCAATCCCAAATAAAAGCAAATTACTGCAGATGCTGGAATCTGAAACAAAAATAGAAAATACTGGACAATGGCAGCAGGTCTGGATAGCATCTGTGGAGAGAAAAAGGAGCTGATATTTTGAGTCTGGATGACTCTAATGGGCTTTCACAAAGAGTGATCCAGACTTGAAACATTAGCTCCCTTTTCTCTCCACAGATGCTGTCAGACCTGCTGAGGTTGTCCAGTGTTTCCAGTTTTTGTGCCCTATATCAAATAGATCAAACATGAGTTTGCAACTGGTGTGAATCTGTCAAGCCAGGAATGGGGGCGGATGGGTCAGCAGAGTGTCCCAACTCAATTACAGACTGACATTTGGTTTCGCAATATTGCTTGATCTGAAAACCTCAAATGAAATTTACAGGCCTATATTGCAATGTCACTAGATATTAAAATGTGTAAATACTGCTCATATATAGTTCATCATACTTATGTTCCTCAAGTCTCAAAAATTCCATCACAGCATTCACATTTAACATCAGTCTGAGACCCCACAGAACGGGCTAGCAATGAAACAATGCCTGTTTCAAATTGGTTTTCCCAAGTGATTTTGAGGTTGTAAGTGTAAATATAATCCATTATCCATTTCATCAGCCTTCTTAGCACAGACAGCTGGAAATTCATTGCAGCAGGATGAATACAAAATAGGAAAGTTCACCGAGTTGATACATTTCTGTGTTGTCTGAGATATTTAGTGTGTCCACCAGCACTTCACTGCAGCATTCTTCAGCTAGCTACACTCTGTTCCGACACAGCTCAAGTTTGGAAGGGTCTTTTCGCATTTCAAGTGGACACAGTACAACATTTCATCCAACCATCAACCCACACGCTATTGAAATCTTAGTTCTTCCTTGACATTGCAAAAAATTTGGATGGACCTCGCTTTCGTGACAATAGTGCTTAAAATGCTGTTCAGTGGAAAACAATTCAGAAGCTTAATGACAAAAGAAATCACCTGCTCAGGCTAATATGGGGCTCAAATGTAACTTGTTTCTGAGCACCTGACAGTCCAGGGAAACACTTACGATAAGAAGCACTCTGTTCCATTTATATGAAACAGTTAACAATAAACAGTTACAATATATTGCCTCCAACGTGAGAAAAACTAAATGTTGGTTTCCTTGCCAATACTCTCACTGATTGGGAGAGGTCTGTAAGTCTTGGGCTGGTACCATTTGTTGCAGTGGTGGTAAAGCTGAGCAAACCTGATTCTGTTTGTGAGCCTGCCTGGTGCGAAGGAAACACACCCATTCATGATAACCATATTTATGTCAATTGTTTTTAGCAGAAAGGGAGAAGTACTTTAAAAAACCCTTCAACACTGGTATTTGGAAATATCCAATACAGTCAGAAGGTTCAAAATATATATAGGATTAGCAGGGGAGTGAAGCTGGTTCTTGTTAATCGCAGTATTGTCATATAGCTGGAATTCCATTTGGTGCAATCTAGCCTTTTGAAATGGAGTTCTCTCATTCTGTCCATCACAGACAGCCTGAGAGCAGACTGCATGCAGCAGTCAGCTAAAGGAAGAGAACAGTTTTCAGTCATCGAAGTCTGGGATGTCATCATAGGAGTAGCCTCTGTATCCTCTTGAGGCATAATACGCAATCCGTAGATGGTAAAAGCCAGGAAGGAAAACCAGGATCCCGATGATCAGTACCGGCCAGGTTGTGTCACTGTACTGGAAAAGAAAAATAAAATGGAGTAATTGGTTTTCTTTTGTAAAAGCAAGATACTTTGTCCAGCAGAACAGAGGATTTGCAGAGATAGCTTTGTCCACAGTGGCTTTCAACTGGCAGGATTTGATTTCAAATCAGGCTATGTTGATGGGCAGCTTGCTTGAAGGAGCCTTTATAAATTGAATTTAGACTGTTATAATTCAGCTCCTAATGGGCATATTCTTGAAGCAAATAATTGTCCTGAATCCAACACTTATGAGCAATTTTATTGCAGACATCATTCAGAAATGGAACATGTTACAAAGATTCAGCAGTCGGTACTCATGAAGTTAAGACAGGATAGAGTTATCATTAAAGGAACTGTAACATTCAATTATGTCTTCAGTTTCTCTCAATGGGAATGGAGTTAAAAACCTAAATTGTGAAGCAGTGTGTAACTTACCGAACTACTAATGTACCCAGTTAGTAGAAGAGCAGCAATGGTAATCAGCAACGAGCCAATTAGAAACAAGATGACTGCAAGTGCAATTGCCTTGTATGGAATTTTTGTGGGAAGTTTCTTAAACTGCAGGAAAAGGAAAAGTTATTTGATATACTGAGATGTTTTACTGTGAGAAATGTACCACATAAATGCAAAGTGTTGGTTATTTACAAACTATAAATTTTCCAAAAAATAATAAATATTTAAGATCGCTCTTAGCAAGTGCTTGGCTGTTTGTGGCTTTGACCAATCATGAGGCTGTGAAGGGTACCAGATAAATGCAAGCCTTGATTTTACCTGTCCCACAATTTCTGCTTAATAACCTTATTAATTCCATCTCTGCTAGGGAAATTGCAGATGCACTAGTGATAATTTACCGAAATTCACTAGACTCTGGGGTGGTCCCGGTGGATTGGAAATTAGCAAACGTGACGCCACTGTTTAAAAAAGGAGGTAGGCAGAAAGCAGGAAATTATAGGCCAATGAGCTTAACTTCGGTAGTAGGGAAGATGCTGGAATCTATCATCAAGGAAGAAATTGCGAGGCATCTGGATAGAAATTGTCCCATTGGGCACACGCAGCATGGGTTCGTAAAGGGCAGGTCATGCCTAATTTAGTGGAATTTTTTGAGGACATTACCAGTGCAGTAGATAACGGGGAGCCGATGGATGTGGTATATCTGGATTTCCAGAAAGCCTTTGACAAGGTGCCACACAAAAGGTTGCTGCATAAGATAAAGATGCATGGCATTAAGGGTAAAGTAGTAGCATGGATAGAGGATTGGTTAATTAATAGAAAGCAAAGAGTTGGGATAAATGGGTGTTTCTCTGGTTGGCAATCAGTAGCTAGTGGTGTCCCTCAGGGATCCGTGTTGGGCCCACAATTGTTCACAATTTACATAGATGATTTGGAGTTGGGGACCAAGGGCAATGTGTCCAAGTTTGCAGATGACACTAAGATGAGTGGTAAAGCGAAAAGTGCAGAGGATACTGGAAGTCTGCAGAGGGATTTGGATAGGTTAAGTGAATGGGCTAGGGTCTGGCAGATGGAATACAATGTTGACAAATGTGAGGTTATCCATTTTGGTAGGAATAACAGCAAACGGGATTATTATTTAAACGATAAAATATTAAAGCATGCCGCTGTTCAGAGAGACTTGGGTGTGCTAGTGCATGAGTCACAGAAGGTTGGTTTACAAGTGCAACAGGTGATTAAGAAGGCAAATGGAATTTTGTCCTTCATTGCTAGAGGGATGGAGTTTAAGACTAGGGAGGTTATGTTGCAATTGTATAAGGTGTTAGTACGGCCACACCTGGAGTATTGTGTTCAGTTTTGGTCTCCTTACTTGAGAAAGGACGTACTGGCGCTGGAGGGTGTGCAGAGGAGATTCACTAGGTTAATCCCAGAGCTGAAGGGGTTGGATTATGAGGAGAGGTTGAGTAGACTGGGACTGTACTCGTTGGAATTTAGAAGGATGAGGGGGGATCTTATAGAAACATTTAAAATTATGAAGGGAATAGGTAGGATAGATGCGGGCAGGTTGTTTCCACTGGCGGGTGACAGCAGAACTAGGGGACATAGCCTCAAAATAAGGGGAAGTAGATTTAGTTTAGGAGGAACTTCTTCACCCAAAGGGTTGTGAATCTATGGAATTCCTTGCCCAGTGAAGCAGTTGAGGCTCCTTCATTACATGTTTTTAAGGTAAAGATAGATAGTTTTTTGAAGAATAAAGGGATTAAGGGTTATGGTGTTCGGGCCGGAAAGTGGAGCTGAGTCCACAAAAGATCAGCCATGATCTAATTGAATGGCGGAGCAGGCTCGAGGGGCCAGATGGCCTACTCCTGCTCCTAGTTCTTATATTAACCCCTTCCTCTTACGAATATATATGAAATGTTGCTGGGGTTCAGTTCCTGCACCTCATTCAAGTTTTCATTCTTCATGACCAAACCCGGTTGAGTGTGGGAAGGCTATTTACTGTAAAACCCCTGATAAACATAGCAAATCCTCCCCAGACCAGATGTCCACCTGGAGAAGGATGCAATGTGCAACAAGCTAGCGCCAAGAACAATTCTTTCTTCAGCCTGCATCGCAAAGGCTCTGGTCAAGATCAACTACCTCAATGTAAAACATGGATCAGATTGACACTTGCCAACTAATTCCTTGGCCAATGAGCAAAAGTGTGTTACCAGATGAAATGAACAAGGAGCTTATGATTATTTCTATATGCTGTACACACTCAGTGTCATTGTCAGGAACTAACCTGCAGATCGATGTAACCCTCGTCACTGTCTGCTAGTTTAGAGTATTTCACTTTGCTACTGGAGCCCGCAGCAGCAGCGTTGTTACGTGACGGCATCATAACACAGCTCGTTAACAACTAAAGCGAAATAATAAAAAGAATGGATTTGCCAAGGTTGTGCATGGACACTTAAACTTGCAGATACATACACCTGCAGCACATGAACAATTGAATTATCCCTTTCTACAAGCAGGTAAAAGATTAAGCTAAATTTATAGATAGATTTGGACATTAGCACATAAACGCTCTTATAATTACCTTTATTGTCACAAGTAGGCTTACATTAACACTGGAATTAAGTTACTATGAAAAGCCCCTAGGCGCCACATTCCGGCGTCTGTTTGGGTACACGGAGGGAGAATTCAGAATGTCCAAACTACCTAACAACACATCTTTCGGGACATGTGGGAGCAAACCAGAGCACCCGGAGGAAACCCACGCAGACACGGAGAGCACATGCAGACTCCGCACAGACAGTGATCCAAGCTAGGATTCAAAAGGGGACCCTGGCGCTGTGAAGCAACAGTGCTAATCACTGTGCTACCGTGCTACAAAACAGGCTGAATGAAGCACAAATCAACTCTAGTCCTAAGCAATGACACCAGGTCAAGGAAGCTGGCTTAAATTGCTTGCACATTCTTGGAGACCAGAATAAATTGGAGTGCAGAATAAATCAAATGTTATACGTAAGAAACATTCATCGAGACTGAAGGGAGTGGTGTCGAGTTACATTGCTGCTCATCCACACTCCAGCATCCAAATTCCTGATAAATGCTGAATGCTGGAAGAAAGCCAACCAAACAGGAGCAAACATAGTTAAGCTTGAAATGTTGTGAGGCAGCCAGGGTGAGAAAACGTTTAAATGTTCAGTTTACACCAGATGCAGTTATACCACAGCTGGGGTGAAATCAGAGTGGTTTCAGTGCTTTCTCTGGAAGGGTTGTCACGAAGCGTGAGCAAGACTGAGCTGCATCACTGGGCGGGGGTCTGGTGGTGGTCAGAGGTGGCAACTTTCATTTTTCTCTGAGAAATAAATGAACCAGCTTGGTCCTTCCAATGATCCAGAGGCTTTTGCTATCATTTTAACTGGCACTAACCCAACTCTGTGCATCTTTTCCCAAAGGCATTTTGGATTTTAAATTTGCCGAGTCTTCTACTTGCTTTTTGGGGGGGGGGGGGGGGGTCCCAGCAGCGATTTTACACAACGATTCCACAACGAGCGATGGGGTTTGGAGTCCTGAGCTGTACCGTCAGTGTTACAGTCAAGTGTCAACCTCAACTTTTATCCTCAACTCTCTGGGGGGGGCGCTGGGTCACAATTCTCTCTGTCGAGGTACAACCTGCCACCGGCTGTCAAAATATGCCACATTCTCGCTGACACATTGCTGCCAACATCGCCGCAACAGAAAACCATCCTGCACACAACCCTGGGGGGTCTGAACCACCTCTTCTCGCCATGAAACCTGCAGCTCCTGTTACCTGCGCGCAGCCTCCATCTCCCCTCCAAGCCCAGCTTCCGGCCCCCGCTTCCGGCCCCGCACTAACAGTCGCACTGACTGATTCCAACCCGAACAAAGGTTCCCCTTCGCTCCTTCCCTCTGCTCCCTGCTTCCCTTCATTCATCAGCAGCAGCTCCTGCAAACTGCTTCAAGTGAGGGTCCTGGCCCCCAAGCTATCCTCCCAGCAGAAATGTTATTTTGATCACTGCTGTGAAAAAGAAGTCACAAAGTGAAACTTCCTTCGCACATCCCATTGCCTGCGTGAGGGACAACTTTCAGATTTGAAGGGTAACTTCTTATTGCTGAAGATTTCCTTTTTTTTTTGCCTTGTCCTTCGGGTCCTGAATTTCCAAAACTATTCTTTTGAATATTTGAAATTGTCAGCCATCACACAAGGTCCAGCAGTCATGTTTGCTTTTCAGGTACCTCTTGATTGAGAAAACCTTTGCGAAGCATTGGTTATAGTTTGATAGGTCTGAAGACATCTTCGTGGTCATATTTATGTTAACTGTAAGTCTTTATTAATCCCAAGAACTATTTATAAATGTACAGCAAAGGGTACAAGCCAGGAGATGTCTCCGTGCTTGCTGGGACACACAGCTCTGTCCAATGCTCAGCTGACCTTAAATGAAGGTCATGTACTCGCTCACATTATTGTGTCCCATATATGTGCCAAACACTTTTACAACACCTCCACTCAGTTCTTTAGAATGATAGAAAGTTGACGGCACAAAAATAAGCCACCTCGCCTATCATCATCTGCGTCAGCCAAAAAAAGAGCCATCCCACTTTGCAGCATTCGGTCAGTCGTGCAGGTCTGGGCGCGGGAGATACAATGAGTTGAGGTTTTTTGCCCCCACAACGCTTTCAGACCGTGAGTTCCAAACCCCCACAACCCTCTTGAGTGAAAATTATTTTCCTCATCTCCCCTTTAATAATTCTACCAATCATGTGAAATATATGCTCTGTGTCACTGACCACTCTGTCTAATAGAGTGACATTGTTTCTGTAACAAGGTGACCAGAACTGCACACAATACTCAAGTTGTGGCATGACTAATGTTTTCTACAGTTCCAGCATAACCTCGCTCCTTTTATATTCTATGTTTCGGCTAATAAAGGAAACTATTCCACATGCCTTCTTAACCACCTTATCAACCTGATACTTCCGATGGTCTGTGGACATTCACTCCAAGGTCACTTCCTCAACATCTCTCAGTTTCCTCCCATTTATCATGCAATCCTTTGCCTTGTTTGACCTCCTCAAATGCATCATCTCACATGATGCGACCATCGATTCACACAAAGACACGAGTAGAAGCAAACCGAGGTTTTAAACAGCTTAGAACAGTGCCTGCCTGCGACTAGTACAATATTGTGGACCGCCTACAAGTCAACTGCTCTTTATACTTCCTTTCAAAGGGAGGAGCCATGGACGGAACCCGTACATGCCCCAACATATCCCCCTGTGGGTGAAGCCACACAATGGCCCATAGGTGAAGCCCACAAGGTCAACAACATAACATAGCTGTAACACAATGGCAGAACATGATACTAATACACTGGTAAATTACTAGTACTACACATTCACCACATCACCCTCCTCTGGGTTGAACTCCATTTGCCACTTTTTTGCCCATCTGAAAAATCCATTGCTACCTTCCTGCAATGTAAACATACAGAATGGGAGGCAATGGTCACTTCCAAACCATTGACAACTGCCGCCCAGATGGATAAGGGCAGCAGGAACTTATGAGAACACCACCACCTGCAAGTTCCCCTCCAAGTCACACATCATCCTGACTTGGAAATATATAACCGTTCCTTCACTGTTGCTGAGTCAAACCCCCAGAACTCCCTAACAGCACTGGGAGTGTACCTACACCACATGGACTGCAGTGGTTCAGAAGGCAGCTCACCATCACCTGCTCAAAGGTTCTTTAGGGATGTGCAATTAATGCTGGCTCAGCAAGCACTGCCCACATCCCATGAATGAATCAAAAACATTCCGACCTTATTTGGGATTGTTTATTTTGGATTTGATCGGATAGCTTTCCTCCATTCACTATCACCTGCTTCCTCTGAGCTGCCACCGGCTGTTGTAGTTCTGGTAATGTGTCACGCTTCCCAAAAATATATATTTTCAAGACTTTCGGAAAACTCTTTGCCTCCCTGGCTCAGGTAATGCCTTTTTCTCTTTCATGGGGAGTTTTCTTTCCCTTTTTTGAAGCTCTGCAGCACAACTTTAAGAAGAAAACTTTTGATAGCTTTTGATATTCCATTGAAGCTTTGCATCATGACTAGTTCATCCACAAGTTCACCAAACCAGAATCAAAAGGTATTAATCAGGACATTTTCTGACTCTCTACATATACTTGGTTTACTCCAGCAGTGTAGAAATTATCCTCTCATGGACACCACATTTCCCACGAGGTTTGACCCTTGAATAAGTCCAAAATTATTGTGGATGATTGAAATTCTGATCCATGGCTGAATTTTTTAAGGTACAGATTCTGCTTGAAGAGCTTTCTGAATTTCAAGATGGTGTCACTTTCATTTGGAGACAAAGAGATTTCCCATGCTTGTGGCTTTGATGGGCTTCACTGCAATGGTGACCGTGATCAGCTTGAAAACATTTTTAACAATGCATGCCTGGAATGGGTGCCCGCAGAGTTTATTTGCTCTGTGTTTATGTTCAAAGTCACAAATTCATCTGATCTTTGATTTTGCTTGCCTTTAACTGGATTTGGAAAGTTGCAATTCTCTGAGAGCATTCAATTAATTATTTGAAAATAATTTCTCAGCTAACTTGGAGATATGAAGTTCCGGCGGCAGCTACGTGGTGAGCAGTCATACACACGGTAGCTTCCATCAGGGTACTTTGTTTTTGGCCAGTTTGTAGGTGATGTTGGGGGGGAAACTTGAGTAGTTCGATGGGATAAGTTCCCACGTAAAAGTAATGCCCAACAAGTGTAACACAAGGCAGCAGACAGGCTGATGCGACCATCAATTCATTCAGAGACACGAGTTGAAGTAAACTGTGGCTTTAATCAGCTTACAACTGAGCCTGCCTGCGACTGTACTAAACTGAGGGCGGACTCGCAGGACCGCAGCACTTATACTTCCTGAAGGGGGTGGAGCCGAGGGCGGAGCCCTGTACATGCTCCTCATCTCCCCCTGTGGGCAGAGTCGTGCAACGGCTCACAGATGGAGCCCAGAGGGACACAGTAATGTACAGTGTGAATTATAGTGGTTACACATTCACCACATTCACCCCCTGTTAAAAAAATCAAGTTCAGCAGGGGTGACGGGTCTACAAGTTCAGTCGGTCCGGCGCCCGAATCGTGCGTAGCGACCGACGAAGTACCGGTGTTGCAGCCGTCTCGGATGGCTGTGGAAGGATGTTCGGTGCGGGTCCGGGAGTGGACTCCGGGGATGGTTCTACCTGAGCTTCGTTCCTGCAAACCGGTGTGTAGGGCGGAAGGGAGCACGGGTAGCAAATAGGCACAGGGGCGCAGGGCATGGGAGGTCGGGTGGGGTGTAGAGTGGGAGGTACATCGGCGGTAGTGGTAGTAGAGTTTCAGGTGCCAGGTCCCGGAGGGAAATGGTCTCCTGTCGGCCATCAGGGTGTTCAACGAACGCGTAGTGGGGGTTTGAGTGCAGGAGTAGGACCCTCTCTTCCAGGGGGTTGGTCTTATGTGTCCGAACGTGTTTTCGGAGGAGGACAGGGTCCGGTGTCGTCAACCAGGGCGGAAGCGAGACCCCCGTAGTAGTTCCCTAGGGAAGGCAAATAGGCGATCATGAGGAGACTGATTCGTGGCCGTACAGAGGAGGCACCTAATAGCATGGAGCGCATCGGGAAGGACCTCCTGCCAGTGGGAGGTCGGGAGATTCCTGGACCGTAGGGTCAGTAGGATGGTCTTCCAGACCGTCGCATTCTCCCTCTCCACCTGCCCGTTCCCCCTGGGGTTATAGCTGGTAGTCCTGCTTGAGGCCATGCTGTTACTGAACAGGTACTGACGCATCTCGTCGCTCATGAAGGATGAACCCCTGTCGCTGTGGACATAGTTAGGGAAACCGAACAGGGTCAAGACACTGTGCAGGGCTCTGTTGACTGTATGGGAGGTCATATCGGGGCATGGGATGGCAAACGTGAAACGGGAGAATTCATCTATAACGTTGAGGAAATAAACATTGCGATTAGTTGAAGGGAGGGGCTCTTTGAAATCGATGCTCAGGCGTTCACAGGGCCGGTATGCCTTTACCAGGTGTGCCTTGTATAAGACCATAAGACATAGGAGCGGAAGTAAGGCCATTCGGCCCATCGAGTCCACTCCACCATTCAATCATGGTTGATTTCAACTCCATTTACCCGCTCTCTCCCCATAGCCCTTAATTCCTCGAGAAATCAAGAATTTATCAATTTCTGTCTTAAAGACACTCAACGTCCCGGCCTCCACCGCCCTCTGTGGCAATGAATTCCACAGACCTACCACTCTCTGGCTGAAGAAATTTCTCCTCATCTCTGTTCTAAAGTGACTCCCTTTTATTCTAAGGCTGTGCCCCCGCGTCCTAGTCTCCCCTGCTAATGGAAACAACTTCCCTACGTCCATCCTATCCAAGCCATTCATTATCTTGTAAGTTTCTATTAGATCTCCCCTCAACCTCCTAAACTCCAATGAATATAATCCCACGATCCTCAGACGTTCATCGTATGTTAGGCCTACCATTCCTGGGATCATCCGTGTGAATCTCCGCTGGACCCGCTCCAGTGCCAGTATGTCCTTCCTGAGGTGTGGGGCCCAAAATTGCTCACAGTATTCTAAATGGGGCCTAACTAGTGCTTTATAAAGCCTCAGAAGTACATCCCTGCTTTTATATTCCAAGCCTCTTGAGATAAATGACAACATTACATTTGCTTTCTTAATTACGGACTCAACCTGCAAGTTTACCTTTAGAGAATCCTGGACTAGGACTCCCAAGTCCCTTTGCACTTTAGCATTATGAATTTTGTCACCGTTTAGAAAATAGTCCATGCCTCTATTCTTTTTTCCAAAGCGCAAGACCTCGCACTTGCCCACGTTGAATTTCATCAGCCACTTCTTGGACCATTCTCCTAAACTGTCTAAATCTTTCTGCAGCCTCCCCACCTCCTCAATACTACCTGCCCCTCCACCTATCTTTGTATCATCGGCAAACTTGGCCAGAATGCCCCCAGTCCCGTCATCTAGATCGTTAATATATAAAGAGAACAGCTGTGGCCCCAACACTGAACCCTGCGGGACACCACTTGTCACCGGTTGCCATTCCGAAAAAGAACCTTTTATCCCAACTCTCTGCCTTCTGTCTGACAGCCAATCGTCAATCCATGTTAGTACCTTGCCTCGAATACCATGGGCCCTTATTTTACTCAGCAGTCTCCCGTGAGGCACCTTGTCAAAGGCCTTTTGGAAGTCAAGATAAATAACATCCATTGGCTCTCCTTGGTCTAACCTATTTGTTATCTCTTCAAAGAACTCTAACAGGTTTGTCAGGCACGACCTCCCCTTACTAAATCCATGCTGACTTGTCCTAATCCGACCCTGCACTTCCAAGAATTTAGAAATCTCATCCTTAACGATGGATTCTAGAATTTTGCCAACAACCGAGGTTAGGCTAATTGGCCTATAATTTTCCATCTTTTTTCTTGTTCCCTTCTTGAACAGGGGGGTTACAACAGCGATTTTCCAATCCTCTGGGACTTTCCCTGATCCCAGTGACTTTTGAAAGATCATAACTAACGCACCACTATTTCTTCAGCTATCTCCTTTAGAACTCTAGGATGTAGCCCATCTGGGCCCGGAGATTTATCAATTTTCAGACCTTTTAGTTTCTCTAGCACTTTCTCCTTTGTGATGGCAACCATATTCAACTCTGCCCCCTGACTTTCCTGAATTGTTGGGATATTACTCATGTCTTCTACTGTGAAGACTGACGCAAAGTACTTATTAAGTTCCTCAGCTATTTCCTTGTCTCCCATCACTAGATTACCAGCGTCATTTTGGAGCGGCCCAATGTCTACTTTTGCCTCCCGTTTGTTTTTAATGTATTTAAAGAAACTTTTACTATCATTCCTAATGTTACTGGCTAGCCTACCTTCATATTTGATCCTCTCCTTCCTTATTTCTCTCTTTGTTATCCTCTGTTTGTTTTTGTAGCCTTCCCAATCTTCTGACTTCCCACTACTCTTTGCCACATTATAGGCTCTCTCTTTTGCCTTGATGCATTCCCTGACTTCCTTTGTCAGCCATGGCTGCCTAATCCTCCCTCTGATAACCTTTCTTTTCTTTGGGATGAACCTCTGCACTGTGTCCTCAATTACTCCAAGAAACTCCCGCCATTGCTGTTCTACTGTCTATATGGTCTATAGAAGAGCGGTTTACACTCCGCGCAGATCGAGCAATTCCTGGTGACGGCTTTAACCTCTTCCGTGAAGAAGGGCAGGTTGCGGGCCTAGATGTAATGGGCAAGCCGGGTGACCCCCGGATAGCAGAGGTCATCGCGGATCGCCTGAAGACGGTTGTCTTGCGCGCTGGCGCATGTGCTGCGGGACAGGGCATCTGGGGGCTCATTGAGCTTCCCAGGATGATATACGATATCGTAATTGTAGGTGGAGAGTTCAATCCTCCACCGCAAGATTTTGTCATTCTTGATTTTGCCCCGCTGCGAGTTGTCAAACATAAAGGCAACCGATCTCTGGTCGGTGATGAGGGTAAACCTCCTACCTGCGAGGTAGTGCCTCCAGTGCTGTAAGGCTTCCACAATGGCTTGGGCTTCATTTTCGACTGAGGAGTGTCGAAGTTCCGAAGCGGAGAGGGTTCGGGAAAAGAACGCTACTGGCTTGCCTGCCTGGTTCAGAGTGGCAGCGAGAGCGACTTCTGAGGCGTCGCTCTCCACCTGGAATGGGACGGACTCATCTACCGCCCGCATGGCAGCTTTGGCGATGTCCACCTTAATGCAGTTGAAGGCCTGGCAAGCCTCTGCTGACAATGGGAAGTGTGGGCGGGCTTTATCCGCATACTGGGGGATCCACCGGGCGTAGTATGAAAAAAAACCCGAGGCACCTCTTGAGGACCCTGGAACAGTGAGGGAGAGGGAGTTGTAAGAGGGGGCACATACGGGCAGGGTTGGGTCCTAGGACTCCGTTTTCCACGACGTAGCCGACGATGGCTAGCTGGTAGTGCGGAAAACGCATTTCTCCTTATTATAGGTGAGATTGAGTTTTTGGGCAGTTTGGAGAAATCGGTGGAGGTTGGCGTCGTGGTCCTGCTGGTCATGGCTGCAGATGGTGACATTATCCAAGTACAGAAAAGTGGCCCCCAGCCCGTACTGGTCCACCATTCGGTCCATTGCTCATTGGAACACCGAGACCCTGTTTGTGACACCAAAGGGAACCCGGAGGAAATGGAAAAGGCGGCCGTCTGCCTCGAACGCCGTGTAGTGGCGGTCCTCCGGGCGGATTGGGAGCTGGTGATATGCAGACTTCAGATCCACTGTGGAGAATATACGGTACTGGGCGATCTGATTTACTATGTCTGCAATCCGGGGGAGGGGGTACGCATCGAGGTGCGTGAACCGGTTAATGGTCTGGCTGTAATCAACCACCATCCGGAGCTTTTCCTAGGTTTTGACGACCACCACCAGAGCTCTCCAGGGGCTATTACTGGCCTCTATGACTCCTTCACGCAAAAGACGCCAGACTTCGGACCTGATTAAAAACCCTGTCCTGCAGGCTGTACCTCCTGGAGAGTGGCCACTGGTTAGCGAAGAGTGGAGGGGGGTCAATTTTCAGAGTTGCTAGACTACAAATAGTGAGTGGGGGAAGGGGCCCGTCAAAGCTGAGTGATAGGCTCCTGAGGTTGTACTGGAAATCCAGTCCTAGGAGGAGGGGGGCGCAGAGGTCTGGGAGCACATACAATTGGAAATTGGTGTAGTCGGCGCCCTGTATTGTCAGAGTCGCAGTACTGTGCCCCTGTATTTGGACTGAGTGCGACCCCGAGCCGAGGGAGATTATTTGCTGTGTCGGGAACATCGGGAGCGAGCAGCGCCTTACCAGTTCTGGGTGAACGAAGCTCTCAGTACTTCCGGAGTCGAACAGGCACGGTGTCTCGTATCCGTTGATCTTGACGGACATCATGGAGCTCTTGAGGTGCTTTGGCCGCGACTGATCCAAAGTGGCTGCACTGAGCTGCGGGTAGTCGGTGGCGTGGTCGGCGGTGCTGGAACGGCCCCGTGATGACTGTCCGCGGAGGTCGTAATCTTCGAGTGACGTAACGGGTGATGGCCCAGATGGCGGCCCCCGTTGATCGCACGTGGCGGGCAGCGAGGAAGATGGCGCCCAAGATGGCGGCCCCCATGAATCGCGCATGGCCGGCCGCGTGGGGGAGGATTGCCAAGATGGCGGCCCCCGGGAGTCGCACATGTTGTGCGGAGGTGGAGTCGGCAGTCACGCTGCCACATTACGGGGTCTGCGGGCCTGGGAGTCGGAGGAGCGAGTGTTCGGGTTAGGGTTCGAGTTTTTAGATTTGGCCAGGCAGACCTTCGCAAAGTGCCCTTTTCTCCCGCAGCTGCTGCAAGTCGCATTTCGGGCTGGGCATTGCTGCCGGGCGTGTTGGTGCTGGCCGCAAAAATGGCACGATAGCCCTCCGAGGTGGGCGGGTGGCCGCGCGGCACAGGCCTGGGGCAGTCTTTGGTCGGGGGGTCCACGACGGGGTCGCGTGATCGGCCGGGAACGCAGTTAGGCTTTGGAAAGCAACAACCGTGTCCTCCAGGTCCTGGGCCCCTTTCTCGAGAAGATGCTGCCGCACATAATTAGATCGGACCCCTGCAACATACACTTCTCAGACGGCGAGTTCCATGTGCTGGGAGGCTGTCACGGCCTGGAAGTTAAAGTCGCGTACTCGGGCTTTAAGGTCGCGCAGACAGTCTTCTAGCGATTCCCCAGGGCGTTAGTGGCGTGTTGTAAAGATGTGTCACGTGTAGACTTCATTCACGGGCCGCACGTACAGGCGGTCGAGTATCGTATAAGAGTCAGTATAAGAGTCAGTTACATCAAGTTGAGTAGAAATACGATGGCTCACCCGTGCGTGGAGGAGACTGAGTTTCTGTTCTTCTGTAACAGAGGAAGTAGTCGACGCAGCCAGGTAGGCCTTGAAGCACCGAATCCAATGCAAAAGAATTTCCTTTGCTTCTGCGGCCTGTGGATCGAGTTCCAGTCGGTCAGGTTTGAGGGCTGATTCCATAGTAGTTTTTAAGTCGATTAAATTGATGCAACCATCAATTCATTCAGAGACACAAGTTGAAGTAAACTGTGGCTTTAATCGGCTTACAACTGAGCCTGCCTGCGACTATGCTGAACTGAAGGCGGACTCGCAGGACCGCAGCACTTATACTTCCTGAAGGGGAGGAGCCGAGGGCGGAGCCCTGTACATGCTCCTCATCTCCCCCTGTGGGCAGAGCCGTGCAACGGCTCACAGATGGAGCCCACAGGGGCACAGTAATGTACAGTGTGAATTATACATATTATACATTCACCACACAGGCAAAGTATCGTCGTCGGACTCAGGAGTTTTTCGAGCCTCGCTGGTAGAGAAAATGGCAGAGGCTCCTGCTGGAACTTTGAACTATCCATGGACAGCCAAGATGCTGGCAGACATCTTGGTGGAGGAATTCAAGAGGTAGCAGCAGGTGGACTCTGAGGATCTTCGTTCGTGTGGCAATGGAAAAGACGGTTCGGAAGTTAAACGAGCAAGGCTTGGTGATGCAAGGGGTGGAGGTGGCATTCTTGAACCACCTGGATTATTTATCTGGAAGCAGAGAAGGCGGTGCTGACTGACACGCAGAAGGCGGTGAAGGAAGTTCCAGATGGGGCAATTTGAGAGTAGTTCGGCATCAGAGGATCTGGAAGGACAAAATCCGTCAGACTATATGTTCAGGATGTTTAGGAAGTTGGTGGGAATTGGATCGGGCCCATCGGTCACTCAGGCAGACGCCCCGATCTGGAGAACCACCACGGGCTATCATTGTCAGGTTCCACAGTTACCAACAGAAGGAACAGGTCCTGAGTAGGTGAAAGACCATAGAGACTATGGATAAGAGGGATATGCCATCAGGATATATCAAAATGTGGAAGCAGAACTGACTAGGTGTGCAGCGTTCAACAAGGCCGTGTTGTATAGAAGTAATGTGCGATTCAGGGTGGTCTACCCTGCACATCTTCAAATGATTTTCAAAGAGAGAGGCTATTATTTTGAGGCGCTGGATGATGCGGCCAAGTTCGTAAAGAAGCATGGGCAGGATGTGAATCAATTGTTAACTGGTAGACGCATTTGTATCTGTATTTAGTGTGATTTTTTGTATTGTGGATGAGGGCATGTGATTATGGGGATTTCCTCGGAGGGTGGTTCTGGGCATGTTTGGTGTTTGTATTTTGTATTTTTGGAGTTGTTTGATGGATGGGTGTTGGTTTTCTTTTCCCTTCTGTCTTTTTGTATTAAATTTGGATGTGGGCAGGGGCTGGTTGTCAGTATGATTATTTTCCTGGGTTTACTCTGAGCGGGGGTCACCCTGCTAGCTGTAAAGTTAGTTCATAGGAGCGGAAGAGTTGGGGTAACTACTGCTCATTACTTTAGTTTTTTTTAAATTAATGAGTGTAGAATTTTTGTTCTTATTTTGTTTGGGGTTGGGTGTGGGGGTGGAGGATAGGAGTCTATATTCTCCTTTTGGCTGTTTGTTTGTTTATTGGGATATGGTAGTGCTGGGTGGCAGAGTGGAGGGAAGGAGTAAACCATGGATGGTGACTGATTCTTTGTCTTTGTTCTGGTTTTATGGCCGGTTTGGTGGCCATCTTGGGTGGGCCTGGTATCCGCCACTCGTTGAGTTTCGGCTGGGTAACCCCACGTGATGGGAATGGCTGATAGGGTGGCTGACTGGGTTGGTGGCGGAGTCGGGGTGGGGGTGGGGGGAATGGTGGAAGGCCCCTGTCTGGCTGATAACTTGCAATGTAAGAGGGGTTGAATGGCCTAGTTTTCACACCTCAAGGCTGATGAAGGTCCTACAGGGGACCCATTGTGGATCAAGGACCAAACATGGGTATGGAAGGGTTGAATGGGACATGTATATCATTTGGGTTTCAATGGTACGGCTTGGGGGGCTGCAGTGTTGATCAACAAGATCAGCTGAGAAAATATGGGTGGGCCCAGGTGGGAGTATGTAATTGTCAGCAGACAGTGGGTCGCTGGCAGGAGGTCGGTGGTCCTAGTTAATTTGTGTGCACTGAATTGAGATAATATGGCATTTATCAAGGTCAAGTCCTAAGGGCGAGATTCTCCGCACTCCCGACGGTGCGGAGAATAGCGTGGCTCGTAAAATTTTACGGCCACGCTGTTCCAACGCCCTCCCGCTATTCTCCCCCCCCCCCCCCCACGCCCAACTCTCGACACAAATCGCTGCCGCCGTTTTTTTACGGCAGCGATTCACAGCTGATAGATGGGCCGAGTTCCCAGCCCTTTACGGCTGTTTTTACGAACGGCAAACACACCTGGTCTGGCCGTTCGTAAACACGGCCGTAAACACTCGCATTTTATAACCATGGCACCGATTGGCACGGCAGTACCACGGCCGTGCCAAGGGTGCCATGGGCCCGCGATCGGTGGGCACCGATCGCGGGCAGTGGGCCCGATGCCCGCGCACTATTTCTGCTTCCGTCGCCCCGCAGTATCCATTCGCGGGGCGGCTGAGGGGCATCCCGGCCCGCGCATGCGCGGGTTTCACGCAAATGCGCGATGACGTCATCCGCGCATGCGCGGGTTGGAGTCTTCCAATCCGCGCATGCGCGGCTGACGTCATATGACGCGTCAGCCGGCGCTAACTCCGGCAAGCGGGCTTAACGAAATTCGTTAAGCCCGTGATGCCGGAGCTTACGGCGTCGGGCTGCTAGCCCCGACCGGGGACCAGAATTGGTTCCCGGTCGGGAAGGGGGGGGCTGGCGTCAAACCCGCCCGGGTTTGACGCCAGCCTTACGATTTCTCCCGTTTTGGGAGAATCGCGCCCTAAGTCTCTGAGTCCATCAGGGTGAAGGTGAAATTGGTCTTTATGGAACAGATGGGGAGGCAGGCCCATGGAGATTTAGGTAAGGGATAGGGAGGCTTTTTTCTTACGTCCATTATGTCTACTCCCAGAGTGACATCTTGGTGGTGGGTAGGTCTCATCTTCCTGGAGAGTGAAGGGGTTGGGGTGCACAGCGATCGTTATTTTGGATCATGCTCCGTATTTTGTAGACTTGATGCTGGAGCAAAGCCCCTCTCAATGAAATTTCCCTATGGAAATGGGACACGGCGTTTCTGGTGGACAAGGGATTCTGTGAGTGTATATCTTCTACCATTGGGAAGTACGTTGAATTCAATTGGATCAAGGCGTTTTCGCCTCCCACTCTGTGGGAAGCTCTGAAGGCGGTCGTTAGCTGGGGGTGTGGGGAGGGAGGGGGGGGGGGGGAATCTCCTATAAGGAGTAAAAAGATAAATGTGGAGAGGCAGTAGCTGGTGGATTCCATCCTCGAGGTGGACCAACACCGGAGCTGTAGGTGGGTAGGAAGAAACTGCAGGCAGAATTTGAGCTGCTCCCGACCGACAATGCGGTGAACCAGCTGCGACGCACAAGGGGGGCCTTTTACAAACATGGGGAGAAGATCAGTCATCTTTTGGCACACCAACTGAGGTGGCAGGCTGCCGCCCGGCAGATATTGCAGATAAGGGATTCGGGTGGTGGGTTGGTTTCCACCCTCGGGAAGGTTAATGTGGCGTTTGAGGCTTTTTAGCAAGAGAGCTACACGAGTCAGAGCATCCATAGGAGAGGTTGCCATTGAGGCAGTTTTTGGACGGGTTGTCTTTCCCAGGGGTGGAGCAGGGGAGAAGGGAAATACAAATACAACACACAAATTGTTACACCAAAGAGCAAATTCCCCCGATATGTGGCAGACCCTGATATGACAAATCCTAGGTCCAGACTGGAGCCCACAGAAAAGATCATCAGTAAGAATAGTATTTACATCACAGCTTGGGGGTTTAAAGCCTCTGAAACTTTCATAAACCCTACATTTTATGTGAATTTGTTATTTGGTTCAACAATTTGTGTGTTGTATTTGATCTTTGCTCAAAGGCTTTTAATTTGTATAATTGTCAACGGTTTTGTTTGGTATTTTTGCCTTGAGTGCAGCAGACATTGCATCTTGTTTTGCCTCTGCAAGGATCAGAGAAATCACCTGCATTGGTTGTTCCACCAAGAAACGTGGAGAAAAGGGAGGGGGAAGAAGTGCAACTATATTTAAGTTACATCCTGTTTGATCATTGAAGGTTCTCAGGTCTAAGTTTATGTTTCCCCAGGTCTGTTCCTGCGGGGAATGTTCTACAATGGGACAGCAGTTTGTTAGTTCCGTTTTTCAATCTCTCATTGTGCCAGTTGGAAATCAAAGAATGGAGAAATATTTTGTCAGAAACTGATTTCACTGCATCACTCTTCAAATCTGGGGTGACAGGAACATGGCAAGGTTTACCTTTTCTCCAAAGATTTTCACCAGGATTCAGAATAAAGAGTTCCGAAGAGAACAACCCATTTCTAAACCGTTTTTGTTTTGGAACAGACGTTGCTGCAGTTTTCAGTGGAATTAACCTCTTGACAAAAATCAGTCTTCAATCTTTAGTCTGTGATATATGGTGTAAAAGTGGGTTTTCCACCAGTTTACTGAGCTCTGGAACATATAATGAGTAAGCTGTATTATTTCTAGTTTATAATTCCAAGAGTTTATTGTTCCCTGATGATGCGTTGCGCAAAGCATCAAGATTCAGTTTGTAGGAAGTATACTTGCTGTCAGGAAAGGAAACTTTTGCAGAAAGCATGAGTAAAGAGAACAGGGAAGGAACAAACATTGTGGCAATATGAGTTCCAAGGTTTTAAGATTCTGGAAAACAACTGATTATTAAACATTACAAGAAGTCTCTCATTATTCAATCATTCATGAAATGTCTAATCATCTTGACTTGGTTTTCGAGAATGCCTTTTACAGCTACAGGGTGTGCCAGTGTGTTTCACAGCAGTGTTTTGGAAACTTTTTTTCCGGGGACCCATTTTTACCAACCTTCAGGACCCACACCGGCTGACCCTTGCAACTCATGGCAGCCAAACTTTGCAACCAATGCCAGCGTACCTTCGCGACCCATACTGGCTGACCTTCGCAACCCACGTCGGTTGACCTTTGTGACCCATGCCGACCGAATTTCATGACCCACGCCACCCGAACTTTGTGACCCACCATTTTCGCTTACCTTCAATGCAACAGGTGAGCCTCGCGATCTCACTTGCTTTGTCATTCAATGTTACATTTCTGCATGGATTGTTCATCAGAGGTCCTGGAGCTCACACCACCATTGCTTTGCCCTGCTGTGGATTCTCCTGGGCCACTCTCTCCAGCAGGTTCAGATGTGAGATCCTGGCCTGTTTGTATCTCTGGACCTCTCTTCTTTATTACAAATGGATCCATTTTAAATTCTTCACTCCCGTTGCTTGCTTACTGTTAACAAATTGGAGGAATCTGAATTGCGCCCAGAGCACGTGACATCAGTGTTCGGGGGTGTGTGACCTGCTCTCTGCTGTTGCTTCGACAGGAAGGCTGCATCGAATTTAAAAGAAATCTTCCCCTGTGTCAGCACGCTTTCACACTGGGTCCCGGGCCTGCGCACTGATGAGCGGTCACACATGCACCGCACAGCCGGCATTCTAAAAGCCCGTCGTGGTCGTCATTTTTAAAAGCCAGCTGCGGCCGTAGGGCACTGCTTCCTCCGATCGGGAATGCTGCAACGCATGGCCCTTCGAACCATTAGACACCCGCCTGTGACCCACCCACGGCTCCCGACCCCAGCTTTGAAAATGACTGCTTTCCAGCCACTGAAGCGCTTTTGAAATTTGGTGACTATTGGCATGCCAGCCAGTTTGTGCACACGATCTCACAAACAGTGATGTGTGTCATAATATACACACAGGTATATGATGGTGCACAGACAGGCAGTGATTGACACACAGGATGACCAGTGAACACACAGAATACAGCAGCCAATCACCAGACAGGACACAGCCACTATAAAGCCAGCGGGCACTAGTTTTCTCAGTCAGAGCCCGTGAGCAACAATTGGAGCGTCCACCATGTGGTAGTAGGATAGTCTGGTCAGATGGGCCTCAGGTCTCCAGTCAAGTCAGCATAGTGTCAACCCACAGTTAAAGTATGTATGATAGTTAAGAGTTCAATAAAATTGAGTTGCATTTCTTCAAGTGTTGGAAGCCTGTCTCTCTCACTACTGCAGTAAACGCAGTCCTTGCAGACCCAGCTTGCCCAACACATCATGGTACCAGTGAGTCATGCTCGAGTTTGACGGACCTACCTTGAGATAATCTGCCTTTGACCAGCGATCAGCCATCCGGTAACACGGACAGCGTCCGCCCTCCCCCACAGCTCCGCATCGCCGGCAACCTCGGTGCCAACTGGAAGATTTTCAAGCAGAAGTTCCAGCTGTATCTTGAAGCCACCGACCGCGATGCCCTATCGGATGCCAGGAAGATCGCTCTCTTCCTCTCTACAGCCGGGGACCATGCCATCCACATCTTTAACTCCCTCACCTTTGCGAAGGCGAGAACAAGACAAAGTTTAAAACAGTCCTGCTGAGGTTCGATAGCCACTGTGACATCGAAGTCAACGAGAGCTTTGAACGCTATGTGTTCCAGCAGAGGCTTCAGGGTAAGGATGAACCTTTTCAGTCCTTCTTAACCCATCTCCGTATCCTCGCACAGTCCTGTAACTACGGCTCCACTTCCAACTCCATGATCCACGACCAGATCGTTTTCGGAGTCCACTCCGATCCCCTTCACCAGCAGCTCCTTGAAGTTAAGCAGCTCACCCTTACCATCGCCATTGAGACCTGCGTCCTCCACGAGCACACTAACAACTGGTACTCCCATATCAAGGTGGCAGAGACGGCGCGGCAAGGCCCCCACGATGCGGAGCGGGTGCAGGCCATAAAACAGCTCCAGGGCCTGAGTCTGGATGAGGGCAGCCATTTTGCGCGCTTTTCCTGGGCTCCTGCACATGCGTGCCACAACCAAGGGGACGGCAATGCCAACGACCGAACTGCGCAGGTGCGCACATCGTTCGACCGCACCGCGCATGTGACGTCGCCGCCATGACGTGCAACAACTGTGGCTCCGCCCATTTAAAGCGGCAATGTCCCGCAAAATCTCGACACTGTCTCCAGTGTGGCAAGCTTGGCCACTACGCAGCCCTGTGTAGATCTGCTCAACTGCCCAACACACAGCGATCCCAGCCGCAGCGCAGGAACATCCGGTCTGGACAGCAACCTGTTACAGTCTCCAACTCCGACTTGGTTCCAGATCCCTACACTGAGGGCCTCACATCCCCATTCCAATTGGGCATCATCATCAAGCCTACGATGCTTTCAGCCAAGAAGGTGAAACAACTCCCAGTGATGAGCATTGATCCGGACGACGAGTGGTGTGCCACCCTTACAGTCAACAAGGCTCGCATACGCTGGACAGCGGTGCTTCAGCAAACCTCATTTCAAAGTCTGATCTTGACACCATCCGCGTCAAGCCAAGCATTCTTCCACCGGCCTGCCAACTCATCGACTACAATGGCAATGCCATTGCTGCCAGTGGCTCATGCCAGCTTGCGGTATCCCATCGTTCTTCAAAAGCAACCCTGCGTTTTGAAATTGTAGGAACCAACAGAGCTTCCTTGCTCGGTGTTCGGGCCTGACAGAGCTTCCTTGCTCGGGCCTGACAGAGCTTCCCTGCTCGGGCCTGACAGAGCTTCCCTGCTCGGTGCTCGGGCCTGACAGAGCTTCCCTGCTCGATGCTCAGGCCTGCAAACTCCTGAACCTTGTGCAGCGGGTTCACACCATGTTGTCCGCAGAGGCAACGGCCTCGCCAGATGCTAACGTCCAAACCCAATTCGATGACATCATAGCACAATACCACAGCATCTTCGAAGGTATGGGCACACTCCCCTACTGATACAAGATACTGCTGAAGCCGAATGTTACACCTGTGGTTGATGCACCACGTCGGGTGCCGGCGCCCCTTAAGGACCGCCTCAAGCAGCAGCTGCAAGACCTCCAGGACCAGGTCACGGAACCCACGGACTGGGTTAGCTCCATGGTTTGTGTCAAAAAACCGTCAGAGGAACTTCGCAATTGTATCGACCCCAAAGATTTGAACCGTAACATCATGAGGGAACACTACCCTATACCTAAACGAGAAGAGCTCACCAGCGAAATGGCTCTCGCCAAGTTTTTCACGAAGCTGGATGCCTCCAAGGGGTTTTGGCAAATACAGCTGGATGCGTCCAGTCGAAAGCTGTGAACATTTAACACCTCGTTCAGTCGCTACTGTTACAACCGGACGCCCTTTGGCATCATCTCCGCCTCGGAGGTGTTCCACCGAATAATGGAGCAAATGATGGAGGGCATCGAGGGGGTGCGAGTGTACGTCGATGATATTATCTGGTCCACGACTCCTCAGGCGCACATCGATCGCCTCAAGTGAGTGTTCCACAGGATCCACGAGCATGGCCTCAGACTCAATAGAGCCAAATGCTCGTTCGGTCAAGCAGAATTCGTCACTCGCCACAGAGACTGAATTTATAGACTGAATGTTTCATTGCCTTGTGCTTCGTTTACACATCTGTACATATTGTTTCTTCCTCATTTGTTGTATGCAATCTAACTGCACTTGACACCTTCCCATGTAAATACATTCACATACTTTGTACATAGTCAGGCTCATACACACATTCACTATTTATTGACATATACACATTTTTCCTTGGTTCCTAATAGTTAAGAGTTCAATAAATTCCCGTGGAAAGAGAGGGGGCGGGGCCGGATGCTGGGAGGCGGTATTGGACTGGAGTCCACATTGGTTTGCAGGGGGTGTGGAGGGGGGGACTTGGGTTTTAGGAGGGAATTCTGCGGCGATCAGTGGTAGAGGCGGGAGCGGCCGGGGTCAGCAGGAGTCAGCTGACTTACGGGAGTGCAATGGGGGGAGTAGGGGGGTCAAGCAATTGCTTGGCCGGTGGGGGGGGGGGGGTTTCTGGGTTGCTGCTGTTATGACCGAGGGGGAGCTGGAGATAATAGGGAGAGTCAGGGTGGGGAGCCTCTGCCTGGGGGGCTGGAAGGAGCGGGAGACGTGTGCAAGTGGCTGGCCCAAAAAAGGAGATGGAGTCGGTGGGGGGGGGGGGGGGGGGGGGGGGGGGGGGGGGGGTAGTCCCCCGATCCGGCTGATCACGTGGAATGTGAGAGCCCTAAATGGGGCGGTCAAGAGGGCCCGGGTACTTGCGCATTTAAAGGGACTGAAGGCAGACGTAGCCATGCTACAGGAGACGCACCTGAAAGTTGCGGATCAGACCAGGCTGAGGATGGGATGGGTAGGGCAGGTCTTTCACTCCGGGTTGGATGTGAAGAACAGGGGGGTAGCAATATTGGTGAGCAAGCGGGTGACTTTCGAGACGGTGGGCATTGTGTCGGATAAAGAGGGCCGGTATGTGATGGTGAGTGGTAGGCAGCAGGGGGCCCGGGTAGTGCTGGTGAATGTAAATGCCCCAAATTGGGACGATGCGGGGTTCATGAAGTTATTCCCAGCTCTTTATGGTGCATGCGCAAGGCCAGGAAAAGAGGTTGGAGGAGCTGCCGCTCAAGATGGTGGAGAGGGGTTTTCGGTATTTGGGTACTCAGGTGGCCAAGAGTTGGGAGGGTCTTGCATAGGCTCAATCTGGCGCGGCTGGTGGACCAGATGGAGGAGGACTTTAGGAGGTGGGACATGCTTCCGCTCTCCCTAGGTCAAGATGTCGTTCCTCCCTAGGTTTTTGTTTGTGTTTCAGTGCCTGCCCATCCTCATTCCTTAGGCCTTCTTCAAGCGAGTGAGCAAGAGTATCATGGGATTTGTGTGGGCCAATAAGACCCCAAGGGTTAAAAGACTGTTCTTGGAGCGCAGTCTGGGGGGGGGGGGGGGGGGTGGTTGGCGCTGCAGAATCTGTGTAGCTACTACTGGGCAGCAAACGTGTCGATGATTCGGAAGTGGATGATGGAGGGAGAGGGGATGGCATGGAAAAGGCTAGAGGCGGCGTCTTCTGTAGGTACTAGCCTGGGGGCACTGGTGACGGCACCGTTGCCACTTCTGCCGACGCGGTATACCACGAGCCCGGCGGTGACAGCGACGCTGAAGATTTGGGGGGCAATGGAGGCGGCACAGGGGGGAGACGGGGGGGCCTCAGTTTGGTCCCCAATACGGAATAACCATAGGTTTGCCCCGGGCAGGATAGATGGTTCCGAAGCTGGCACCAGGCGGGAATTAGAAGGCTGGGGAATCTATTAATTGACGGGACTTTTCTTTCTTTTTTTAAATGAATTTAGAGTACCCAATTCATTTTTTTTTCAATTAAGGGGCAATTTAACGTAGCCAATCCACTTAATCTGCACATCTTTTGGGTTGTGGGGGCGAAACCCACGCAAACACGGGGAGAATGTGCAAACTCCACACGGACAGTGACCCAGAGCCGGGGTCGAACCTGGGACCTCAGCACCGTGAGGCTGCAGGGCTAACCCACTGCACTACCGTGCTGCCCTATTGACGGGCCTTTTGCCAGCTTTGCACTGGAGGAGAAATTTGGGTTACCCCTGGGAAATGCTTTAGGTACATGCAGGTTCGGGCGTTTGTCAGGAAGCAGGTAGGAGAATTTCCATTGCTGCCCGCCCGAAGGATACAGGACAGGGTGATTTAGGGTGTGTGGGTCGGAGAGGGTAAGATCTCGGAGATATACCAGGAGCTGCAGGAGGCGGAGGAAGCCTCGGTGGAGGAGTTGAAGGGCAAATGGGAGGAGGAGCTGGGTGAGGAGCTGGATGAGGGCCTGTGGGCTGACGCCCTGGGTACGGTCAATTCCTCCTCATCTTGCGCCAGGCTCAGCCTGATCCAGTTTAAAGTGTTACACAGGGCGCATATGACAGGTGCGAGGATAAGTACGTTTTTTGGGGTGGAGGACAGATGTGTGAGGTGTTCGGGGAGCCCAGCAAACCTCCCCCATATGTTCTGGGCGTGCCCGGCGCTTGCGGAGTTCTGGACGGGCTTTGCATAGGTCATGTCCAAGGTCTTGGACACTCGGGTAAAACTGAGTTGGGGGATAGCGTTATTTGGGGTATCGGAGGATCCGGGAGTGCAGGAGTCGAAAGAGGCCGGAGTTGCCTTTGCCGCCTTGGTAGCCCGGAGAAGGCTCTTGTGAATGTGGAGGGATGCGAAACCCCCAAGTGTGGAGGCTTAGATCAATGACATGGCGGGATTTCTCAGGTTGGAGAAGATAAAGTTTCCCTTCCGAGGGTCTTTGCAGGGGTTCTTCGGGCATTGGCAACCGTTCCTTGACTTTCTCGCGGAACGTTAGGTGGAAGCCAGCAGCAGCAGCAACCCCGGGGGGGGGGGGGGCTGATTTCTTTTCCTTTTTGAAAGGGGCGCTTGCCCTACTTTGTTTTGAGTTGGGTGTTAATTTGTTAAACTTTATCGTTTAGAGGATTAAGTTGTTTTTTGTATTATTTTCCTTTTTGGAGTGTTCTGTAAAACTTTTTGAAAAACTTTGAATAAATACATTTTTTTTAAAAGAGTTCAATAAAATCGAGTTGCATTTCTTCAAGTGTTGGAAACCTTCCCTTTATCACTGCTGCAGTAAACGCAGTCCTCACAGACCCAGCTTACCCAACACATCAATGTGAACATGATCAGAGAACAATGCCTGCATTTCTCTGCTTTCCCCTCACCTCCATTTGTGTGGCTTATAATGTGCTCTGGCTCACCCTCCTCCTTAACTGGATGTCAGCTTGGTTTAGTTCCACAGGTATGAAGAGTTCCCAGCATCTTTCCCACTGCACATTCTTTCCCCTAGCCTAGACAGTCAACACTGACAAGTTATGAACGCCAGGTAAAAAGAGGGTGACATCAGATATCCTATGAGCGCACCACCATATATTTTTGAAGCTCCTATTTCCTTTTTTTTTGCAGTCTTTCCCAGGCACATCTCTTAATTCCTTTTGGAATTGCAAATTCGAACTTGTGCAACAATCAGACATATGAAAGGACCTAAAATCAACTTATAAATTCTAATTTTCCCCAAAGCAACTGAATAACAATCTGAAGTGTGTATTTTGACAAGAAACAGAACAGTGACTTCATCAGGTTTGGATTATATTAGTATTGGGACTAAAACACAGGCATTGGGCAGGAAAGAATTTGCTGCCCCAGACGCAGAGTTCATGACCTCAGCCAACTGCTTTTCACAGGGGAGGGACAAAGACAGTTAGAGAATGAGTATGTTTGGTAATCTAATAAACAATTTTGCACATATATATACCGAGGTCTATAAACACTCCACTGTCAGCTGCGGCTCAGTGGGTAGCATTCTATGATTCTGATTAAGAAAATGCAGGTTTGTCCCACTCTGGAGATTTGAGCACAAAATGTGGATTGACATTTCAGAGCTGCGAACATGCTGCACTGTAGGAACTGCAATTCCATTTCGGATAAGATGTAAAACGGAGTCCTGTGCGCTCTCCTAGAAGGATGTAAAAAAATTGCAGAACATTATTATGAACATTGAGGGAATAATCAATGGCATACTGGCTAATAGTTATCCTTCAACATCACTGAAACAAACGGATGATCTGACCAGGTCGTTCCGTGAAAAAATCAGACACTGCTGCCTGCCATAATAAAAGCAAAATGCTGTGGATGCTGGAAATCTGAAATAGAAGGATGAGGAAGAACACCTCGGGTGGAATTCTCCGTCGGCCAACGCCGAAAACAGAAAACGAGATTGAGCGGAGAATCGTTTATTCAAAAAAAATATTTTTATTGCGATTTTCTAATTTTTACAGTGTAACAGATTAACATATAGTGCATCTGACATTTACACGGTATGACATTTCTTATTTACAAATTTTACTTACATTCCCTCTGTCTGCCCTCCCCCCTCCCTGCTCCCCTACCCATTGTCAGTCTGACTCTTTCGCGGCACCACCTTTCGCCCTTGGTGTCGTATTACTGCGCTTCGCTCCTCTCTGCTGCAGTTCCTGTTGTTGTCTTTCTGGGTTCTGTGGGGGCGAGGGGGCGCTTCCTGACCCCTCCCCTCCTCCCTTTTTTCCCCATGTCTCTCTCTGCAACGCTCCTGGGTTCCCTCTTTGCCTCCCCTCCACCCTCTGCTCCTCTCCATTATGTGTGCTCTTGTCTGTTCTCCTCAGTATCCAGCCCCTACCCCCCCCCCCCCCCCCCCCCACCCCCACACACCCGCCTTCCCCATCACTGTTTGCTTCGAACAGATATTGGAACAGACTGATGAATAGCCCCCACGCTTTGTGGAAGCCCTCGTCCGACCCTTGGATGGTGTACTTGATCTTCTCCAGGTGGAGAAATTCCGACAGGTCTGCCAGCCAGTCTCAGCTGTTGGTGATGCTGCTAGTCGCCAGCCGAGCAGGATTCTCTGGCGCACGGTTAAGAAAGCAAAAGCCAGGTGTTGGCCCTCTTCCCCGTATGTAGTCCGGCTGGTCTGAAACCCGGGCGTGGCTCCACACTCACCCCCACAGCCTTGAAGAAGGCTTTCCAGAACCCAATGTCTGGGGCAGGCACAGAAAATGTGGGCGCGTTTGGCCGGGCCTCCCTGGCACCGTTCACATTTATCCTCCACTTCCAGGAAGAACCTGATCATTCGCGTTCGCGTTAGGTGTGCTCTGTGCACCACTATAAACTGCATGAAGCTTAGCCTTGCGCAGGAGGAGGTGGAGTTGGCCCTACTTAGTGCTTCACTCCAGAGTCTCCAACCACTTCATCCTCCCATCTTTGCTCAGCTCTGTCCAGTGGTGTCCTTGCCCTTTCCAGAAGTCGTCCGTAGATGTCCCCACAGTTCCCCCTCTCCTTGTTTATTAGCTCCTCCAGTAAAATGTCTCTCGGGCCCTAGGATACCTCGTCGTCTCCTTACGGAGACAATGTTTGATTTGAGGTTGCTGGAGTTCCTGGCCTGTCAGTAGCTCTAGTTCTTCCGCTAGTTTGTCCAGGGTTACGAGTTTGTCCCCTATGTAAAAGTTCCTGACCGCTAGTGTCTCCATTTTTTAAAGGTGGCGTCAAGCATGGCTGGCCAGAATTTGTGGTTGCCGCAGATGGAGGTCATGGAGAACAGCAAGGCTAAACCAAAATGCTGTCTCATTTGGTTCCATGTCCTCAATGTGTCTACCACCACTGGGCAGGATGTGTATCTTTCCGGATGGGATGAGAGTGCTGCTTTGGTGAGGGCTCGGAGGGTTGTTACTTTGCAGGAGGACTCCTCCAGCCTCACCCATTCCATATTGGGTTTTTGTATCCATCCCCTCACCGTCTTGGCTGTGGCTGCTCAGTTGTAGTATTGCAGGTTCAGTAGGGCCAGGCAGCCCATATTTCTCCTCCTTTTCAGTGTTGACTTGGGGATCCTTGGGTTCTTTACCCCCCACACAAACTCCATGATAGTTTTGTCTCTCCCTTGGAAAAAGGCCTTGGGGATGAAGATCAGTATGGACCTGAACAGGAAGAGGAACCTCAAGCTTTAACTTGATTGTCTGCTCCTCCCCGCCAGGGAAAGTGGGAGTGTATCCCATCTCTGGAGGTCCTACTTAACTTTTTCCACCTCACTGGTAAGAGTCCACTTGTGGATCATGTTTAATCATGGGCTATCGAGCTCTGGAATTCCCCCCCCCCCCCCCCCCCCCCCCCCCCCCAACCTCCCCTCCAGAACACTAGCTTACTTCCGTCTGTTGCTTGTGGCCTTTTCCACCACTTCGGCCAACCCTTCGACCCCTCGAGTCACCGTTACTCGCATTCTGGTTCTATTCCTTTCTTTTCTCGGTTAAGATTGAGCTGATTTCGGATTTTCAGGCAAAATTCGCTGAAAAGTGCCTATTTGGTTATGGTGTGGAGGAGAGCCACCTGATGTGCGTCCACTCAGCACATCACCATCACAGGAAGTCAGAGAATCGGTATTGACACCGAAATCGTGGCAGATGCTGCGTTCACATCAAATCGCAATTCTCCGGTGCCTCAACAGCGGCATCAATGCATTCCACCCCACACATATAGTAAAAGCCGTTTGCATATCATTAGCAGCTTGACCTGGTATTCTCTGGGGCATCCGCTTTTCTCCGCCAGCGCAGGGAGCAATTCCCAACAGTGAGTCTCAGTTGCACTTTTAAAAATCGAGAAACAGGCGCCATGGTTAATGAGGGAGGAAGAGGAGGCAGGACATGAAGAGGCGTGACCGTGGGCTGCCATACTGGACACTGAAAAATGAAATGAAATGAAAATCGCTTATTGTCATGAGTAGGCTTCAAATGAAATTCCTGTGAAAAGCCCCTAGTCACCACATTCCAGCGCCTGTTCGGGGAGGCTGGTACGGGAATTGAACCAGCTGTTGGCCTGCCTTGGTCTGCTTTCAAAGCCAGCGATTTAGCCCTGTACTAAACCAGCCCCTACAATCGCTAAATTGCATAACACTAAATACATCCATTTCACTGTGGACCGAGCCCGCCAGGATGCCTGGGCAGCGGGGTTTGCCACCATCGCCCAGCTGTCACGGGTCCAGGAGGTGGTCGACGGGATGCATGTCGCCCTATGAGCACCTGCAGATGACAGGCTCCCCACACAAACCGAAAGGGGTTCCACTCGATGAATGTACAGCTGATGAGTGACTATCAGATGTGCATCATGCACCTCTGCATCTGATACCCGGGCAGTGTGCAAGACGCCTTCATCCTGGCCCCTTGAGGATGGTGACACCCTGCACCACGATGAGCTCTGTTCCTCCGCATTGTTGGACCTCTGCCTCCTGGCCACAGTAGCACTTTCCACCATCCACCGTCCAGCTACAGGGAGGGGGGGGGGAATTGAAGATGGGGGGGGGGGATAAACACCACAAGGGAAATACTGGAAAAGAGGGAGTGAGGGCATCAGGATGGCTAAAGCAAGCAACCACTTTGGAGGGTCCCTGAACAAGAAGAAACCCCAGAGTGCAGGGGCTCACCCACATGGCGTACTCACAGCTGGCAGACATGTTGGACTGCCCCCTAACAAAGGGAAACCTCAGAGTGCAGGAGTGCATTCACCAGGTAAGAATGGTTGATCCCGCAGGAGCGTTGGGACAAAAAACCCCATCAGGATAGTCACCTGGAACATCAGGGGACTTAACGGCCCTGTGAAAAGATCCAGAGTCTTTGCCCACCTGAAAAGTTTGAAAGCTGACATAGTCTTCCTCCAAGAGACAAACTCGAGAGAGAAGGGCTGACTGTGGGTAAGAAAGGGCTGGGTGGGACAGACTTATCATTCCTGTCATGGGACGAGGGTCAGAGGGGTAGCCATGCTGTTAAATAAGAGGACAGTGTTGATGACGACATAGATGGTTACGGAGCCGGGGACAGTATGGTCAGCAGTGTCCTGAACTGGGCATTGGTATTCCTGGTGAACGTGTATGCTCCCAACTGGGATGACACGGAGTTTATTAAAAGGACCATGGCGGAAATCCCTAACACAGATGCCCACTGACTAATCATGGGGGTGGGGGGATTCAACAGTGTGCAGTACCCATGGACAGGGAAGTTGAATCCCAAAACAGGAAAGATCTCCAACATGGCAAAAGAACTATGCACATTCATGGAGCAGGTGGGAGCAGTGGACCCATAGCTGTTCATCCACCCAACTAAACAATGTGTATTCATGGATCAACTTCTTTGTAGTGGGGAAATCGGTGCTTCCAGGGCTAGTAACAGCGGAGCAGAATATTCCGCGATTGTAATCTCCGACCACGCTCCATATTATATGGATGTGAGGTTGGAGATGGGCCCTGCCCAATGCCCCGGATGGAGGTTGGACACGGCCCTCCTGGCTGATAAGGACTTCTGCGAGAAAATATCACAGGCTGTGAAGTACTCAGTCAATGCAAGTCTTTGTTTCTTCATTGGGAGACTCAAAAAAGGGTCAGAAAATAATATGAAAATGATATGAAGAAAGTTTCACTTTGCTGGTAGCTATATGTGCTGGTGCAGTTCATACCTGATCTCAGGTCCTGAGTTTGGTACCTGTGTGTACTGAGGTAGATGACCCATGGTCTGAGTTGGGGTAATTTTTGCATCGTTCAATTAGTTTTCAGAAAGGCAGAACACACATGATGACAAACACGCACGATGAGCTAAATGTCAGGATTCTTGTGACGACAAAAGCGACAATACTTTTATGTCCTTTAGGCTGCCAGGCGCTTTGGGGCATCGTCGAGTAGTGCAAGATCTGGAAAAGTGCAAGTCTCTCTTTCCTGCTGCAAGGCAACATCTGTGGATGCCAGGGGTATCTGCATGACTGGCAAAGTTCTTCTGCATGCAATTCCAAGTTGCATGCATGAACTCGTAAAATAAACGCCAATCAGAAAACCCTTGCAATATGGAAACAGCACAGAATCGTGCAGTGATCGCCTCCCCAATCTGCAAAAGCTGCTCAAAATCTCCGGCCAGGCCCGCACATGGAGAATAACATGCATTGGCTTGAGAGGGCTGAGGGTAACACACGGCGAGAAGCAGGGCCGGTTTTAAGCCTATTTGATCAATTTCATCAAATTGGGCCCAGGACCTTAAGGGGGGCCCCACGCCAGCGGCGACAGAGTTACCGTTTGAAACCTTTTCTGTATTCTAAGAGGAGCTATAGGGTAGTTTTTACTTTTGGGGAACGCACCGCATTACCGTCGACAAATCCTTCAGCCCTGCGCCGCCAAATCCTTCCGCCCAGGTAAGTAAGTTTCAAAATTTTAGTATGTCAAGCATTTAATGTTTTGTTTTGGTTAAAGGCGAGCATACTACACGAAATATAAACATACATCATTTTTTACTTTTGTAGAGTAGGGGCCCCGCCATCGCTTTTCTAATTGGGCCCGCAATTCCTAGCACCGGCCCTGGCGAGAAGCATCCCATGCAAGGCCAGGGGGGAGAATATTGATGGGAGGAAAAAGCAGCTTTAAAAAAAGGAAACGGCAGATCGTTGCCACGGCGTGGCGCTCTCCATCCTCAGTAAGCGCGGTGCTATTTTCAAACGCCTCCTGTGGGTTTCAGGAGGTGCAACATCTGCTGAACAAAGGAGCCGAGACGCGAGTTGACTTTGATTTGAGGGCAGTTAACCCATGGTGTAATATTGCCTGCAAAAGCGCCGGGAAAAGTCAGTGAAGTGAATGCACCACCAAGACTGGCGCTAAATCATTGCACCTCAGCACTGAGTTTAGAAAACTCAACATATTGCCTGGGCTGCAGGTGTGTATCTCTCTATGTATCTATTTATTAATGTATAAACCAATCTCTTGTGTCGTTCTGGCGGCCTATCAATTAATTCGTGTATGTGTCTCTATCAAGGCAATTGTAGTGTTTCTTCAATGTTTGAAATTGTGTCTCAATCTTTCTTGATCGCATAATTAAAGCGGTATTCGAGGCGGGAACATTGTGTCCTGCTGTTACTATTTCATGGATAGTTTTGCTGTTAAACTTGTTTTATTACGAGTGGTGTCAATATTGAAGTCAACCCAAGTTGGAGTTGAGAGGAGGCGGGGGGGGGGGGGGGGGGCAGTGTTGTTTCACGGTCAGGGTGGGGGGGGGGGGGGCGGAGGAAGTGAAATTGACCCCGAAATTGACAAGTAGAATTTGGGAAGAGGGATCTCAAAGGGAGTGTCAATAACGGTGTGAGAGAGACATCGATAACAAACTAGAGAATGAATCTGACGCGTATGTATCGTGAGTCAGAAAATTAATAACAACCTCGGTTGAAATCGCAACTGGAAAACACACAAGACATCCCCGCCCTTCAAAAAAATCGAACTTGTAAACAAAGGTATTTTATTTGTCTAAAATTAAGGGGTGGCGCTAAATTAGTGGCACATAATTAAATTTACTGGGATTTTTTTTCCCGGACTGATAAGACCCGGGTAAGTATGGGTCGCAAGGACTGGGTTTTTCTGTCTGTATCCTTTTCGAAGACGAGGATGGGGCGATGTGCTATTTTTGAGGGGGTGGGAGTCGTTTTGGAAACTTTGAATCCACAGCAGCCAACAGTCAGACATTGCGGATATTTTACGAATAATTGATACGCGCCGGATAGATAAATAAATACCCATCGGACGGATGGATGCAGTGAGTTCAGAAACTGTGTGTGATGAAACTTCGCCGCAGGCTGTGACATAATCGTATCAGGAACAGCAGGAGGTCCAATTATCCCTCACAGTTTTAATATTCAGCGTTTCATATGGGATATAAACTGCTGCCTGCTAATTGCGAGAGTGCATGTAAATACATAACGATTATTGTAGAGGAATGATTCAATCAATCTATTTATTTGTGCCCCCCCCCTCCAAAAACTACCACCGCCTACCGTCTGCTCACCTCCTGTGTGTGTGAAACCTAAAGTAAATCTTTGGTTGCAAAAAATAGGCGCACGCTATATTTCTTCCGACCTGTCCACTATCAGAACAAAATTAAAATTGTAGCTGAACGCTTTGTCAGATTAGAACACTTGTACTTTGGGATCCATCACTTACAAAAATGTGGTCCAAAAATGCTGTGTAAAACCCGAGTTATCATGCATTTAGGTTTCACATAATATTGTTGATACTGTGTGCGATCGGGTGGCCCTTTCTGTATTTTGAGTATCCTTAATTTCTCCTCTTGATTTCAAAAGAGCGACCAGAAACGGCCTCACCAAAGTGTCTGGAAATCTTGCGGGCGGCCAGGATGAGTTGACAGGAGAAACGAAACAGACTTAATGCAAGTTGATATTGAACATTTCAGGTTAGATTCATGAACGCGGTTTTGTGCAACGTGGGGGTTGGGGGTGAGGGGGGGGGGGTGGTGAGGAGCACAGATCGACAAGTCCATCAATGGGGGGAAAAAGGTGGCAAAACTCTGAGTGTCACAGTCTGACTGGGGGGCGCTGCACGGCACACCACCCCCATGTCAATTGTGAAAATCATTATTGTAATGTTAATCCACATTGTAGGAAAAATTACAAGCAACTGTCGGACGGGACACGAGTACTTGTGTAAACTTGCATCTGTTTCATCAATTTTAATGATCAGTGCATCTGGCCGCGCGACGTGTCGTGCGTTCCTTATCTTCATTGCGAAATTAGTATTTCGAGCTGATAGATTTAATGATCGTCCGTTTCAGCGATACTTCATTGAACCCTGTGCCACATATACCACACCGCATATCGGGACAGCTATCAAACCGCCCGATAATGTCCATTCCTCAATCATCGTGCAGAATGGACAGAATTGGCCGAAGGACCGGTCCTTCCTTCGGCGCAGAACACCACCAAAGTTAAAAGGAGTAAAAACATAAGATTGGCAACTCAACAGCCAGCTTGAGTTTTCAGTCTAGACTTTAGAATAAAAATGGAAAGGTTGAAGCACAAAGCCTGTAAGAAAACACCGTGATGGCGTCGGAACATGTTTTATATACAAATAAATATGCACACATATATAAAATATATGTATGCAAGAGATAAATATAGATCATATTAATAATATACTGTTTAAAAAGTTACAGATATTTTCTAAATTTCAAAGGAGGCGGCGATATTTCAGCAGATATCTGTAACGTTTACTGTAATGATATATTTCCGATATGTGGTTTGGATCATTGTTATCGCTTTCTCTCTGGCAGCTGGCTCGGCTCAGACAGGCCTGACCCGGCCAGTGTTGTGACCTGGCTGCATGTCCGCTGTCCCCGAGTAGCGGGCCGCAGACAGACGCTGCCTGTTCAGACCTGGGGCTCTGGCACACGCCTTCCTATTGTCCTCGGTCCTCACAACGGAAAGATTTCAATCCCGGCGGGAAGGGGATGGAGAGGGAGGGAGGGGGGTCGATTAGCATTCTCCACACCCACGGCCCGAACAGACAACTCCCATTCAAAACCGCCTTCCGATCGCGGCATTTTAACTCTTATTTAAACAATGGCTAAACTCCATTGATTACTTTCAAGCAGATTATTATTCACCGCTCCCTGGCTGGCAGCTGCCCCCTTTATTGGACTTCAGTCCAAACGCCTCATCTCACGAACATTGTCTCCACCAGCCAGCCAGACACAACCCAACAATTTTTTAAAATAATTTCTCCGTCAGGCTACGCAAAACCATCGAATTGTAATAAATGAAATATTCAAGACACCCATGAGTAATTGGAGCTGGAATAATTAGGATCACTAACATTTCGGATATATCTGCTGCACACGTTGCAGCTCTCGGGGCCAAAAAGGGTCACATTTCAATCCGGTAGTCAGGCTTCACTTTCGTTACTCTCAGAACTGTTCCGTTGTTCACGCCACCAGATGAATCCATTTACAGGAGAAGGCGAAGTTACTTTTCCAAACAAAACATTAAAATCGCAAATCTCTGAGATTTCCAAAGGGCAACCATTTAAATGAGTGAAAGACAGCTTTCAAACATTGATGTTATTTGTTGATGTTATTTAGGTGTTGGTGATGGTTCTCCAGGTAAAACAATACAAATAATTCACACCACATTTGTGTGTTAGTCTTTGGGAGAAGAGTGGGCTGCGAGCCAATGATCTGTGCCTTGACATTCCTCTGTTTTTACAGGGGGCACACTGTGAGTTGGAAACCTTCCCTCCGCGTTTCAGCTCCATTCGTTTTACAACAATAAACCAGATAAACCCTCAGTCCGTTGAGTGAATGTTGTAAATTCGGATTTGACTGACACAAAAATAAAACTCTTTTGGTGACTCTCTCTGTTGTGCCTCCCGATTTTATTACCACTTGAGTGAATTATCATTAATCTATTTTCATAAAGATGAATGTCAGTGAAAGAAAACTGATAGTTGTGTCTATGATAATTCTAAAGCCCTGGCGTTTACTGTAGTTTTATCGTGTGGTATATTTTGTTATAAAGAACTAACATTGATTCTTTGTTGTCTGCGATATTCTGGGGCGACCGTGTCTTGTACCCAATTTGTTAACTTCCGTCAAAAAATATCAGCTGGATCTGCCCCTTTAAGAGATCTGGGTGACAGCTGAGGGTCGCTCCGGCAGATGGTCTGTGAGCAGAGGCTCATTGTTTGTCACTAAATCTGTTTGCATACCAAGCGTCCCGTCCCACCCACCCCTCCTCGCCCTTGTCTGTGAACGTCTATCGCTCCGTGTTCAAAAGCGAACAGCAAGAGAAACGGCCCAACAAACCCAAACACACAGCATGGATACAGACACTCCCCGGTGCAACAGTTAAATTCAGATGTTCGCGAACACAGTCTTCAAAACGTGATGCCATAAATCAATACATGGGGAGGGGGTGGGGGAATAATAATAAATACATTGGACGGGAGCGATCTGGTGCCCTGGTTACTTGATCCCAACTCTGTTCTGTAGACCTCAGGTTCAAGTTTTGAATTATCCATTCCCACCACATCTCACTTAATCCCATCCCGCCTCATGCTCTCCTCTCTGTATCAGCGCCTCCTGACGAACGATTCTTCTGCTGTGGCATCGATCAGGGACAGTGAGCCGATCGCTCGCTAAATGCCCTAATTGGACCATGAAACGATTAAACATTGGAACCATTTGAAAGACGGAGAGTGTAACTCCGGGTTGTTGCAGTTCAAACGTTCTCCTCTCCAACATGTTTAGGAAACGACAGAAGGGTGGTATATCTGGATAAAATGTTAATTTCAATTTATCAGACTGATAACTTCCCAACAGCTAATACTGTGCGACGTGCAATATTATGGAAGCTGAGCTTCACAAAAAAAAACCTGCAAGAACATCATTATTGGCTGTTACAAATTACGATAAATTATCTGTAATCACTGAACCTAAATCTGTGACCTTATGAGATGGTCGATCCAACCTCTAACAAATATAAGGTTCAGTATGTATTAATAAAGTTGAAAACCAGTGTTTTGGGGCGGAAAGGAACTGAGAACAATCACATTCCCTCAAACGTTTCTTACATGCTTTAGGCAGAGATTGTTTCAATCGAAACTTCGAAAGTAATTCTTAAAATTGTTATTTTGGTTCATTTTGTGAAGTTGTTCAGTGGCAGCTCAGGTTAGTATGTCGGGCGAAGGTGAAAGGAGTTTAATGTCAGGCTGAAGTCGGCGTCAAACCGTTTTCCACAACCCAATCGGGTCAAAGTTTTATGTCGCGCGTCTCAACTTAATGGATCTTGAATCAATCAAGGAATCAGAAAGGCATCGCGGTGAAAAGGAGATTGAATTACAGGATTGAGAGCAGCTAACCCAGTGGAGTCGCTTCCCCAGGAGAAGTAGGAAGGAAAGATCGGCGAGTATAAATCTGGGTGTAGTGTTAACTAGCATGATGAGAGTGTCAGTCAGTGTAGGAAACAGAAACGAAAGAGACACAAGGAGACAGAGACGGTAACAGAAAATGTGAGAGTGAGAGGGACGTGGCAGTCACAAATACAAAATACGGGACAAGTGTTCGTTACTGAGACAAAAAAGAGGGTCAGCGAGAATGAGGTGGATGGGATAGGGACAGAAAGGTAGATAGTTAGTTTGACAGTAATAGATCTGGATGTAAACAACTATAAGCTGTGACACGGGCAGAGTGACAAAGAGAGAGACCGTGGCACAGAGAGAGACAAAGAGAATAACACAGATAGACAGTGCCAGATAGAGATGGAGAGAGAAAGTAATGCAGAGAGAGCGACAAGGCAGAGGAAACAACTAATGATCGGCAGTACAACAGAGTGTGAGAGAGATAGAGTCACACAGAGAGTCAGAAACCAGGACACAGACAGTGATAGAGACAGTGACACGAGTGGCAGGGAGAGAGAGAGAATAACCCAGACTGGAACAGAGATATAGAGTGAAAAACTCAGACACAGAGCGACAGGGACAGAATAAAATAACTAATGGCAGAACTAGAGACAACGACACAGATAGACTGAGATGAATGGAGAGAACCTGTGACACACATAGAGTCAGAAAGACACAGAGAGATAGTGGGAGGAGCAGAGAGAGTTACACAGATAAGTGACGGGATCAGAGACAGACAGTGACAGAGATAGAGTGACAGAGAGATTGTGGCAAATGACAGAGGCGGCGACAGGGACACCAAGAGAGGGAAAGTAACTCAGAGCGACGGGACAAAGAGAAAGAGTGGCACAGATAAGGATGGCAGGGACACAGAGGTACAGGGACAGAGACAACATTACTGATAGAGACGTGGACGCAGATAGTGACTGGGACAGACATGGCAACACCGACAGTCAAAGTGACAGGAAGATAGATTGAAAGGAAGGAACGGAGACAGAAAGACAACTAATGAAGGAGGGAGGAATGGATGGATTGAGAGTGCATGACCTCCCCAACAGACACGCGCACACAGTGGATTATAACACCCCAAACACGAGATCAATCTGCGAATTTTTGGATTAAGACTGTTTTAACTGACTTCCCACATTCCATCCCTATATTATGGTAATAACGTGCCTCCTATTGGTGACAGCTGGGAGAAAGGCGTGCATAAATCACTTACTTTATCCAATCTGAAAATAGCCAAGACTGATTCAGAAAGTATACATGCAGCAGGAACGCCTCCTCCACGCCCTCGGAGCTGTCAGTTGCAGCTCTGGCCCTCCCGCAAAGGGAATCATTCATTAGAGTCAGTACGTTGCGGAATGGAGCTATAGATGTCAGAGCCGGTGAGAGACTCCCAGGCCCCTCACCTCTCCATTTCCCCCGCCCTGGATTAAGGGCATTCCCTGTTTGTGTGTGTACGGATCAATGTCTCCCGTCCTCGGCAGGCAGATGAAGCTTGTTAGCCCGTGATCGATTCCTCGATGGTTTTCTGCTTGAAGGATGACAGCACCCAGAGGAGGATAAATCTCGGGAAAAAACTTCACTGCTAACCGCCTCAGCGAACTCTGGCATTGGAGGTCTTTTTAGAACAACTTCTGACCAAATCTGTGAAACTTGAACAGTGCGAGAGAAACGCGGCGCTTTCTATTCTGGGATTTCCACTCTTGAAGAATTCTGGAATCGTCTAATTTTTTCGATAAAAAAGTCTTAATTATTAACTATCACCTTAAATGTTTGGGATTCAGGAGCATTTACCTCGAGGAGGGGCTGATATCAAGGACAAATCGACTGGGAGCGGTATGGATGCTGTTCGATCTTGGGTCCGGACGGTTGGTGTGCTGGCTGCCAATGTAGCGGCACAGAGGTACAGTAAAGGACAAACTAAACTAAAACTGCGCCATAGATAGGCTGCTTCTCAGCTGAAATAATCGGGTGACAAGCGCATTGATCTCACACCAGCCGCTTTCACATCGTTTAAAAGCCCCGTCCACAGAGAACAAGGTGCAAATCACAGTAATGCGTCCCCGTTCAGTCCTCGATATTTCAAATTTAGCGGAGGAGACTTTGAGACCCAGGGTGTGTGTGTGGGTGAGAGTACCAGGGGGCGGGGGAGAGAATCTACTTGATGAAACTCGGAAGCGCCACTTCCATTTGCCCCTGTCACACTGCTCTCATCCCCTGTAGCAGTGTGAGAGATTTCTAATGACATGTAAACATTGGACCAGGACATGGTGTTAAATAACCGGTTAAAATGGGGCACTCCATGGGACTGGCCCGAGCACTCTCGGAAAGGCAAGGGCAAAAAGGCTAATGTGAAATTACTTTACAACCCTTCTGTCAGATTTGTTGGGCTGGAATCTTTCGCTCGGGTTTGGTGAATACCCCCCCCCCCCCCCCCCCCCCCCCAGGTACAGCAGGAATTAAGGACATGGGTACACTGATGATATTTTAAGGATACACACGCCTGAGTCGGTCGTACAACTGACAATCAGAAATGAACTATCTGACACAGTGAAGGGATAAATATGTCCACACTCAATCTGAAACAACCACCTGCACTTTCCAGCAACACTTATCGATTGTTATTTATGAAGAACAAGAGGCAAAATTCTTGAGGCCTTCTTCACTGGCAGTTTAAAAGACGTGTCAAAATATGATGTTTTAACCTTAAGAGTCCAGAATTTAAAGTGGGGTTGGCATCAGAATCTTTTATTCTCACTGCTCGATTGCCCACGTCAACTATTTTATTTTTGAAAAATCAAAATGATCTCTCTATAAAACCCAATAACACGAGACAGAACAAGAAGTCAGTAAGTCGGTCATTGGCACCCAACCTGTGTGTGGAATGCAGCAGAATTATTTACCCCACTCGCCAAATGCTCTCTGAGCCACTCCGTTTCCTTCGATTTCAGTCAGCATAAAAGATCCGCTGACTGCTTCTAACTATGAACAGGGGTGTGGAAATTCTCGTTCCAGTCTGCCTCTCAATCATGTTCTGACTGGATATTTCTGTTGTGATATTTATATTGCCTAGCTCGTTTTTTGGATAGAAATGTTTCCCCTTTCCTGACACCCATTCTCTTGCAGAGACGCCTCTTACGAATATGAACACCATCTATCTGTACATCTGGCTAATTATTATTTTTCAAAATATTGGTTGCGCCAGTGTCCTCCCTGTCCTCTGACCTATTAACCATTTCACATAAAATAACTTTAATTTCATGTATGGAAATAAAACCTTTATCCCTTGGTGCTGAATAAAAGCGCAGAAAGGAAGTATTTAAAGTTGAAATAATTAAGCCACCAGTGCGTGAAACACAGACACACAAACTGAATTGAATCATTTGAAAAGCCAAATTCTGACTGGGCCGTCATTCGTTCCCCTGTCACCTCTACTTACTATTTTAGCTGGTCCGATTGCCTTTATATTTCTTTAAAGTTGGTGAATGAACAGGTGATCGCCGAGTCCTGCCCGCACATTGTTTGCCGCATTTGTACTAATGTTGAACAGAATATTCCGTCTTGTATCTTGAAATGAAGTTGGCATTGAAACCATGTATGTTTGCACTCCGCGATTACTGTGCCTTCATGCAGTTTGGGAAGATAATCAGTGTTTCTTACCCTCTATCAACCCCCCCCCCCCCCCCCCTCTCTCTCTCTCTCTCTCTCTCCTCAGTGGCGTGGCTCTGGCCAGAGCACATTTCGAAAAACAGCCCCCGTCCAACTTGCGAAAGTCCAATTTTTTCCACTTCGTTCTGGCGCTGTACGACAGACAAGGGCAGCCAGTGGAAATCGAGAGAACCACTTTCACAGACTTCGTGGAGAAAGACCTGGTACGTTCAAGAAGGCAACTCACACCTTAACCTGAGCGACAAAAATCAATCACTAACAATATCTGGTGTTGGGCCATCATAGTGACAATGTGTGGGGAGTTTCTTTTTCATTAAGAAGCGGCCTGTTTGACCGACAGTCCAAACATCTTGGCATTTCTGTCCGTCAAACAACCCGCTGACACGCTCCAGGTTAATTTCCCCGCAACCGAACCTCTCCCGCCTGGGTTAAATCGCAACATTTCAGCTGAAGAAATGTTCTTTCTAGGTGTCAAACCTTTCAGATATTTTATCCTTGTCGTCTCAAAGACTAATTGTGATCAAATGGAGGGATTGGGGCCGCCATCCAGAAGTACCCTGTAATACAATTGGATGGAAGTTTAGACCCGGGAGTGATCGCCTCCGGATGATCATTCATTCGGAAGCTTTCTGTAATTTCCAGGGGATCGATCGGGTTTCACCCCCACAACCCTCACATCACAAAGTCTGACTCCGCTCCTGTTTGTCACTGAGTGCAAGCGAAAATCCCGGGCTGGGGATATTCCCGGCTCAGGAGAACTCAGCTCCCAGCTGTGATCTTTACACAGCTCAAATCCACTTTGCTATTGACCTGGGGATGAAGCGACTAGAGTCGGTCGGGGAGAGAAAGAAGGCAAAGTGAAGCTAGGCATTTAAAAATAATAATTCCTCAAGACCCTTTCACCTGCTGGCGTTGACGTGAATGTTCCCGACCAACCGAGTCGGGTCTTGTTTCTTGGATATCTGATAGAAAGTTTTGTGTTGCTAAGACACATGACCTGTTCAAATTGGTTGGAAAAAAAATAAGAGTTTCAATGTTGAAGGCTGGGCATTTTCTGTGGAGATATCTGGTGAAATGGATCAAACTCTCTTTAGTGCAGTTGTTAGTGAAAGTTAACTTGCGCGTCTTGGTCAGTTTCACGTCAGTTCCAAACCAATTTGGAAGGAATACAAATGTTTATTTGAAAGAATCAGAGAAATGTCAAAAGCTGGGCTGAGACTTTGAGTGTCTTATGTTGATTCTCAGGGTCCCTCCCGGCTTTTCCATTTGGGTGGGGGGGGGGGGGGGGGGGGTTAATCTGCCATTATTTTGGCTTCTGTCCCCGCACCAAATTCATCCAAAATCAAGTCGATGTTCTGACATTCATCCAGCCGGTGCTGCCGATAACGGGCAGTGGAGCCCCCCCCCCCCCCCCCCCCCCCGTTGAGGAATAACGGATGAGAACTAAATCTCTGAATGATGAGAAATCTCTCTTTCAGGAGCCGGGAAACGACAAGACCAACAACGGGACACATTACAAGCTGCAGCTTCTCTACAGCAATGGTAAGTCCGCCCTGGGCCTCCTGGCCACTTCACCACTTCATTGTTCACAGCGGCATGGTGCGCACAATGTCTGGGAGGGGGGCGTTGCACCACACCCAGCCCCCCAAATAAACAAATGCGGGAAGATGTGACAAACCGGGTAACCCGGAGCTGCAACTCCCTGGTTATTGAGTTGAACAATTTTACATTGTGAAGTTGGACTATATTAAGCTCTTTCAATTGGCCTCAATTCAGTGAGGAGCCGGGCAATATTTTAACTCATTCCAAACCCATGAACTTTGCACCGAGTTATAATGGGGAGCGTGCCGTTGACTCGTTGTGTGGGGGACAACAACCGGCTGTCCACTGGTTTAAACTAACGGCGGGACTGCGGGACCATTCCTTGTTTACTTCCCCTCCACCCAAAGTTGAGGTCATCCTGGAAATAGACTGGAAGGAAACGGGGCCTTTGGTCAATCCGATCAGAACCTCTCCCGCTATTTCCAGCCGCCGCGTTTCCCGCTGGAGGTTGCATGTACCGTGCTGTCATTTTAAACTCGCCAGTTCATTGCTTTTATAAACCCATTCTAATTGTTCAACAAATCGACTACGAGACCTGATGGAGAATATAAACTGCTGCATGGGATAGAACAGTTGTCTTCTGAAGTACAGGACTGCGGGCCACAGGGCCTTTGGACAGGTCCGCCGGCGATTTCAGACAGATCTGGGTCAAACAGACCTTGACCAACAGCCGGAATCGGGGGTGGGGGGGGGGGGGGGGGGGGGTTGGGCAGGAACCTCAAACCTCTGGATTTCCCCACCTCCTCTCGGATTGTCCAGATCAGTGTGAAGACAGCGGCGGGACCTCTGCGCCCGTTATTTTTTTTGTCGAATCGGTTACACGCGATTGAAAAAAAAGGTTTCTTGCTGCTAACGTGTTGCTTTTGTGCAGGTATGCGGACCGAACAAGACCTGTACGTGCGACTCATCGACTCTGTGACCAAGCAGGTACAGAAATTGATTGCCTTTTCGTCTATATGATCAATGGCACTCCAAAAGAGCAGAACAGAAAGCCCTCCAAAGACCTACCAATCTTACTACTCTGAAGGCAATTGAGTGGAATTGATAGGGTACAAGGCCATGTTGACGAGCCCTAACATCTAATATTGTCGACTAAAGGCTGGGCTGTTACAACATCACTCGTTACACATGCCAGCACAGGTTCTGACCTACCTCATGTTGTAAGGGGAAGGCAGTGGTACTGATGTTCTGGAAGGATGGGATCTGAATAGCGTCCATCATCCGAGTCTGTCATGTGATCTTGTAACCTGTAAGGAAAGAGCTATGTAATTATCAATATTATTTAAAAGTTGATCTGACCATAAAATAAGGGACGAGAAAACCCCTCAGCCCCATCAGAGAGGGATGTAAATTGGATGATAATTGGGACAAGTGGACACACGTTGAAGTGCTTCGTAGTTTAGTCTCAATTTCATTCACTCTTTAATAATCCGTCAAAGTTTGGCCTTGAACTTTAATTGTTTTTTGCGGAGCCTGTCAAAGGAACAACAGCAACTTGCATTTATCTAGCACCTTGACACAAAACGGCCCAAAGTGCTTCACAGGAGCATTAATTAGGAAGCACAATTTGAGCCACACAAGGTAATATTAGGGCAGATGACCAAGAACTTGGTCAAAGGGTGAGGTTTTTCAGCAGCACTTTTATATGAGGAAAGCAAAGGCAAAGAAGCGGAGAGGTTGAGGGAAGGAATTCCAGAGCTGAAGCCGAGGCATCTGAAGGCACGGTCATGTGCCAGGGTGGGATTAAAATCGGGGATGCAGAAGAGACCCAAGATTAGAAGAGGCCAGATATCTCAGATGGAAAAGCAAAAAACTTCCCAGTTGGTCCCGAGATTAACACCCTGCTGAGGGTGGAAAGTTTGCTTGTACAGAGAGAATCAGGTTCAGCTGTAACATCCCTACAGCCAACAGTCTCACTGAGTCATTGCCCAAACTTACTCTCAGCAAAGATGCGGGAGGAGCGGGCCTGCACACCAACTGTCAGCAACACTTTCAGAGAAGGAGCGAAGGAACATGGAGAAGGGGATGTTATCCAGACTGATATACAGCAAGCATCAGTGACTGTGATTCATGGAAAAGAAATGTACTGGCCTGACAGATATGTTTAGGTGAACTGTCAGTGACTAGCATCCTAATATATAAAATCAAAATAGGAAGTTTCAAAAACAAAGAAGAAATAGCTGCAAATTCTCAGCAGGCCAGGCGTCAGAAACAAAGACAATGTTTCAGATTAATGGTCTTTTATCACAACTACTCATACATATTCAATATTTTCAGTACGTGTCACTGATTGCTTTGCTTCGAGCCAACTTGGTGGCAATTGGTGCGATATGATACTTACCATGATGCAAAAATGATAAATCTTAACTTTAACTTGGTCATTTATTTTGTTTTGAGAAATAAAAAGCATGCCCGTGTTGCCCAGCACAGTTAATATCAATTATAAATGGGACAACATGCTTGGATTGAGAGAGAGAGAGAAACTCTCTCTACTCTGCCCTAATAATGTCTAACTTTCCAAGCACACATCCCTCCGCAGTTCCAGTGTGAGTTTCTGCCATTTCTATGCCAGCAATGCCTGGAGCCACTCTGGGTGAGATTGCCACTTTGTGATGTTGGCTCACATCCGCGAGGAACTGGGCTGCGACTCCCCCAAAACGCATTTCACTTGGGACCCTTCCAGCCAACAGTCAGACAGATCTCATTTCACTTGGGGATGGTTATAGCTGACAGCAAGAGGAAATTTTCATCCGATCAGTCTGGGTTGAACTGGAACCCAGGTCTCAGAGGTGAAAGGATAGTGTCTAAGCCACTGAACTACCGAGTCCCCGAAGTGTTAGATACATTTAACAGCTGTGTACATTATCCCCTGACGTCAACAAGAAAAAGTTCTGCCAAGCTGCTGAAGGGAAGCATCAGTCACTGATTGTAAACCTCTGATCCATATATTTGGTCAAATTTGAATCAATTTCAAAGTCCTCTTAATTCATCTATTTCACTTATCGAGTAAGAGTTTGCAGTGTTACTTTACAAAAAATGGGTCAGACCCCGTTTGGTCACTAAACAATTGGAAAGGTGCCATTGGCAATGCAAAGGCACAGAGACAGACAATCAACATTATTCCAGGTACTGTATCAAGGTATTTAGGTTTTCAGGAAATGCTTAGAAAGCTGGGCAAATATTCTGTGGAAAAATTAGTGTAAAGAAACCCAAATTATTTTTTTAAAACATAAAGGAAATTGACAAATTGAGCCATTCAAATAATTCACTTCTGTGAAGAATTCAAAGATCAGGGACAGACATGAAGAGGAAGGTCAGGCAAGGCATAGCTCACCTTAAGGAGACCTGAGCCACGGAACAAGGTATCAGGGAACGACCTTGAAGCAGGCAAAGACGTGATTCGATGTATTTCTGCAGATAGAAAGGATTGGAGGATTTGATGGGAACGATGGGCTAGCTGACTACGACCCCAAAGGATTTCTCCTATTGTTAATTATCGTTACCTTCTCTGTGCTTTCGAGGTTACCAACCCTTCTCTAACTTACATTTCAGCCGATAATCTACGAGGGTCAAAATAAAAACCCTGAAATGTGCCGGGTGCTTCTCACGCATGAAGTGATGTGCAGGTAAGAAACGGCTATTGGCAGATCAGCTACCTTTTGTCTTGTTCTTTGGTTGTGGCATGCTTCTCAATATCCCCTATAATTTGGAGTTACTCTGAATCCATTCCAGATACACGAATAAAACACTCTGGCTGAGCATCCTGCCGTATTACTGAGTCAAACCTGTGCTGGGAAAGTTTTAAATTCTCTGGACCAATTATCGCACAGTGATGGTATAAGACTGGTTTAGAGACAATAACCTCTTAAAGCAGACTGTGTGTGAACTTTCTGCTTGATGAATTTCCAGGCTGATTCATTGATGTGTCATCTCACTGGTTCTAACAGAGTAAGGCAATGGCATCATGTAGGCTGTGATGTGCACTTTGCGATGTGCGACCCTGCACTCAAACTGGCTTCCAGTTAACCCACAACAGAAGTGCAAACTGGAGCAGAATCACATTGCTGTATTTGATGTTTTCTGGGGTCAGTTTAACAGGGACGCTGTTGATTCAGTGTAAAAAGTGTAAAACTAGCGCCCGATCCGACCTTGTCAATTCCTGCTGAGTGGGTTAGATTAAAATGACTTTCAAAATTCAGTTTTAATCGACAGAGGTGAAATCTAGTTGAAACCTTGGAATGATTTCAGAACTAACTTCCGTTTCAATATAAGATCATAACTATAGTTGGTGAGTCCCGTCTTGCACATAGTGTCTTTATCTCGTGTTCTGGTCCCTTTCAAGTAGAGGCAGAGTAAATGTGTCAAGCTCTAACTTCCTTTCATCATCCCAAGGTATACAGGCTTTTAAAACAGACGCTTTGCATCACCCACCATTCATTCTGGATTCACATTGTGTTTTCTCATTACTCTTCACATTTCGGTGGCTTCCGCACACGAGGGCCTTGGATGTGAAAACCTTTCCATCTGCTATCTAATCTCTTCTATTTGCTGATATTTTTAAAAATTCATTTTACGGGTGTGGGCGTCGCTGGTTAGGCCAGCATTTATTGCCCATCCATAGTTGCCCTTCAGAAGATGCTGGTGAGTTGCCTTCTTAAACCGCTGCAGTTCTTGAGGTGTAAGTACACCCAGAGTTCTAGGGTGTTGCCCCAACGACAGTGAAGGAATGTTTCCAAGTCAGGGTGGTGAGTGACTTAGAGTCATAGATGTTAGGGCAGCAGTGGTTAGCGCAGCTGCCTTATGGCGCTGAGGTCCCAGGTTCGATCCCGGCTCCGGGTCGCTGTCCGTGTGGAGTTTGCACATTCTCCCCATGTTTGCGTGGGTTTCACCCCCCCCCCCCCCCCCCCACACAACCCAAAGATGTGCAGGGTAGATGGATTGGCCACACTAAATTGCCCCTTAATTGGAAAAAAAATGAATTGGATGCTCTAAATTTATTTTTTTAAATAGTCATAGATGTTTGCAGCTTGGAAACAGGCCCTTTGGCCCAGCTTGTCCATGCCCACCCAGTTTCTTACACTAAGCTAGTCCCACTTGCTCGCATTTGGCCCATATCCCTCTGTACCCACCCTGCCCATGTAATTGTATAACTGCTTTTAAAAAGTCAAAACTGAACTCGTCTCTTCCAAGTGCCTCTGGCAGCCTGTTCCAGATGCTCACCACACTCTGTGTGAAGAAATTTCCACTTTGGTCTCTTTTCTATCTCTCTCCTCTCACCTTAAACCTATGCCCTCTATTTCTGGACTCCTCTACTTTGGGAAAAGTTGTTGACCATCTACCTTATCGATGCTCCTCATTATTTTATAGACCTCTGTAAGATCACCCCTAAGCCTTATACACTCCAGGGAAAGCAGTCCCAGCCTATCCAGCCTTTCAATATAACTAAGACCACCAAGTCCTGGTAGCATCCTCGTAAAATCTCTTCTGCACTCTTTCTCGTTTAACAATATCCTTCCGATAATAGGGTGACCAGAACTGAACACAGTATGTGGTCTTGCCATTGTCTTGTACAACTTCAACAAGACATCCCAACTCCTGTATTCAATATTCTGACCAATAAAACCTTGCATGCTGAATGCCTTCTTCACCACTCTGTCCACCTGCGACTCCACCTTCAAGGAGCAATGAACTTGTACCCCTAGATCTTTTTGTCCTGTAACTCTCCCCAACTCCCTACCATTAACTGAGTAGGTCCTGCCCTGATTTGATCTACCAAAATGCATCACCTCACATTTATCCAAATTGAACTCCATCTGCCATTCATCGGCCCACTGGCCCAAGGTCAAGATCCTGTTGTAATCTTATATAACCGTCTTCACTACCCACTATGCCATCAATCTTCGTGTCATCTGTAAACTTACTAACCACTTGGAGAGGAACCTCCAGGTGGCGGGGTTCCCTGGGTATCTGCAGGTATCAGAGTTTCTCTGTGTTTTCTGCACCTATCAATATTGAATTGAAAAACTGGTTAACACCATAATGTAATGAAGCCAACCGTCAGTTTAATCATTGATCTGATGGAGTTGGCTGAAGTAAAAGTAGAAGGGGAAACAATTGGCGGCAACCACTGGGTTGTGGAGAGGGACAAAAATCCCTCTCCAAAAAGGGTATTACAGCTTGAAAAGATGTGATCAGCACGATCTATCCTCAATTACCTTTATTTTCCTGTGAACTTCCCAACACAAACCTGGTCAAAATTAACACTAGGTGGTCATCTCAGAATCATCTGCTTTCTCAAAATGTTTGAAAACAAGGATGCATGTCGCCCTAAGTTATAAAATGCACCACCAAGTGTGACACTGAGCTCCACACATCCTGAATCTCTGTAGTGTGACCGGTGCTCAATCAGTCCATTATAGTTGAGGCATCAATATAGCCACTAGAATTGATGTCAGCAGGTCTATGTGTTGCTGAGTGGAGGATGAGACTTCCCTGTTATGGTGCTATAAGTAAACCTGTTTGCAAAGACGCTGCAGATTCACATCGGAAGAGCAGCTATTTGGGTGAGGTATCACAGGTGTGGAATTGTGCATTTGCTCACCAGCACCTTGGGGAAGGGGAAATTGCAGAAAAACAAAGACAAAGGGTGAGGCGCACTCCTAGAACCAAGAAAACACAACTGATAATTTAACTACCCCTCCCCCTACCTCTCATCATATTAATGTGAAAATCAAAAAGTATAATTCACAGGTGCAAAATAACACTTAATGATGAGAGGCAGTGTAGTGGAACTCATTGGCGACATGCTGTAGCCCAATCAGGTGCTGTGCACCCAGAGAACAAACAGAGTGGCTCCTGCTCTCCAGGGAAAGGTCTGTGCCAGGTGCTGTGAGACAGACCTCTAACTGAAACACTCGCACACTTTGGGATCTGGGATGATATTTCACAGAACGTTCACTCCCCCGTGTGTTAGAAGGGTCTGCTGAATTTGAAGATGAAATCACTTGACTGTGTCTTTGTGATGCAATATTGAACAATGTTTCCCAGGGAGTGGCCGCAACTCGCTGGTCACTTTGTCATATGGAAGGTCAACAGGCTCCTTCTGGTATATTTTCCATATAAAATACCTGCTTCCCAAGGTACCTCTTCCTCACCACATTAATCTGAGTCATTGACTCTGGATGCAAGTCCCTTTCTGTTTGGTACAGTATCTAGCCTGGCACTCCAATACTGAGGGTGTCCTTCAGTGTTGAAGTGTCACCCTTCAGATGCAATATGATCGGATCTGAAGCCCCATCTGCTTGTTAAAAAAGCTCACGTAGATGTTTAATCTCCCACATGACTTTAAGAGCAGAAATAAGTTCTCCTGGTTTGTAGGTAATATTCTTCCCTCAACCAACATCACCACAAGAGTATCTATCTCATTGTTGTTTTCTGGGGTATTGCCATTTTAAAACTGACAATTGGATTTTCCAGCACAACAGTTGTTGTATTTGAAGATAATGTATTGAGTGCGAAGCATATTGAGATGGTTCTGAGGATGTGATAAAGAGGTTTGTAAACTGTACTTTGTTCTTTTTTAATGACCTGTGACTCACTGGGCTGAGCCCCCCACCCACTTTATGTTGATTTTGGAGAGGGCCGAGCTTTCGGGGAGCTGACAATTTGGCAGAAATTGCCTTGTGAAGCTAATAGTTTCCTTTACATACTTAAAACAGGGAAGGGAAGAGAGTTGCACCATTTTCATTCTTGCAGGCAGATTAAAGATTGAGTCTCTATCAAATGAATGGAAACCTAGTAGGGCGGGGGGGGGGGGGGGGCGCTCAGGCAGACTGCAGGCAGAAGGGGCTCTAAGAGGTCTGCAGATCTTCCAGGTAAGTGTTCTAGCCTACTCAAGAGACACTTGTTTGTTATTTACTACTGACACTTTGGCCTTCAAGCAAATTTATTTCCATTGTTTCCGAGTTTCATTGATTTACACCAGGGAATTTCTGATCCGGATTTTTCCAAACTGATGTGTTGAAAGAAAAGAGGCAGAGCTGCAGATTAGTCAGGCTGTCTGAGAGACTTTCCACACTGTCTTGTGAGCACCTGCACACCTCCTAAGTTTGGTAGATGGGTTCAAAATGCTTGGTGACACCACTGCAAGATGTGTGAATGCCTGGCCAACCATTTTACTGGAAGATTCTTCAAAAGCATTTCAGCAGGAATTATGTCATCCTGTACTTGGCACTGCAAGGTGCAAGGCACTTGGGATGTGATAGAGAGACATTGTTACCTATTGGACCACACCTGCCAAGATCCCTACATCTATTTCTTTGGGCCTAACTGGGAAAGTTGATGGGACCTGTCCTTTCAGGACTGTGGTTCAGCAGAAAGACAGCTGCTGCACCATCTGCAGTCAGCAGACATGTAGCGCAGGCTATGTACAGCTTAGACACGCGCACAGTCAGTAACAGTCAACAATGGTCTGAAAACTGGCTGCACCTTCTACCAGGCAGGACTGACTATGGGATGGTGTTGGTGAGCAACACAGAGGACAGCATTCCACAAAACAACAGGTGTATTTATGCAATGCATTTGGATCTGAAATTGATACTGAGGTGCAATCAAACAAAAAGAAGGCACAAATTCACAAGTGTCACATGCAATACTATCTCGTACTCAGTACTAGAATAATTAATATAAGTAAAGGCTCACACGTCTCCTGGACCCGATGCCCTGCATCCTAGGATATTAAAGGAATGGCTGCAGGGATAGTGGATACATTGATAGTAATCTTCCAAAATGTCTGAGGTTTTGCAAAGGCCCCAGCAGAACGGAAAGCCATAAATGTAACATCATTATTCTGGAAAGGAGGAAGACAGAGAGCAAGAAACTATCAGCCAGCTGGTTGAACATCTATCATTGGGAAAATACTAGAATCATTATTAAGGAGGTAGCAGAGGGACAGTTAGCAATTCATAATACAATCAGGCAGAGCCAACATGCTTGTGAAAGGAAAATTGTGTTTGACAAAATTGTTGAAGACGTAACAAGTAGGGTGGATAAAGGGAAACCAGTAGATGTAGTACATTTGGAGTTACAAAAGAAATTCATTCAGGTATCAAATAAAAGAATACTGTACAAGATAAGAGCTCACAGTGTAGGTGGTGATTATATTAAGTTTGATAGAGTATTGACTAACAGGAAAAACAGTCATGATGAGGAGACGCCAGCTTTGGACTGGGGTGGGCACTGTAAGAAGTCTTACATCACCAGGTTAAAGTCCAACAGGTGTATTTGGAATCACTAGCTTTCAGAGCACAGCTCCTTCATCAGGTGAGGAAAAACAGTGTGAGGCAATTGATCATTTTCAAATTGGGAAGTTGTTATGAGTGCAGTATCACATGAATCAATGCTGGGGCCTCAACTGTTTACAATCAATGTTTATGACTTGGATGAAGGGACTGACTCTATTGGACCCATAATTGCTGATGATATAAAGGGATATACAAGGTTAAGTGAGTGGGGAAATACATGGGAGTATAATGTGAGAAAACGTGGCAGTTTGGCAAGAAGAACACAAAGCAGAATATTATTTATATTGGTTGGAATATAGTGGGAATCTGCCGGTCCCACCGATGGCACACACCGCGATGGGTTTCCAGGAGGTGAGGTGCATTCAACAGGAATCTCCATTGACAACAGCCAGTGGCGGGTTGCCTCTGCTGCCGTGATTTGTGTGGAAAATGACCCCCGTTGAGAGAGATTGCTGAAATTTGCAGCACAGAGGGATCTGGGTGACCCTGTGCATTAATCACAAAAGGTTAGCCTGAAGGTACAGTAAATAATTAGGAAGGCAACTGAAATGTTCACCTTTATTGCAAGTGGGAAGGAGTATAAAAGGAAGGAAGTCTTGCTATAATTGTACAGGACATTGAGGGAATCATATCTGGAGTACAATGTTTTGTTTTGGTCGCCCTACTTAAGGAGAAACGTTATTGCATTGGAAGCAGTTCAGAAAACGTTCAGGATGCTTATTCCTGAGTGAAGGTGCTGTATTGTGAGGAAAGATTGAGCAGCTTGGGCCTAAAATCATTGGAGTTTAGAAGAATGAGAGGTGACCTTGATGAAACATGAAAGGTTTGACAAGGTAGATACTGAGAGGATATTTCTTCTTGTGGGGGAATCCAGAGCTAGCGAGTACAGTTTAAAAATAAGCAGTTTCCTAATCAATACAGGCATGAGGAATTTTTCTTTCATTCATCTTCCAGAGGGCTGAGGACGCTGGATGACTGAATATTTTCAATGCTGAGTTCGGCAGAGTATTGATCAACAGGGAATCAGCGTATGGGAGACAGACAGGAAAGCAGAGTTCAGGCTACAATCCAATCAGTTGTGATCTTATTGCACTACTGCACAGTAGAGAAAGCATGATGGGCCAAATGGCCGACTCGTGCAACAATATCTTATGATCCAATAATTTACCTCAGCAGCCACCAAACAGAATTCTGATACTGTACTGCACCATCTCTTGTCTACAGACTCATGATGGCAACTGGAGTTCCCTTCTCCTCATCTTGGCCTGCCCATTTGGTCATGGCAAAGAACCCTGATGGGCTGGAGATCAATTTTAATGCTCTACAGAAGCTGATTCCTTTCTTTGTGATACACATTTTCAAACTTTTCCATCCATTTAAATTTGTCTTCCTCCACACTGTTTTCCTTTCATATCTGACCTCAGCCACTGAGGTTTGAAACAAGCTTATGTAAAGTTCTGCAAATGACTGAAAATTGAGTTCAAAGTGTCAGATGCAACTCCATGGCCACATAGACACCTCTGCTGAATCAGGAGGTCATGGGTTCAAATCCCAGTCCAGAATTTCAATATTGAAGCTTAGCTGATACTTCAGTATGTACTGAGGGATGTTGCACTATCAAAGGCACCTTCCTAGGAATGAAGAGTTCAATCGAGGCCACTTCTGCCCTCTCAGGCAGATATAAAAGAGGGGAAATCAAAGGCAAGGAAGAGAAGCGCTGAGAGTGGGAAATCAGAGAAACAGAGTGTGGTGGAGGGGGAACTGGAGAGCATAAAAGAGGGGAAGTGAAGGTTTGTGGGAAAGTGAGGAAACCAAGGTTGGGGAAGAGGGCAAGCAGAGGTTGGGGAAAGTGGAATCGAGTGCAGAGAAGAGGAGAAGTGGAAGGTGGGGAACTGAAGCAGAGAGAAGAGGAGAAATGGACGGTTGGGTTTCGAGGCATCTGAAGGTGGGGATGATGGGAAATGAAGGGAGGAAAGAAACTGAAATTGGGAAAGAAGAGAAATGCAAAGAGGGACAGGGGCAACATTGGGGATGGAAAGGGAAAAATAGAACATAGACAAGAGAGTAAACAGAGGGTGTGGAAAAGGTTAAAGTGGTGGGGTGAAGATGGGCAGAAGGCAGCGGTTGGGAAAGTTGGGTACGGAGAAGAGGAGAAACAGATTGGGAATAGAGGGGATCTGGAAGAGAGGAATGGAGGGAAGGTATTGATGGAAGGAGGGGAGGAAAGTGAAGACAGTAAAGAAGATAAAATGAGTGAGGGATAGGAGAAACCATACAGAAGAGGAGAAACAGAGGGTGTGGAATACATGAAATTGGGGAAGAGGAGAAAGTGAAGGCAGAGGAGAGGGGGATTTGAGAGAAGAGAAGTGAAGTGTAATTCACCAAGGGGAAACAAGATGCTGGAGCAACTTTAATTCCACCAGTAATGAATAGTAATACTGAAATTGCATTGATAAGTATAAGTAACACTAGTAACACACAGATTCTATTTGTAACCAACAGCAAAGCAATCTGCTGATTGTGAACATGTAACTGGTAGTAAGCAATAGGCGTAATAGTCCAATAGCCTTCCTATAACTAGTCGGAATCCTATAATCTGTTATTATCCAGACAGAACTCTCTACAATGTACAAAAGTGCAGTGATGCTCCACAGTTCAATCCACTTTTAACAGACCCAATCTCTCTCCTTATTTTATTCTGTGTAATGGTGATGACTCTGAACTGAGCTGTTTCAAAGTTGACCTGTACTTGGATTTCACACAGCAAAGCCAACCAGTTCAGTCTGAACTGGACTAAAGTGATAGATCACACAATGGGCACATCTTGCTAAACACCTCCTCCTGGACATGGCTCAGCACGACTAGTAAAAATTCTTGTCTTCTCTTAACGCACAGTATAGCCCCAAAGTTTCATGCTCCCTTTTGCTGCTGTGTCAGTGTGCTCCCACTCACCATGGTGTTGCTGTTTTTCCCGGCTGTGGAGGAAATGGTGGTCCACACCCATCCTCCCCTCCCTAATTTGAGCTACACTCTGTACTCCCTAGTCCTTTTCTCTCCCTGACTCAAACATGTACTGAGTTGCATTCCTCAATTTATCTGTCTCCCCAGATTTCTACCCTCCTCTCATCCTCTGAGCCCCTATCCCCTCATGATCTTTCCTCTTGATCCCCCATTCCTCAATCTCCATCATCCCCATGATCCCACAATTCCCCAGTTTCCAGCCCTCCTCCAATTGTCCATTCCCTGGCTGCAACATTCCCCACTTCCCCATTCCTCTCTCTATTGCCTGCCCCCCGACCACTCCCTTACTTCTGATTTTACCCTCTTCTACTCTGCACTCTGATTCCTGACTTTTCAGTTCCCCTCCCTCATGTATTCCAGCTGCATGACTCTCTCCAGCTGTGGCCAGGGGTGAGCGATCAGTGGGATGAAATTCAAATCTCCCATCAGCCCAAGCTGCTCCCTGGAACTGGAATTGCTTCTTTTGCAAGAATTTGTGCTTCCCATCGTGTGCTACCCACCAGAAGTCTTTGTGACCAAGAAACTCTCTGATCTTCCCCTTCCCTGGCTAATATGAGGGGCAACTGTGAGATTTGGAGTTGGGAATTCGAGGGGATTGTAACAATAATCCCCTTGTCCAACTGACAATTGCGCCTTTTCCAAGACTTTGCTCCTTTATCTCTTCTGCTTTCTCTAATGCGATTCACACATTTCTGGTAACCTTTCAACTGTGTGACCTTTGAACCTTTCTGTCATGAACATCTGCAAAAGGAATTCCGTAAAGATTCTGAAATTCTGAGAATTACAAAGTTTGAATATAGCACAAAGCAAGGCAACATTCCGATACTCTCAAAAGGATACATAACCAAAGAATGTCTTTTCATTTTTTGTGAAACATCCTTTGTCTTGTCTTTCTCCTCTAACATAATGATTTAAAAATCCCCAGCTATATTTACAAATCTCCCCACAGCCTTCCAGCTTACCTTCATATGGGCTCGTAACTTCTGTTTTAACTCTGCTCTACTCCGTCCCCTCTACCCAGTTGTGCCACCAAATCTTGCTCACTGTCATTCTCAAACATTTAAACACATCTCACCACACTTCTGAAGCCTCCTCAAAACCTTGACCACATAACTTTGACCAACCCCAATTCTTCTCAAAATTCCCACTCAGTTATTGTGCAACCGTTGAAAGGCACCATCCAATTTCAAGTTGCTGCTTGCAGCTTGCTTTGCTCACCTAGAGTTGGAGCTACTGGCAAGGCTTCTGTAGTTGCACAGGAGTAAGTCTGGCAATCGCACTTGGTAACCACCCAAGATTCTCTCCTTCCAGGAGAATCTTTGCAACTTTGCATCCCTGGCCACTCTCCCCACACCCTGACTGTATTTTGACACCTTTTGCATGTCTGTAGGCCCTATCAAAGTCAGATAATTCCACAACACTAGTTCCACAACAGAACTTGACAATTATTTCATGATTCACATTTTAATTGCCCACCACTTGCTTTTCCTTACTAATAATTGATGTCCCTGAGAAAGCAATTTTCAGAGAAAAAAGGAAAGAGAAAAATATGAAATGAACAAGAGAATGGAAAGAAACCAAAGAGGAAAAGAAAGGGCCCCATTTCTCTGCTCCCAGTCACACCATGGAGCCATCCTTTCCAAATTACACACCGATATTGCAACAATTACTGACCTTCATCAGAACAAACCTGTGGAGATGACAAATATGATTATTTTCTTAAAAACTTGCACTTGTTCTATCAACACTTGGTACATTGAGATTTGGGTTTGTTAAAACAAACTGCCCCAAAAATCCATTTGAATTCTGACACAGTGCAGATACGGCTGGACTCGCAAACATTCTGCACCACGTAGAGGCTTCATGCAGCCTAATTCCCTTCGCCTCTGATCATTGGGAGTCTTTTTGCTCCCAGTGTCCCTGGACTTCAGTTCATACTTTGCCAGGCCGCAGGATGCTGACTAAATTGGGAGACAGAAGGAGGAAATACCACTGCTAGCCCTGCCTCCATGCAACAAGCAAACGGAATCCTTTGAAACAGAACTGTTATGTCTTCAGTCCTTTATTTTCATACTTATCAGGAAAGGCTGAACAGACTGGGATTTTCTTTCAGAAAAGAGAAAGTTGAGGGAGCAACCTGAGAGGGCTTAAAAGTTATGGAAGGATTTGATAAGCTGGATATCGAGAAGATATTTCCATTTTTGGGTGACAACACAACAGTGATAGTTCACCCAGGAAGTCTGAGCTGCTGTGGCAACATGAGTTTGTAGATGCATGTTCTCATCTGGAACTGTGGATATAATATTAGAGGCTACAATGTTTTTTCCATCATATGACTGACCAGGAATCTCTCCCATCTTACCACCTGCCATTGGCATGTGTGCCAGAAGGGTTTGCAGGTTGATACTCAACCTGTTTGGCCATATAGTGAATCCACCCTTTTTGGCCATCAAATTCTGTGGTGGGGTTCAAACATGAAGCTTCTGGCTTAGAGGCAGGGGTGTTACCCACTGTGCCACAAAACCTCCTCCAGAACAGTCCCAGGGGCAGGAGCATGAAATATAATATAGCCATCAATAAATCCAAAGATAATTCAGGATAAACATCTTTAATCAGGCCTGGTTTGAATGTAGCACCTGCCACCACAACAGTTAAGGTGAATAGCACAGATGCATTTATGGGAACTTAAATCAGTACACGAGGGAGAAAGGAATAGAAACGGTATGCTGAGAGGATAAAATGAAGAGGAACGAGAGATTTGGAAGGAGGCTTATCTGGCAGGTGAATACCAGCAGAGATGAGTTGGGAAAATTCATTGTTTCCATGCTGTAACTGCTTTGTAATTGTACATAATACCTGCAGGAAAATGTCTGACCACAGTTGGGTTGACTGAAATCAGGAATTCATCACTTAGGAATCACAGGTTAAGACTTATTGTGGTCCAGTATTTCCTGAGAGCAAAACATTGGTTGGAATTATGGCTTTCAGTTAAAAAAAAGTAAGTGGTAAACTAAAGTACTGTCCATGTGCTGATGCAGTTACTCCTCCAAGTCACACAGTAAAACATCCCAGAGAAGGTTCACTCTGACCTTGCTGTCAGTGAAATACATGACTGCATGCACATTGCATTTTGCAAATCTAGGAACATTCTTTACTGCAAAGCCAACAATTATTTTCCCAAAAATATTTTGGGCAGGATTGAATGTTCATGTTTTTTAATTCAAATCTGTTAAAGCCATGTAAATGACTTGCGCGTTGGTAATCAGCGGCTGATCTGGCTGGAAGACTCCAGAAGATCAATGAGAGTGGGCAGATTATAGAGTTAGACCTCTGTTAAATCAGCAACTCGCAGTGTTGCCTCACTGTGTGGGGATTTCAAATTACAAACTTCCCCTCCGATTGCCCTCACTATGAGGATGTGCCATCCCATCATTCAGAACAATGGTGAAAAATCACCTATTCTATCTATAGGGCATATTATACATACTTGCAAAGCAAATGCAAAGAGTAACAAGAAAAAGAAGAGGAAAAACAAGAAAACAAGACTTAAGAGGAGATGAAAAAATAGCCAACAATGCTTTTGCTTTACCATTTCCAGTCGCTGAATGCCACACCTTGGCAATTTTACCTGTGTTCTGGCACAGTGCGATACCGTGACCTGTGAGTGTAAAACACTCTTGTAAAAATAACCCATCTGCTGTTTCTCTGGCACAAAACAGCAAGCTCCCAGACATGATCAATAATTGGTACAGTCTCAGCTACCTTGAACAAGGGAGCAGAACACTGGGCATTGCCATGAGACTCAACATTGTAAATCAGGAATGAGTGAAAATAAATAGATTAGTCAGAATAAAAGCAAAATACTGCAGATATTGGGAATATGAAATAAAAACAGAAAATGCTGAATGAACTCAGCAGATCTGGTAGCATCTGTGGAGAAAAACAGAGTAAATGGTTTGAGCCCAAATTACCCTTCTACAGAACCATAGAAAGATTAGTCGTAACTCCTGCTTCAATTTGTCACAGATGCTGGTGTCGTGGCAACATCACTGGACTCGCAATCCAAAGTCCCAGGCAAATGATCCGGGGACACCGTTTCAAATCCCACCTCGGCAGCTGGTGGAATTTAAATTCAAGTAGTAATATGAAAGTGAAAAACTGGTCTGAGTTGCAGTGGCCATGAAATGATTATTGTAAAAACCGATCTTTAGGAATAAAAACCTGCCATCCTGACGTGGTTTGGTGTACATGTTCCTCCAGACCCACAGTAGTGTGATGGACTCGTAAGTGCACTCTAAAAGCCATTCAGTTCAAGGGTAATTCGGGATGGTCATTACCAGTGGCTCCCAAATCCCATGAAATAAAAATGAGAACACAAAAGGAAACTAAGTGAGCTTGAAATCTGCCATGGCAGTTTCTTATATTTTAAATGAGTAACTGAAGAGAAACTCCTTTGAATTGCTCAAGTGTCAACAACCAAAGGATACAGTCAACTAAAAAACAGAGTTTTATAGTGTTAGTTGTTATAATCCAGAATGCATGATCTGCTCGGGCATCAGAAGCAGATTCAATAGCAATGTTCAAAAGACTGGCTGGGATCCTGCTATGGGACCGGAAATTTCCACTCAAAGTCAACAGAACTTTGGCTGCTCTGTCAAATTTTCCATCCTGCCCATGACCGGAAGATCAAGCCAAAGACCTGAAGGGTAAATATTTACAAGCTTGGGGACAGAGCAGGGTGATGGGATGAATTGGGTAACACTATCAAAGAGCAGGCACAGATACAGTGAGCTGAATAGCCTCCCGCTGTACTGGACCAGTTTCTAATTTTGTATTCATCCTGTCCCCATTCTGGTGACCTTTGCTGGGTGGTGCACATGTCTGGACAACAAGTGAGGACAGGATCGAGCCTCACCATGATCCTCTTCATAGTCAATTAACCTAGTCATCGTTGTTGAAGCTCACAGAGGAAAAATGGTCATCTGGAGGAGGTATTGGCAGGCTGGAGGTGTTCAGGGAATTTACATGTCAGCAGAAGTTAGTACCTCCATGACAGTGAGGCAAACAGCTGAACTGACAAAACTAAATAATTGTATTCTGTAGCAGAGATATTTCTGTGATGTGAAAACAGGTATTTTGTTTTTACCATTAACTTGTTTCACTGAAGTAGTGGAGCTCAAGTCCAGAAACGACAAGGGCTCATTCCCAATGCTGAGGTAATCTGAAATTAAGGCAGAAAGTTCTGGAAGTACATGGCAGGTCAGCCAGCATCTAATGGTGAAAAATTAAAGGATGTACTCAAAATCGGAGTCGTTAACCTGTTTCTGATCGATCCACTGTGTATTTCTGGCATTGTTAAGTTTTTAACGCGACAATTCATGTGTGGGAAGTAACAGCTGACTTAATCAGGTCTGCATCCAGTATATACACTGGCAGACGTCCCAGCATGGTTCATGCAATAGGCTGTGGGAATGCTAACTAATGTTCTCCCCACCATGGGCAGAGTCCGGAGGCCTGCTGGCTAGGCATAGACAACACCGAATAAACTTATCAGGCATCTCATATCCATGTAAAAATCCCTTTGTCGTCTTGTGTCTTCAGATTCCTGTAACCTCTGCACCATTCATCTTTCCCTTCCTCCAACTGTGGGACCTTGTGCAGTCACCCATTGCCTTTATCCTATCAGACTGGTGGTCACTGTGTCAGCCTTTGCTCAGTGGGTAACACTCTCACCACAGAGGGAGTGCTGCATGTCGGAGGTGCCATCTCTAGAATGGGATGTTAAGCGCCATCTGCATTCTCAGGTGAATATAATTATTTCTATGGCACTATTTCTAAGACGAACAGAGGAGTTCGCCTCAGTGTCCTGGCTGTTATTCATCCCCCACTCAACATCATAGAAAAACAAATGATTTGGATATTGTCTCATTGTTGTTTCAGGGAGTTTGCTGTGTGTAAAATGGCTTCTGTGTTCAATGCATTACATCAGTGACTTCACTTCAAAAGTGCTTCACTGTTCAGCATTTTCAGATGTCCTTAAGTCATGAAAGGCACTATAGCAATGTCTCTCTCTTCTCATTGGCAACTGTGCTGTCATACTCTGGAATTCCTTCCCGAAAGCCTGCTGCTAAATCATAGAATCCCTGCAGTGTAGAAGTCCCGAAAGACGTGCTTGTTAGGTGAATTGGAAATTCTGAATTCTTCCTCAGTGTACCCGAACAGACGCTGGAGTGTGGTGACCAGAGGATTTTCACAGTAACTTAATTGCAGTGTTAATGTAAACCTACTTGACACAATAATAAAGATTAGATTATTAAGGCCATTCGGTCCATCAAGTCTGCAATAAATCTCCCAGGCTCAAACCCCATCCCCATAACCCCACCTAACCTGCACATCTTTAGACTGTGGCAAGAAACCGGAGCACCCGGAGGAAACCCACACAGACACGGGGAGAATGTGCAAAATACACACTGACAGTCACCCAAGGTCGAATCAAACCCGGGTCCCTGGTGCTCTGAGGCAGCAGTGTTAATCATTGTGCTGCCCCTTCTTAAGACCCTTAAAAATCATGCTCTTCCACCATGTCCTTCTTTACTCAGCAACTATTTTCAGATTTAACCTCCATTCGGAGGCTTTTGGGAAAACTTTGTAATTAACATAAAACAAGAAATAGGGGCAGAAGGAGGCATTATGGACCCTCGTATCTGCTCTGTGAGTCAATGTGATCCTGGTCAATCTTTGACCTCAATTCCACTTTCCCACCCAATTTCCATTTCCCTTGATTACCCATGGAGCCCAAAAACCTAATTGACTCAGCTTTTAATGTACTCAGTAACAAAGTATCCATTCTGTCTGGGGTGGAGAATTCCAAAGATTCACAACTCTCTGGGTGAAGAAACGTCTCAGCTCAGTCCTAAATGATCAACCCCATAACCTGAGGCGATGATTTCCAGTTCTAGACCCTCCAACAAATACAGTCTTAAAACATCTACCCTGTCAAGTCCCCTGAGAATGTTACCATTTTCTTCCAATAATCTGATCAATTTCAACAGGACACCTCTCATTCTTCTAAATGTTAGAGAATATAGGACCAATCTACTCAACCTTTGATTAGTAGATGGATTTTCCACATTAAAGTCATTGGATTAATGAAGTCGTTCTTCTTGTTGTTGCTGCTGTTCTTTCCGTGTGCAACTTTCAGCAAATATCATCAGCTTGTGACCTGTTTGCCCTCCAGGCCATCAACCAAATGGCTTTTCTTTAGGTATAAGGCTGGACAGTGAGGGTCAGTGCGCTATTTGACTGTGGTGTTCAAATCAAGCTTGACCATGAGTGTGATCAGAAGCAGAATCCCAAGAACCCCCCCTTCAGCTGACCAGGATTGTTATATTGAACTATAATCCTCACTGCTACCTATTGCTATCCTGATTGACACGGACCCTGACTGACTGAACCAGCTGGGGAGCTACAATGTCTGCTCATCTCTTTAAGGAAATCTATCAGTCAAATTTCTAAGATAAAAAGGTGCAGTGAGGGCACAGGAATAATGTATAGAAGACTCTCTGGTGTTTGCGGAAATAGAGGGTTAAAATCTAAATTTCAGCTGAGGGGGGACAAGGTTTTCAGCTGTCTAACCACACAGCACTGATCAACTGAGGAAGGAGGCGCAGATGTGTTCTTACTCACATGGCTGTGCGACTCGCTCTCTCCAGCTCTGTGCCCGACAGATGGTGCAAATTAGTACAACTCTCATTGGGGGAAGGGGGCTGCAAGTTGTCAGTACTGAGAACAATGTGAAGGGTTGGACTGCACACCATCAGTATTGTGGAAACCAACACATAGCTGGACTGTACCCTAACCCCCACAACCCTCAAAACTACTGATTCTACAGGCCTCACCTCGGAGTGAAGTTAGCATATATTCCTGCACACCAAGGGTGACAGAATTTCGGAAGCCTCTTTCGAGATCATCAATTGAAACTAGATAAATTATTATTAAATCCGAGATTGATTGATTTTTATGAACCAAAGATATGAAGGGATATTGGACAAATGCTGGTCTATGGGGTTCGATCACAGATCAGCCATAACCTTTTGATTGACAGAACAGGATTGAGAAACTAAATGGTCTCCTTTTATGTTCCAATGTTACAAGTGGCAGTGCGTCATACAAAAACACACTCACCCATGAACCCTTCCTCCCCACCCCACACCCGTACTCTGTATAACTGAAATTAGGGGTTCATTGTGTGGGAGAATCATGGGCCGAGACGTCAGACCTACAATAATAATAATAATAGCTTATTGTCACAAGTAGGCTTCAATGAAGCTACTGTGAAAAGCCCCTAGGCACCTGTTCGGGGAGGCCGGTACGACCTATTACTCTCTGTTGCAGCATTCCTGAGACTGGACAAGTAAGGTACAAGTTGGTGATGGGTAACCATAACAAAAAGTGACTGACATGAAATCAAAATACAGAGAAGTCCTGTTCTTATTTGTAGGGAGAAAAAGAAGGCAAACAAATGTCAGCATGTGACATCATTGGAGCGCTGTTGTATGTTTCTTGACATTCAAATTACTCCCAGAAGAAAACACTAAATTCAGCATCAGGAGAAACGTAGGGAAAGCAGTAAAATGCCAGAAATCCTGGTCTGAATTAGAAACAGTACAGCAGTATTTTCTTAAGTTCTATTTTGCAAGATTTCTTTTGTCCAATTTCTATAAGTATCCTCTGTAAGATGAGTTTTGGAAGCCTCACTGTGGCTGTCTGTGGATACAGGCCCAACTGCCCTCTCATTCAGCCTCAAGCTGGCTTATGAGAAAATGTGAAAATTCACACAGATGAATAGGGGGCACTCTTCTTAGGCTGGAGCTGAGTCATACTTTTGGGGTATCTAGCCTGTGTTGTAGCTGCCTTGGGAGTGTTGGATGACACAGTGCCGAGTGAGCTTGACTCTGTATCACACTCTTGCCAAGCTTGTTCTGAGATTTTCTACTGCTGACAATGGGTGCTTGAAAGAGGAAGTGTTCCATTGCCCAACAGTAACACGTGAAAGCACAAAATTCACTAAAAAGGGAATCAATTTGGCAAAAATAGAAGCAAACATGACAACCCCCTGCAGTAAGCTCTAAATGTTAACCATTTTGCCAGACAGAATCTTGATGTGGATGATCATTTGCTTGATTCTCCGAAAAAAAGTACATGTACAGAAGGTTAAAGTTCCTGAAAATTCTGTGGTTCAAATTGTCACTGTGACATGAGTAAAGTGCACCACAAAAATTATGCGGGTGAGGAATTTAAATGGATCTCAGCTGTGGGCCCGACTCTTATAAATATAGATCCAGGGCTGCAGGATGTTCACACCACTTCCAGTTCCCAATGTCACTATTTTATTGTTATATCCATACAATATTAAATAAACATTGCATACATAATTGAAGAAAAAGAACATGTGCATCATATGTTTTCCACCCTGTACTTACCTAACAAAAATGTGTGATATATCTTGGAGTTAATTATTTAATTAAAGCATGGTCGTGACTTTCTTACATTGTCAAAACTGGGAGAAAAGCTCGATCAATAAGAATGCATGGTGATTTTGTTTGTTGGTGAGTCTCTGGTTCGTTTAATTAAAAAACAATTTTCATTGGAAATGTTCAAAAGCTCAGAGAAAAGATTCAGTGGCTAGGTGACTGTGTTGGCCGTGAAAGATCCATGTCCCTTATCTTGTCTGTATTGAGATGGCTGATCTCAGAGGGATAATGATAAGGCTGATTCATTAGCAGAGATCATTCGGTAGCAGAAAGGAGTAAGGCTGACTAGTTTTTCACACACCTCAGAGGTAGAAGCCCAAATTATTGCAGTCTGAACAGAGAATCAACCTTGGATCTTCTAGTCAGTTTTAAGTTGATTTAATGGAAAAACAACAGAGTCCTGTTTTGGGCCCGTCTAGTGGGGTGTTTCCTGGCACTTGCAAGTCCAGAATGACCCATCTATTAAGTGGGACTCTGCTTCTTTTTCAGGCCTCGGCAACGAATAGCCCGCCAAGGCCGCACTTAGTATCATTTCCTGCATTAACGAGCTCAGCTCACCAGTGAGGGAGGAGATTGGGGTGCCATTTTTCAAAATTGCCATGAACACTCAACCCCCTCCCGCCGCCTCTGGATCTCCCCAATGCCCTAATTAATTAGGGAGTCCTCGAGGCCCCGGCACCCCACCTCCTAAGAGCAGGGCTCCCCCTGAACTGACCCCTGGCATGGGCAAAATGCCACCTGGACAGCATGGCATTGTCAGCCTGGCAGTGCCACCTGGGCACCCAGGCATTGATAGGGTGGCACCCAGGTGGCACTGCTAGTTTGCCAGGCTGGCAGTGCCATGGTGCACGGGTGGCATCAGAAGTGCCAGGGTACCACCCTACCCAGAGTCCGACCATCTGTGGACCTGAAAGATCCCGCTCAAGTGTCGTTGTTCCACATTTGATCAGTGCTAAATGTTGCCACGGCAGGGTCTCCGAGGCGAGGCCGTTCAATCCTGTGCCTTGTGTAACTTCGGCGTAGACATTTTAAAATGAGAAATTACTCACTTCAATGTGCCAATCTGGATCCCACCCATTGAGGGCGGGATCCAGATTACTAGATCTCGCGAGGCGTAACACGCATCGTAAATTGCATGAGAGGTCTCTTGCAAGGTTTACCGGCCTCGTGTCCCGAGTGAGGTGCGACGAGGCTGTTACATTGCAACTGATGTCTGTATTTATAAATTCATCCCTCCACCAGTCAGCAGTCCACTCAAAATGATCTCAAAAGGACAGAATAACAGTAGTCTCTTGCTTGATCCTGCTCCACCATTGAATAATCTTTGATTCCCCACCACCTCCCTATTCCCATATCCCATTCTCCAAATACAGCCCAAATTTTCCAAAGTGGAATCTACAGTTCTGGCACTGGATGTTTACACAGTGCACGCAGTGTAGTATTGTTACTGACATGGCTGGAGGGCTTGTTTATGTACTGTAAATACAATGTTAGAGTATGTAACACTGCATGAAAACAGTGTGGTTGATGCTACAAATAGCACATTGTGTACTCCTAAAACTTTCCTCATAGCAGTATTAACTTGTGCTGTTTGCCTGATGGTTTTCCTCTGTTTCCTTCCAGCCGCTGCTGTGAAAAGAAGAGCTGCGGCAACAGAAATGAAACCCCATCAGACCCCGTCATCATTGACAGGTAGGAAACTGTGTTTCATTTCTTTTAAATATTCCTCCAAAGGAATGGCAGGATAGTGTTCTGAGCTGTGCCTGGTCGACCATGGTGTGGTGTTGCGGGTTTTCACGCTGATGCCTGTGCTGCTAGTGCCAGTGTGGCAGTAGGTTGTGGACCTGTTTCCAGTGTGGCAGTAGGTTGTGGACCTGTTTCCAGTGCGGTGAGTCATGGTGTCCAGGAGTGACTTCCAACACATAATTTGTGGAAGGGATGAGAAGGCCATGACACTGGGCATCAGGCACTGACAATGGTTACAAGCAGATGTTGGTTAGGTGCAAATAGAATGGAGTAATAACACTGGTGTGTGAGACATGTGATTTAAGGACAAGGAGTTACAATGGTAGATGCGGAGTAAAATCACCATGAAATGTATCCCTTGTGGCAGTTATGATCATTTGGTTTCAGTAATTCCACGGGGTGAGAAGATGCTCCAAAGTACACCATTGCATTGTTGGTGATTTTCCACAATGCAGCATGCCTGCACCAATATTGCACCACCCAAGTTAAAATGTGTCACACAAGCTTAAAAAGAAAAGCGGTGTGCTTTTTGCCGTGGGTCTTTTAAAACTCATTGCCACAATTAAAGATGAGTAACAAGAACCATTAGACTCATCAATCAACCTCTATTTTACCCAGTGCCTCTTCCAACTCACTTGCCTAAGCCAAGAAAAATCAGGAAAAGAAGCAGTTCAGTCACTGTTCGTTATTTAGTGAAACTATTTCCCACGTTATGCTGCCAATCTGCTCATTATTTTGGAAACCAGCTCAGAGAAGGTTCTTTAAATTTCTGAAGTCCCCAATAGGAGGTCATGTGCCTCATTTGTGTGCCATCGTTGTTGTCTTTATTCCTTCAACTGGAGAAGGTTCTAGAAGTTAACTGTTGCAGCATCAGAGCTAATCACAGTCCCCTTATTGTGCCAAGTTGTCGATGGGCACAAAGGTCAAAGGGTGCCCTCTCGTACCTCAGTGAAAAAACAGCTGTGCTTTCATTCTGGAACTAGTCAGTGTTGGCAGGCATCGTAGATGAGGCACAATCTCTCCTCATTTGACAGTCACACACACACTTTCCAACAAAGGTGACTGGTAAGCAATCACTATGCTTTTCAAGAATTCTAAGTATTCCAAAGGATTTCTGAAGTTCCAAGATGGTTGGGACTGAAGTTAACAAAAACTCTGCGTAAAATCGGGTTGCAGTAACTACATAAGTTAAGAATGACAGAGAAAAAGTGGACTCTGGTAAATTACAGTACCTGCGATCAGTGGCAGGAATCTTGATTGAAAACTTACCTACCAAGAATCATTGATGTTAATTGCCAATGTCTTGGCTGAGGGCAACTTATAATAAGTAGACATGGAATCTGGCACTTTGCAGCTGGACATTGCATTTACAAACTGAGCTAGTGTTGAATATTACTTGATAACAATGGCATGGTGTTGATCCTGTGATAACAGCCTTTACATTGCATTGATTTCAGAGAGGGATGAAATAGGATTCAAAGTTTTTGTAGCTCCTCAAATTGGCCAGGCAGCCTTTGCTTCATTTTATTCTGGAATGACTGACTGAAACATTTTACAGAGACCAGGAATGTGAACAATTTTACTGGCCATTGCCTATTTGCACACAGAACATTTAATCCCACAGGCACAAGTAACTGGGAAATACTTAAAGAGTTGTAGATATATTCAGACAAACACGACCTTGAGCAATGTACTCATCTGGTGACTGTGCTTACATTTTCCCATTTGCAATGTTTAAAAGGGAAAGAGATTTTGAGGAAGTTGTTAGGTATACCATGTCATGGAAGAGATACTTGAGAGTACACACAACGGGTCTGATTTTCAATTATAGTGCATTTTCTTGATTGGGGAGGGCTGTTGGGAGAATAAATTGTTGGATGCACTGTGCTGTTACCGGAGGCAGTTCCAGTGACAGTGAACAAATAATATGTTTCCAAGTCAGGGTGGCATGTGATTTGAAGGCGAATTTGCAGACGGTGATATTCCCATGAGTCTGCTGCCCTTGTTTATCTCAATAGTTGAGGTAGTATTGAAGAAGCTTTTGAGAGTTGCTTCACTGAATCTTGCAGAGGTTCTGCACCGCTGCCACCGTGTGACGGTGGTGAAAGGAATGAACAGTTATTTTAAAATTTAGGTTACCCAATTATTTTTTCCAATTAAGGGGCAATTTATCGTGACCAATCCACCTACTCTGCACATTTTTGGGTTGTGGGGGCGAAACCCACGCAAACATGGGGAGAATGTGCAAACTCCACACGGACAGTGACCCAGAGCCAGGATCGAATGTGGGACCTTGGCGGTGTGAGGCAGCAGTGCTAACCACTGCGCCACCATGCTGCCCAGGAGTGAATAGTTAAGGTCGTGGATGAGATACTGAACAAGCTGGAAACTAAGGGCGAGGTTTACCGGCTGTTCACGCGGCGGGAAATTCCGGTCCCTCACCGGCGCACGGGTTTCCTGGTGAGAGGGGGGCTGTCACCGACTAGTAGATCCCGCTGGCACGCCATCTCCACTGCCAAAAAAACACACCATGGGGTGGTCGGGAAATCCGGCCAGCAGTATTGGAAGTGAAGTGTGGATATCCCACAGCAGCTGGCAATGAGTGGGAAGGTTTTTGTGGGGACATGAGGAGCATTCCCATTCTTCAAAGTGCCACAAAAATTAACAGCACCCAGGTTCTGGCACAACTGGTGTAGATAGTTAGGTTGCTCTAAGTCTGGTTCCACTGGGCAGAACATATGCGGCACTTGTTCTGTCCAGTGGGAATGAATAACCAGTTGGTGTCCTATGACTGGGAAATGGCAGTGTTTAAATATTTGAACAAAGCAGAGCTGCCAACCTTTTCCAACATAAATTAGTATTCTGGATACCAAGAGTCAGTATTTTCATTTCAAAGAAAAATCCCCACCGGTATGCAGTACAGCTTTACACCTTTAGTAAATCAGTAGCAATCACATTCAGCCAAGTGTGCGATGTTGAAGCAAAATCCTTGACTTTATGATTTTAAATATTCCAAATCTGCTCCCTTGCATCCTGCATATGATGACAAGATTAAACATCCTGCTGTTGTTGCATTGGGCATCTTTAACATCATTGGTCAATCAACTCTTCTAAAACACGAATGGAAAGTGTAAATCTCAAATTTTCACATGTACAGCATCGTGAGTGGATGTTTTCAAATTAACTTTCAAACATTCAGTAAATCTAAGAATGAAAAATGTGATCAAAACATTCACCTTTTGCCGTGAAGTTGAAAAGAGGAATACCATTAAAGATAGTTGATAGTAACTGAGATCAAGCATATTTGCTTATCAGTGGTAGGGTATCGATCCCGGCCCTGGGTCACTGTCTGTGTGGAGTTTGCATGCTGCCCCCGTGTCTGTGTGGGTCTCGCCCCCACAACCCAAAAATGTTCAGGGTAGGTGGATTGGCCACGCTACATTGCCCCTTAATTGGAAATTTATTAAAAAATAAAATAGGGTATCAGATGTCAACAACTAGCAAGTTATGGTGATCTGACCATTCAAACAAACATAAATATTTATATTGGTGAAACTTTGGGATCTACTCAATTCTGGGTTCACTAGTGTTATCATGCATGGATACATTGTATGTCCAGTACGCAGTATGGAGGTTTAGTGTCAAATATAACTAATATCAAACAAAATAAAGATCTCTGGTTGCCCCCATCCCCTCCTCCTCCCCCAACCCACTCTCCATGAACTAGGACTGGGTCCCATTGCAAATGGCTCTGGAAATGAGAGCACACGCACCAGGTGGTCAGAGAACTGCCACCATCTCCCCATCCAGCTCATGCGCATGTTCCCTGCCCATCTTCGTGCCCATGCAGGTGCCCCTCCTGCCCCATGCCCTGTTCTCCAGGGCAACCAACCAGCCTCACTGCGCAGCCGCACTGGCCATGAACCCGTAAAAAGTGGTGTGGCAAGCCCCCCGCCCCCACAAAAATGAAAGATCAGTCAGAATTAGACAAGAGACACTCTACCTCTCCAACACCACTTTGCTTACTCATTTCGATGATGGTTGGAAATAATGTGGTGCAATCTCCCCCCCTCCTCACTGGGTTGCTATGAATTTCTCCGATTCCGTATTTCAATACGGCAAATCGTATTCCCGTATTCGAATCGATTTTCCAGACGAGATACGGAAAATCAATACAAGTTGGCAGCTCTGATAAAGCCACTGAGACCTCAGGCAACCAATCAGAGTTTTCCTTTCCTTTTCGTACAAGTAGAATCTTAGACAGACAAAATGTCTGTCCATGTATGATAACACTGATAAAATGTCCAATGCTCCCTCCAACTCTAAGTTACAGAGACCATGAAATTAACCATGCTGAATTAGCTCATTCCAGTTTGCCTGGTAGTACGGACATTGCCAATTGAAAATGTCAACTTTGTTTGGTCATTCAGAAAGCTGCTTAAAAAGTGCGTCTGGTAGCCATTATCAACTCCATCCTGAGGTGCTGTTATGGTATAGAATGGGTTTTCAGTTAAGATGAAAATAAGCACAGTGAGGCCAAAGGGTTAATGCAACAGGGATAACTTGTGTGGTTTTAGTAATTAGCAAATCAAACTCTATTACATTAAGCAACCATTACCGCACATAACTACATTAAAAAAAGTTGTGCCTTTTGTTTACATTAAACCAGTGTACAACTCTTAATATTTTCTGTTCATGC